>NC_064899.1:18086480-18393480 GCF_929443795.1 Astur gentilis | reverse complement strand
CAGGCTGAGCTTTTGTGCTGAAATAGCAACAGTTCAGAGGAAAAAAGTAGTAAGTTAAGAAAGCAGCCAGAAGGCCCCAGAAGGGTGTGAACTATGGAAATCTCTGTTTTCCCAGTTAGCACCTTGTTCCAATTCTTTTCTATTTCTTCTCAGCCTCTTTTTTCATGTGCTTATTTTCCACTAGGATAAACCTAGTTTGGATACAGGAAGCTATAAGCATTCTTACCATATTTGTGGTGTAGGGCACAAGCGACCTCTTAAAGTGTGGGCCAGGTATGTGCTTAGTTGATGCTCAAATTATGCCAGGTTTTTAACAGAGCAGAAATAACTGGATAACTAAGCATAGGCCCCTTTCTTTTGTAACTACATTTCTTGTTCCTGGAAAGCATCCATTGATTTCACCATGACATCTGCTGAAGACTGAATCCATGCAGACTGCGGAACAGGGCTTTCAAGAGGGGGAAAAATTATGTTTATACTGATGTTCCTAATAAATACCTGTGACTGTGATATTGTCTGGTTGCAGAAGCTAAACAAGTCTGAAGTCACTTATTTAAGTGTCCCCACGTGAATCCCCACTGTTACTGTATACAAACCAGGGAGACATGGTTGAATCCTTGGCAAACAGCAGACCCCCCCAAACAGGGTAAATTTTAAATAATCTCCTTGTTGCTTTTGGGCTGATGAATAGGAATGGCAAAATATGTTTCTGATGAAGAAGCCTTAATTTTCCTTCTAAAAATGAAGCTAATACTATGGATCCCATCTTTATTTCTGTCTTCTGAATTTCAACTACTCTGTCTTAGCTATTTTATAAACTCTCTGGTCACAGTAAGTTCATGGTATAGCTGGGAAAGGGCCTGAATCCTGGTCCAGACATAGTCTAAAGAGTAACTGCAAGTAACATTCTGAGACATAGAACCATTTCCTTCAGCGAACGGATGGTCAGGTCCAATGCATACAGTTTTTACACACACACACACACACACACACACACATATATATGCATGCATGTAAGTATGTATAAACACATAGAAATGTGTTTATGCATTTGTGGTTAGGTACATGTTCTGCACATCTTCTTGACAGTGCCGGCTTCCACTTAAGGGCAGCATTTCAACAAAGTATAATTATTTTGTTATGGAGAATCAGGTCACTGTTGCATAGGAAGGGAAATAAAAACAAAAGCTACTCCTCCTCACTTCCCTTAGCAAGATGATTTTCAGCTTTGAGGCTTCTGACAGGAGGAAGTTGTTAGGAGTTGTCTTCCAAGCAGATCTCATATCTGTGTTTGGCTGTCCTGACAGTAAGCAGGCTCGCAGCTCAACTGATCGGCACGGCCAAGTAATTTCATCAGCCTCACTTCAGACGGCAAGAGGCAAGGAAACAGATGGGCCTTCAACCAGCCCTGGTGTTTCAGTCCAGACTCATCTGGCACATGCCCGTCAAACACATCCTGGAGAAACAGTGAAGAGAAACAGGTCTGAGTCTCCTCTGTTACGGCCCTTACAATTTTGTGGTATCATACATCTGAGCCAGCTGTGTAGAAACCCTGGGGCTGGATATGAAAAGCTTTATTTTTCACCCTGCTTGAGCAGGCCTATGTCAGCACACAACGTGTAAAACTGGAAAGTCATGGGGGTCACAGTTCCAGCATACACACCTTTTTAAGGATGTTATCAATGTAAAAACACTCACTGCTAGAAACAAAGCTGTTTCAACTGACTGACATCTCAGTTTGTTTTGCTCAGTAACTACATGGATACTATTTTGCCTCAGTGGTTCTCCACACTCAGTTTGACTTTTTTTTTTTAATCAATTTTGGGTGTATCAAAATAGTATATTTAATTCTGGAATAGGAGCTTCCTTCCTGTTTTTAGAGGACTTTTTTTCTTGGTCTGTGCATGTCTTTCAGAAATGCGGTTAAGTAGCATGAGTCAATCCTCCTGCCTGTGAACCTAAAGCCCTTGTTCAGCTGTAGGCTTGCACTATAATAAACTGATTTTGTTTTTTTTCTCTTCAGTTTTACGTGTAGACTGGCTCTCAAGTTCCTTCAATTTAGTGACTCACCTAAAAAGTCCATAGGCACGCTCACAGATTTTTATCACCAGTGAAGAGTTGTGGTGTTTTCCAAAAAACTGCTGATCTATGTACAATGTTCTGTGCCTGTATATCCAGAAAAGTCCTCTTTTGGCAAGAAAGAGTACAGTGGAAATCCCACAGTGGCATTAGAAATAATTTCCTTACATATTACTACGTTAGGTCCAAGCTGAACTGGGAAAGAAACTGTTAACCCAATAGCTCTTCGTCAGACTACGTAGACTGGCTTGATGATCTCAGGCAAGGACAATAACTCACACTTTATTTTCTACAGATTACAGAGGCATCTCTTAACATTGAGTCACTTCTTGTCCAAAAATTATGGATAGCCCAAAGCTAATGCCCTGCAGTAGCAGGCAACCTGCCACAGGACTGCCAAAGGCTGGCCGGATTTTGAACAACACCCAGCCGGGCCAGCAATCAGCTGCAAGTCACTGTATTTGGCGATTGATGTCTATAAGAGATGGCAGCTTTTAGCTCCCCACTTCTGCTCAGCTTTGGATTTGGTGGGAGCCAGGAGCTGCTGCACTGCTGCTGCTAAACCCCAACCCGTGCTGTGTTTGGTGGCATTTTTCCTCCAGGTAATACAGCAGCTCCTGCTGCACACTCAGCATCTCTCAGCGTGCCTGACTTCCAATTGGAAAGGAAATCTACAGTCCTGCGTATCACTTTGCAGAAGCTGCTGATTTGTGCTCTTATCTCATCTCTCTCTTCATCATTTCCAGTCTAAGTCATGCACAGGCGACATGATTTATATAGCTCAGTGGAGTGAGTTATATAAATGAAATGCCCCGTTATCCTTATTTCTATATCATGTGTCATTCTGGTCATTTGTTTAGAAGAAGAAATCTTCTAATATATCCTCAATGATAGAAAAGGCTTCTTGGTCTCTGTCTCTCACATGCACTCATTTGTCTGTTGCACATTCACACACTCCTCTTCTCCTCTCTCTCTCTTGCATGTTCTTGCATCCTCCTGGAGGTCCTGCTTTCTTACATGTACATTGGTACACAAAACACAATCAGGACAAAAGAGTTGCACATCCTAATTAGCCTGGCTGATTTTTACTCGGTCTGGAGAGCCTTAAAACCTGAAAAGACATTGAATATCAACAGTGTGGCACTTTATCCAACAGGGGAATATTTGTTTTCATAGGTGAGCTACCCAGTACCAGCAGTGCTGACCTGTCTGGCCACAGGGTGAATTGAGCTGGAAGAAACTACTCTACTTTCCCAAGAACAAGCACAGGTTATCTTTTCTTTAACCTTCCAGTTTGTTTCCCCTACTTGTTTGTTTGTGTTGTTTAACCTCCACCCATTTGAGGTGTGTTTCTGGTTCAATGCCCCTCTAAAGGCCAGAGGAATTAGCACTGTTGAAAGAAATCCAGTACTGAATTGCCCTTGTGTTGTCCGGACTTTGTTATGGCTTCAGTTCATTAAAACCAAGAGACGGACAGCTGGAAGAGAGAGACCAGCTAGAGGGGGGCACTCGGCACTGGACTGTGGTAAGTCTTCTTTAGGGGCCAGACCTGTTTTCTTTTGAAAAGACCACGATGAAAAAGTCACAGCTGTGAAATGGCAGGCTGAGTAGGAAATGGCATATTCCAGGCAAGCTGGAGAAAGAGTGATAGATGCTCCATGCCCTACTTTTCCTAAGTGTCTCATCTCCGGTTCCCATCGGTGCTGCAACTCAATCCGCAGATGGGTACGTTGCATCCCTGCCTCACTTCTCCAGTTCTCTGAGCTCTGTTGATTTATTCTTCCACACACGTCCCAGTCCTCTGATGTTGCTGAAAAGTGACCTCAGCAGGTCCCATTGCTGGTGTGTTGGGCTGCCAGTTCTGGGCATCCCTGAGGGCCTGTGGGCAAGAGCGTTTCTCAAGGCGGAATCCAGCTGTCATGCAGTCGCTGCCTCTATCCCAAACAGATGGACAAGGCATAGGATGAAGACTGCAGCAGGGGAGAGACGGTACCCTCCCAAAGACTGCGAGAGAGAGATACAGCCAGCTGAGAAAAAAGGGGAGGCAAGACTGAACCCTTAGTTTGTCTCATTTTCTCAGAAAACTGAGATCTTCAGAAAGCTGAATTTTGCATAGCTGTTCCAAATCAAACTTCCCAGGTCTCTCTGGTCTACTTAGGCAAAATTATCAAGGCGACCTAAAATAGGAGTAGTGTCCTTGAGGCATGGTAGCAATAGAGTGACTTTTTCCTATCAGTTCTCTAAAAGCCTGCTGTTGCTACACGCGTAACTGCAACGAGGGAGAGATGATCATTGCAACAGACTGGCCTATTTTTAACAACAAATCAGGGCTGAAACTTTTCTCCCTTCTCTATTCTCAACTGTTATTCCTCTTTGCTTTCCCTCTGCCCACAGTTAACCACTTCATTGCTGAAAAAGCAGGAAATAGTAGCAAAAGAATATAGAGGAAACAAATGGCAGAGGGGAAGCTACTGAAAGAAAAAGGCTTGTTTCTTCCATTTCATCAAAAAATCCAAAAAAGTTTTGAAAACCAAACTTCGGTGCATCTTTTTTAGTTCCCAAAGAATCCAGTGCCTAATAAAAACTATTTTGTTTGAAAATCATGCACCAACTCTGTCAAATAAACCACCGAAAATAAGTTCTGTACCTTGTAAATCTGTGGGTATCTGCTAAACAACATACATTATGAATAACTCAATGTGACTGAATACTCCTGTATTTGGAGGGAAACATACATCAAAATTCTTTTGAAGTTATTTCTGTTTAGTGTGTCAGAGTTTACTAAGCTGTTTCCTAGGCTCTTTGTCAAAGAACAGCAGAAACCATATAAAATATAATTTAAAAATAGCTACTTATTAGGAAGAACAGATGGTGCATTCACATACCACAAAATTGCAAAATTTTAGCAACCTTGAATATCAGGTTCTTGAGTTGTAACTCATTTGCACTGGAAACTTAGTTAGCAAGTCAGAAAAAACACATTCAGAATACTGCAGAGCTATAAAAGAAGCAAGTGCTGACAAATTAAATAAAATGCGTCTATTTTTATGTCAAGTCCTGATAACAGTACATTTTTTCATTTTCAAATATAAAGAGAAAAAGAATTCAGATCTTCCCAGACTTGGCCAAGGCACCTGATTCACAGTGGAAAATATTTTTATGCCTTATGTCAGCATTACTTTCTTCCATGTTAAGGGCTGTGGTACTTTCTCTTCTGATAGCATCCATTTCTCACCAGTTCTCTCTTTCCTGTAATAGCATCGCGTGCTGGAGATACAATACGGAAGCATTTCAGTTCACTCAGCTTAGCACATCAGTTCTCATCTGTGCCTAAATGCAAAATTATGTAATGAAATGTATCTTTTGTGACTCATCGCAGTGAAACCCTGGAGGAAGAATGTGAGCTTGAAACCAAATTTCTCCCCAAAGTTAGTCTGAATCAGACTTTTTAACTGAAATACTACCGGGAAAATGGTTATGTATATGTAAGGTGTCACTGCAAGCATTTAAGGGCCAAGGCTGAAGACTCAAGTCTCCCTGACAATTTAACTGACTATCCCTGTCACTACTTAATATATGGCACTGAATGGCAAACTCTTATGAATGTGTTAGCAAAATCAAGTTCTTGGAAGATAGATCAATAAACCGGGAATTACTGGCATTACTCGGACAAGTATGGAAGCGTTGGTTTCAGCAGCTGGAAAAGAGTGACATAAATTCTTAGCAATTGTGCACTTGACTGGGAGCTATAAATGGTGGGGCTCAGTCTATCTAGCTCTCCCCATGACTTTGCACCCCCGTTCAATGAATTTCTGAAACCCCTATGAAAAGTCATCTTTGATACTTTTTGGCACAGGCCAAAGTCAATGTGACTTGAAGAGTACACCAGGAGCAGGGCTTGCTTAAGACACTGCAGACTTTGCACCTCCGGCTTTCAGCTAATTTTTTATTGTCTGCCACAGGGTTAGGACCAGGCATTACTCTGAACCTCAAAAGAAATCTGCTTCCTGCAAGATTTCCAGACTGATATATTTTCTGGGTAATGTGATGCTTTAGTCCCATTATTTACAGCCAGCATGTATCTCTAATACCTTGGACTTCTAATAATACCTCTGGTATCCTAGTGTGTAACTCCCATGCCACCCCGTCTACCTTTCTCTTCTGGTCTTTCCTATAGTCGTAAACATTTTGGAAATTGGGTTGGTTGGACAGGAATACTGACCGTGTTTTTTAACCCTCTAACCACCGTCTGTTGCTTTTAGTGTTAATGCCACCACCACTAACCTGGGAGGTACTAGAAGACGATGCCTGACTGGAAAACTCACTTCTAGCAAGTGCCATCCTTACTGTTATTCTTCATTCAAGTCTACGGGCATTGCCTCAACATTTTCAACAACAGCCACCAACGAGTAACACAGTTCCCTGTACCTCAGCAGAGCTCTTTGTGTCATTGCAATGCTGCAAAACACAAACACGAGTTCCTGTGAACTTGAGAGCAGCATCTCTGCCAGGTAAACTGCTCATTAAGCAAAGAGGAGATAAGCTAAGCTTGCTCCATCTTTGCAGCTGTATGCAGGTCTCTGGATTAGGCAACGAGTCAACAAAAGTTTATGTGCCCTTGTTCATAAGAGTGCAAGAGAGAGACTATTGTCCTCTCCCTTGTTTTCATCTGCAGTGAAAGATCAAGATCAGCTTAGAAGTTATCTGTATCTTGATCATCTCACCCAGTGAAGCAAAAAACATTTCAGCTTATCGAAAGTAATAGTAGACACACATCTCACACGTGATTGGCTGTGAATAATAGAGACCTGAGGAGAACAATTTTTTGCCATTACAATAGTTTTTTGCAGCAACTCGCAGTACTCTCTTCTGTCAAACATTAATGAGAAATCGATTCAAATTAAGGTGGCCCCATCTCACAACATTGCTCTTTATCTTCAGCACAGAAAGTCACTTCATCAGGTTTCACTGACTACCTACCTGGCTCGAAGCTAGCATAACTGTTTACTGATGTCACCTAAATATTTCAGGGCAGAACGTGGTGGGCCTGGGCCTACTCGGTCCTCATGTTTGATAACACTCTGGAAACTTCAGCTGACCCATCCTGCCTTTGACTTTCTCAACAGCCAAATTCACATTGAGAAATAGGGCTCAAACTGGCTCTGTCAAGGAATGCCAGTGCTGTCTAAATGATCTAAATGACTTTCTGGTTGTAGTCACATATGGCATGCATTCACAAGGTTTCTTCAAACTGGGAATGAGTACTGTGAGAACTGATCTTCAGTGAGATCCTGGCATGTACTCCCATGCTGTTGAGAGCAACAACTTCAGTGCTGCTTCTACACCCTTTCTAACCACACTGAAATTACCACTTCCCCCAAATTTTACTTTTTAGCTGCGTCCTTTAATTATTTTACCCTTCCCTTTTTTTCAGGACAGAAGATTTCCCTATGAAAGATTGTCCTGGAAATGTATGATATAAATAATATTTCCTGGGTGTGACAGGCTCTCCAAATAGCTGACTAAGCCAGAAAACAACATGAAGAAAAAAATTTTTTTTCTCAGTGTGATAATCAAAACTAGTCATCTCTTCCTCTTGAGTCAGCCCAGCTATGTGAGGGTGGTAGGCCAGGCTGCAGGAGCTAGCCTCATTCAACATTTCACGGGAATCAAATTCTCTTCAGCCTAGCTTCTCTCTTGCTTCTTCCCTCTGTTCTGTTGCCTCGTCCTGATGTCCTAGAGTTAATTCACAGTAATTAAGCCTGTCCTAGAAACCCAGCTTAAGAAGATGAGTTTCTCCTGCCAAGAGCTTCCTTTCTGCTATTTTCTTCACCACACCTTCAGTTTATTGCATAGCTGTTATACAGTGCATCTTGCTCTTCCTTACCCCTTGGAATGTATTGGAAGATTATTATTTATCTATGGGAAAAAAATTGATAAATAGCTGGCCTGCTCTTCTTCCGTGGGAAATTCATATTTCCCATATGAAAACTAGATACTGAACAGAGTGGGCCCCAAAACATTTCCATCTGTTTGATACAGTTTCATCCCTCAAAGGCTACTTGACGAAGGTAAGGTGGATGTGGTCCTAACTTCATCCCTGTGACTGCCATCCCTCCATAGGCTCCTTCACAAGGTCAAGGGAGAAAGCCAGATGCCTCCAGAGGAAAACTCCGCTCAGTTCAGGTGCATCAGTCAGCTATGTAAATTAGGTAGGATTGAACTAGGCAGTTTTTTCCCCACTGTTCCTCCACATTACCAGTAGATCTTTCCTGCACGTTTACCCCACTGTCCTATTTCTGTCCTCACCATATCAACCTGTCCTCCTGGCCCATACCCACCGCTTTTATCATATACACATGGCATGATGTCTTGGGAGCAATCTCATTTCCTTGGAGAAGATCCCCTAGATTCTCTGCACTTAACCATTTCTCTTAAAATTAGGCTGACTGTACCTCTCCTTTGCTCTACCCTCATTGCTTGCTTAGTGGATGCTAACTAATCTGAAAATGTGTCTGCTTCTAAACCCTTTACTCAGTTGGGAAGCATACTGGTACTTCAGGATGAATAGCATCCTGAGAATAAATTGCTCGGTATTGAATTGCCACGAAATCAATACCAGGCTGAGGCCTTTGGGCTGATCACCCTTGCTCTGCTCATCTTGGTGCATTCCTGTTGCCTTCATGTTTTGGAAGGCAGCTCCTCGTTGGGAGTTTCATAGGACCCTTAGGGTCAGAAAGTATCTTGCAATAAGAGGCTGTACAGACTGAGTCTCTTTGGTCTCATTTTGCTCTTGCATTATTCCTACCTCTGCCTCGCTGCCTCTTTAAGATGTAGCTCCCTAGAATGCACAATGATTAAGGCTGTCCTCCAGACCTAGTTTCAGAAACCATATTTTTGAGGTAGATTCCTCTTTTCCTCTGTGGCTGTCAACTTACACAAGCTTCCTGTCAGTTTACTACACAAACTGATGATGCAAAGTCATCCCCAACCCCTTTTTCACTTTACAAAAAGTTTCAGTTCTCCCTCCAGTGGAAGACTGCATGTTGCATCTAACTTCATTCAGCGTTAATTAAGGAACTTTTTCATGCTTATTTCCAGCCCTAAGGCCTTCTTGTGGCCTGAAGAAAAATCTCCCTATGGATCACGTGTGCACTACCCAGGCTGAAGGTCTGGAGAACTTCCAAGGTTGGTAAGACAGTGAAGAACTAGGCTGGACAAGAGCAAGGTCTCACTGTATAAGCAATGTGCATGTGCCTTTTCCTTCACTCAGTTCGTAACAGGTAGTTACAGTTAATAACATCTCGTTCATTTCTTTCTGTAACAGATGCTGTGATTCAGTCCAAGTGTTCCTCAGTCTGGAGGACACCAGAGGGGAATTTCACTCTTGGGGAGCAGCACCTCTTTTGCTTGTGGTGAGGACAAGCCTTGGTGGCCAGACCCCAGACAGCTTTGGAGTAACCACATTGAACCGCTTACAAAACCTCACATTTGCGTACAAGCTTTCAGGGGAAAACAGAAAGTGAAGCATCAGTCAGCACCTCCTATTGTTCCAGCCTCATGCATGCACTTGGGTTGTGGTGTTTCATTTTTCTAGCGAGGGCTCTCTCATCAGAATAATCAGGCACGGGAAAAGAGATTGTACTGAAAGGCAGGAGTGTGTGCAAATAAGGTTTCCAGATACAAGGCAGACTCAGGGCTTCTAGGCTGTGTTTTCAAAAATTGGTGAGTGGCAAAGACGCTGGGTCCAAGCCTGAAAACTTTGTTCCCAAGAGTAAGCCAGGCCCTGTTGGAGTGCTCCCATTTTGCTATCACAACTGCAAAATGAGCAAACGCCAGCAAGAACAGGCCAAGGACTTTCCTTCAAATCCAAGCGCAATTATTGCACTATTCTGCTAAGTTGTCCTTCGCTTCCAATGGCCCAAGGAAAATGGGGTCCCAGATGACCCCGGTGGTGGTGCTGACGCTCCCTGCGAGCTGGGCTGCTGGAAGCCAAGTGCTCGTAATCCTGGGCACTGACAGTAAGCACCATCCTTTCTGTCTCCTGTTCAAAAAGGACAGGCATTGCTGTGAAGGGGCCCATCAATTTAGAATTCAGCTAGATTTTCCTTCCAGTGGAAACAAAGCATTGCCCCTCTCTCTGCACGGCCACTGCTGGTGATGGCCATTGTCCCTCTGACACCTGCAGGTCTCGGAGGAGCCCCCTGCTCAGGGAAGGCATGTTGGGTGGCAGGACCATTTCTGCAGCTTAAGCAAGCTTCTATCGTCAATGCTATGCTGACTTGTGAGAGCTGAGGACACAGTTCTCCTAGGTCTCCTCTTCATTTAAGTATCCTTCTATACTTAGGTATAATTTTTGCACAGCAAAAAAGAGAAAATGGAAGCCGTCAAGTGACTGTGTAGGAGAAACATGACTTCTGCAGTATCCTGACCGCTCTGAAAAGGGGTCTGTTGTAAAAGAGCTAGCAACCTGCTCAAAGAGCCCGAGGATGAGGTTTGATCAGGTTCTTCATCATCTGGCGGTCACGATATGCTCTTGCAATACAGGCCTAGGACCAAATTCTGCACGTGAGATCCCACCCCCAGGGACTCTAATTGGCCAAATATTGACTTGTTCCTTCAGATCAGTGAAGCCAGATTAGCACTCAACAAAACCAGAAAGTACAGTCATTGCTGGGTAGGGTGAACTCTGGCCACTTAAAGCCATATGCAGACGAGGCCATAGCAGAATTCTGTACCCCAGCTCTTGGTGCTCTGCTGTGCTGTAACCAGATGGCCGCAGGGGAAGGAGACGTGTGCCAGCAGACCGCCAGGAGCTCTGCTGCTGGGAGAGGCAGCACACCCCTGGGAACAGACCGGCTGGGCTCCCTCGTAGAGTCTGGACACTGGGAGCCATAAATGAGATTTCTGTTCCACTGCCACCCTGCAGATGCTGCCATTCCCCATGATGCTGCTTATCATCCAAAATTTTCCTACCTTGCCTTCCTGCCCTTGTTTTTGACAATTTTCTCTTCCCGGAGACACCATCCCAAGTGGCTGAGAGTAAGATCTGGAGACCGTCCTGCTTCCTACTCAATGTTCATCTGGACTGGTCTGCTTATCAGATGCTCTCTCTCTTCCCCTACCAAGCCACAGTCCTGCAGCAATGCCTGACTTTTTCTGGGCAGGGTGCTGGAAAGAGACGGAAATGAGCATTTGCAGACACTTTGAACTGTCTCCTGAATAAATGGGAGAAAACTAAAGGATGCCCAGACCACAGGGATTATTGATTTTATAACTATTTCAACAGCTCCATCAGTGGTGGCATGTAAAAGGAGCTCATCATTTATAAATTGACTCTTCCAGGGATCAAAGGCTTGTCAGGGCAACAATTAGTTCTGGTAATTTATCAGCTGTTTGAGCTTGTCAGGTGGAGAGAGAAGGGCAGTTCTGCATCAGCTCCCCTGCAAAGTTGTTACTGTAGCCAGAGCCAGGTAGGATGTGCAGGTCAGTCATTTGCTAAATATTTCATGTCGTCCGATGTTTTGTCAGTCTTTCCGATACCCGATCCAATTTGGTTAGGCTGTCAGGTGAAAAGGAGGCATCTCTTAGCACACTAAAGTCACCCAAGCCAGAGGTTCTTTGTCTCCTTAACAATGCGCCTGTCAAATCCCTGCTGAGCAGCTAAACAAATTGGAATGCAGCAAAAAGAAGGAAAAAAACCCCAACCAAAACCTGTGGTCTGTTTTTAATTAGCCTGTAAACCATTCAGAGCTCTCCAACTGTGCTGTCCAGAGACGGAAAACTGAGGGCAAATATACTCTTTCCTTGTAGACCTCATAGTAAAAAAATCCATGTAAACAACATGAGCTTATTTGGACAGACTAGAAGACTGGGCAAAAGCAACTGTTCTGTATCACAGTGCCTGGGCAGGGTGCTATGAACAGCAGCACCCTTTGCAAAGCATCCTTTGCAAGGGCACCTACGGAATTTGGCTATTCTGACCAGAGCTCTGCTAGATTAAAACTGGGATAAAAAAGACAGACATTGAGGCAGAGAGCCCCTTGAGTCTGGAGTTTTCTGACAGTGGGAGGTGGATCCAAAATGTGTTGTACAACATCAGAAAGACCTTTGTTACATTATATTACATTACATTACATTACATGTGCGCACATTTCCATGCTTAAACGTACATATGCAGAGTTGGTAAAAGCTTCAAGTTTTCCACGATGTACCCTGTTGCACACACACTTTGCAGTACCTGATAATGTAGTTATACAATCACATACTTTTTTAGCAGAATGGTATCTTTCATATTTTCTATGTGGCTGGACTCAATTCTGCACTTTCCTATGCTGAAAACTTCATTTTGCAACTTTTTTCCAAACCTTCTTTCCATGTATAAATACAGGTTTAATTAACTTGTAGTGTAGACCACCAGCAAATTTCCAATGGAAGTGCAAACTGTTCCAGGAATTTCATGTATGCAGATTGTTGTAACACACATATGAACTTGCATCCCTTAATCATGTTTCATGACTCTTCATATGTTCATGGATGACAGGCTGAAAAAATAGCTATGATCACAGCTTCATACAGAAGCAGCTCACAAAAGCTGTGTTTGGTCACAGGGACAGCACAGAAATGCTTGAGAGAAGAAAAATAAAGAGATGGGGTAGGAAAGGCTGTAGTTTTCTTAGAAAGTTGACCCCTGTGCATGTACAGACATTTATAGAAATGTTTGCAGAGAAAAATGATTACTCAGCAGAAAGTGGTTAGTTCAAAGGATAAATTTTTACTATAGAATAATATCCAGGCAACTTTCTGACTTGCCTAAAGGGTCAACACCGGAACCAGCAATCCATAATCCATTGCCAATTCAGGGCAAAGGACGGCACTCACAGGCACTTCGGTTTTCAGCCAGGTGAAAGACGTCCTTGTGCTTATGATGAAGGACACTCAGGGTGAGGTAAAATTAAATTAACCACCTTAATGCACATTGTTTGGAAGCCACTGGAAAGCACATCGCTGCAAAACATCCAGCTGGATGAGTACCAAGAATGATGTAATGATTTAGCTGAGACCCAGGAGGAAAAGCAGGAGGCCAAGTCCTCAGGAAAAGCTGTAAGATTTTAGAAAGATAGGGGAGTAAAATTTCAGGAAAAATTATGAAAAGTTTCTTCTTATGAATAAGTGGAAGAAACGTGGACCTCTGTAGAGGTATGTGTGGATTTCACAGTTGTATGCTATTGCTGCATGACTGATCTACCGCAAAACCTCTGGGCTGGTGAAATCAGTGGTGTTCCTCTGATTCCTGAATGATGCCAGTTTAGTCCGTCCATAGGGAAGCTGGGATGAGTGGACAGCCCTCCCGACTGAGATGATTTCTCACAAAAATCTGCGATAAGATACTGTCAAAACCTGTGGGGTCACTTTGAGACGATACGTATCAAAAAAGCAGCTGCCATTGCACGGCAGCCTGCATGGCATTACCCAGGGCGAACGCGCAGCCACGTGGGAAGGGTGGTTTACTTTTCCAGGGGACTGAGCAGGGCTGCTGGTGTGACTTGTGACTTGCAGCCACCCTCTCTCCGGTCCCCTGAGGAGCATCATGCAGGGTAGCCCAGCAACGATCACTCATTTCAGCAGCATGGGTTCTTTGATCCCTGCTTGCCTTGCCGGATAATGAAGTCAGCTACCTGAGAGATGTGCTGGGCAGTCCACGTGTGAGGAAAGAGATGTCTCCCCGAGGTTAAACGACACTACAGTCATGAGGGAAGAACCCAGAGGGCACTCTCAAGGCACCTCTCCTGCAGATAATATCATGGTTCTTGTTTTGTGCTCACTTATGCTACTCGAGGGATGCTCACCGAAGAAGCATCTCACTTATGAGAAAGTGCAGGAGAAGTCCTTACTTCCTTAAGGAGGGATTTTGGTCCTGCAAAGCATCTAGCACCTTGGATCCTTCCAAGCTCCCAGGCAGTCTGTGCACATTCACATGATTGCTGTTTTGTGAGCAGCTGATGGCCACAGAGTTTAACTCTTTGCAGGGCTGAGCCTTGTCGTTGGTTAAATCACTTGTAAGAGGTCTTGGCTACTTGGAAATCCTTCCACAGGCAAATACACAACTTAAAGGCCTGCACATTTCTGATAAGAATACAGCAGGCACCATTTGCTCAGTTTTTCTGTCCACTTTCGTTTGCTGTTTAGTTTGTGAATATCACTGCTTTATATTCCTTTTAGAAATAAGAGAAGACAAAAATAAGAAGCAAAAGAAAAACAGATCTCTTGCAACAATAGGACTGAAATGAAGACAAAAAAGATGACAAGAGGAGAAGCTCTGGTCCGTCAAAACATTCAATGCATGGGGCTACCTTTGCACAAGAAGTCCTTAGGGCATTGGCTAATTTTTCATGACTGACACTTCACCAAGTGCTTGGCTGAATTTTGTCTGTGAAAGGAGATGGAGAAAGCACAGGAAAATGTACATCCAACATACATGACCAAAATACAGTGCTGCTTTCTTCTTGCCAGACTAGAGGTTGGATTTGTTTCTAGTGACTGGCACATACATACATTTTTCCTTTAGCTAGAAAAAAGTTAGGTTTAGGGTTGGTTTGGGTTTTTTTCAGTTTCCTTGGGGGGGAAAAAACACAACAACAGTGTAGGCTTGAGTTACAGTTGGTGAACTCAAATCATTTCTGCAGCCCCCAAAATAGTTGGAGAGGTCAATGAAACCACAAACTCCATGGGGCTCATCCATTTCTGAATGCAGCTTTCCTAAGCCAGAGGCAAACCGCCCCATTGCTTACCAAAGTGATATTTATCTAATTTGTTACTAGCAAATGCTTGCGGGGAGAAAAAAAAACGACAAAAAACCTCCAAACCCAGACCAAGAGCAGCAAGAGCCACGGGAGCCCTGTGCTAGCATCTGCAAACCAGTGTTCATTTGCCCCCATCATGGTCATATCAGAAAGAACGAAGCCTTTCTGGGTCAAATTCTGCTCTCGTTTTCACTGGCATAAACGATGTCTCTAAAGCTGAGGGAATTGTTGGCTGACCGACTGACCTGGTGGACTTCAGGCAGAATTCAGGTCTCCTTGACCTGATCAGAGCAGAGGAACTTGTCCCAGGCACACCGCTAAGACATACCAACTGATTGTTTAACCATATTGAGAAATAGCAAAATAGGTTTCCCTATCATTTTTCACCTAGCTCAGATTTGATCAGAGATATAAAATAAAGAAAGACACGAACACCCATTCTGGCTAAGTTTCCAAAATGTCGTTTGCACGATGTTTACCTCAGGAAAAACGATCCTGCCGCTATCTTCGTACTTTATCTGCGGCTCTCTCTGTTCGCATACTTACACTCAAGCTTCATACTTACATCGCAGCTTCCAAGCATTCTCCTCTAATTAATCAAAAACGCCATCCTTTTGTTTCCTAGGTCACAAAGGAAGAACAGTAAATTAAATAAAGTTATCGGCTGAGCATGGAAGCTGGATTTCTACCCAAGGAACCTAATAATAGCACCATGATGCAGGCGAAGTCAAAATTGATATGGTTTTATATACACAGAGGCAAACAGTTGAGTGTGAAGAAAGTAAACATTAGATAGCATTCAAACAGCGGTTTATCCAGCTCACTCTGTGTTTGTAAATACAGAAGTGTGTTGTGGTGGCTAAATTTGTCCTAATGTAAGGAAACATGAACAAAGAGGCTGGTATTTGGTAACTTCTATAGGCAACATTAGGACATCCTGCATGAATTATTTCGGGGCAGTTCATGATAACGTGGTACAGATTAGAGTTGCCATTTCTGGAAAAATTAGGTCAGAATTATGTAGATAAGATGGAAAGAATTTCAGTAGCATTGTAGTATTTTCCTGACCTGAAGCCTGAATCACAGGTCGAAGCTTTGTTTTATTGTATACCTCGTTTTGGTATATAGTCAAAACAGTCTTTATCCAGTGAAAATAAAAATAAACCAGCTGAGCAAGAAAGAATTACACACAGCATTGAATAAAAATAAGTACAGCAAGATTGATTTTGGAGAGAAATAGTTGTCTCTTCCTGTGAAACTTTTTGCAATTTCAGAAATGGCCATGCCAAAGCCAGGAAAAATCAGAGAAGGGAGATAAAGCTTGGTAACAGCTTGGGAATGGAGCCTGTCATTGCTCTTGATCTGAGGTGGAATTTCACCCATACGTCAGGTGTATTTTGGGACCATTAGAGTATGGCCATGCTGGAAAGTGGTGGACCCTCTTCTCTATAAGCTTGCCTTCATCCTTCTCAAATTTCATCCTGGATTAGAAGAACCTCTCACTTAAAAAGGAGACAGATCATGGCCATGAAAGGTTTACTTTTTAAGAGAAGTGAGATTAGTTCTTTTTAGAAGGATGAGAACCCTGACTCTGCAGCCTTGCCTCTGCAGTCAGCACAATGTTTCCATTGGCTTCAGGTAGAAAATTTTTCGCTCAGGTCGTTTATTATAAGTAAGAATGTACTTTTACACTGCTCTGTGTTCAGTGCCATAAATACCAGCACATACCATGCCTCTCATTTTTCACCGGGGGTTCTGGCCTGAGTTATTGAATCTCCTTCTGCCACGGAGCTCACTTTGAGAAGGAGCAAACATCTGGGACAGACCCTGGTACTTGTATGTGAGCCAGCCCCAAGGTAAAATTCTTCATATTCCCTTTCGCTTATTCAGCGAGACAACCAGACTGTTAAATTCTGGTTTTCGGTCTAGCTCATTAATACAAACCAGGGTAAGCTGCAGTCCATGCTCCTATGCCAGAAGGCAAATAGCACGGGGGCAGGGGCAGGGGCGCATCCCCTTCTGCCCCCGCCGCACGCCAGCTGGCCCCCGGAGCGGGCTGGGCAGCACGGAGCGGCTTCTGCGGCTTTTCCCAAAGCCTGCAAGCCCCCGGCATCAGGGCATCTCACCCTCCTTGGGCTCTTTGCATCGCCGCTCGGGCTCGGTGCTGTGCGGGGCTCTTACTCCACCTCGCACGGCGCCGGGGACCGTGCCTTTCCCAAAAGGCTGGTGGGTGCCCATGGCTACACAAAGCTGCAGCGTGGGCAAGCAGCGGGGTCAGCGTGGGGGGCAAGGAAAGGAGGATGAAAGCCAGCTTTCGAGTCCAGGCATGAGCAGAGTAAACCCTAGGAACAGGTTTATTTTTAGGATGGTCTCTCAAGAATCCCTTAAGCAGCTGGCCAGGAATTTGGGCTACTAAAGCCCACCCACAGCACCATTTAGCCTGGCCACCTACGAAATCCAGATAGCCAGCCTTAATAACAGCACAGGGGCTGCTCCTCCGCTCCCAGAATCGCTCCTCTGCTCCCACTCTCTCCTGGGAGAGGAAAACGGGAGCAACCGGGACCGGGACACCGATGGGCAGCCCCTTCCCTAGCAGGGGCACCCCACAGCACCCGCTCGCCTGCTGCTTCGGCTGGGTGAGAGGCAGCACCGCGACTACTTGCTTTGTTTATTTTCCTTGCCAAAGGCAACCACCAGTATGGGAAGAAATGGAAAACCAGGGAGCATTAGCGAGGTCTCTTCACACCTGACAGAGGTCACCGATCCATGCGCATCCCGAGCAGTTAGCACGGGGATGCAGAGATCAAAGAGCCGCTCCGGGGGCCGCATCCTGCCCTGCAGAGGTGCGGGGGCCCCTGGTTCCTTCCTGCTGCCTGGGCCAGGCTCTCGTGTCAGACCCCGGGCTGCCAGCACTGCCATCTCTCCACTGAATTAACTGCCCAAAAATGTAGCAGAACAGCGTGAAGGAAACTTGATATGGGCTTTATTCAGCCTTTTTGTGTTTGGGTGTGAAAAATGCTGCAAACAAATGAATATTGACAAGAAATCCAGCACAATTTCAGAAATTTTTCATGGTGACTGCTGTCAGTAAGTGTTTGTAATGCAATACACTTTGTATTGTATTTGTTTGTAAAAGTTTGTTTTTTAAAAACACCAAAACAGTCAGTTTTATCTGTGGACTAACGCTTGTGCTTTTTTTTTTTTCCTATAGGATCAGAGATTATTAAATGCATTCATTTGCTTTAAGCATCTTTCCAGCTATAACCACTCCGGGCCAATGTTTGGAGACATGCAAAGTTTGACGATTGCTCTAGCTCCTTCCCGGCTCCATTGACGTCTCCATCTTTAACTTGCACGGGCTGGGTGAGACTTTTAGGATAGCATGATAAGTAACATAACACGGCCTAGTCCAGTACAGCCCACAAAGCATCTAGTGTGTGCATTTTCTCCTCTAGTTCATCTATATCCAACCCTTTATTAGCCATATTTTAACGGTACAGTAAATCCAATATTAGAATTTGTACCGTTGGATGAAGAAGACATCAGCCGTGTGAGAATGCTGCTGCAGGATAAATTCATTTGGCCAATTCAAATTTCACTGTGAAGTTTTGACAAGCAAGCTTGAAGCTAGAACGACCATTAGCCGTTGTCTCACATCTGGCACAAACTTTCTGTGTTGTAATCTGGCTAGCCTGACAGAAAGGCAATAGTGTGCACGCACTTCATCTAGGTCAGCTTTGTACGTGGGGCAATCTACCTCCATGATCATGGAGCCACAACCTACAGAAAAGCAGGGCATATGAAAAACAGGGCAATACAGTAATTAAAAATATTTATTTCTGAAGATATTTACCTTGATAGGCATAAAGCATTTCCCAATTTCATACAGAAATACATAAAACATGCATAGACCAATATGGCCTACTTCAATGTGTATTCAACATGGTAAATATAATGAAGAACTTGTGTGAATATAAATACAGAACACAAAAAAAAAAAGCACATAAGATTCAACTGTCAGCAAATTCAACAATGTGAACAAATTCACTGCTATAAATGTTCACCCAATATTAGCCTTTTGACATAATTCAAAACAACCCTTTGTCTCAATGCATTTCCACCAAACAAGGCACTGAATAAATCTCACAACAGCCTCTGGTACATCCCCACTTCAGTGCATTTTTGGTGGCATGTAAGACACAACAATCTCTATTATTAGAACTTCAGTTAGCCAAATATCCTTGTTATGGGACACCTAGTAGTGTCGTCTAACTTTTATTTTATGTTGAAGAGTCCTTTGGTATCCAAAACCCAAAGGACTTTGACTATGCAAACAACCACAGTGTCTAACCCACATTCAGATAACTCTGGTTGTAAAAGTAAACTAGACTTCTGAAAAAAGGCAAAGGGTTGCAGCTGATTAGCAAAGGCAATAACAAGGTGTAAAAATACTCTAGCAGGAGTGCAACAAACAGTATGCGAGGTAGACATGTATATATGCAGTAAGTTCTGATTAAAGTAGCACTGTGGCTTTCATTTTTGCATTTTAATCAAAAGGTCGAGTTTTTTGCTTTGAAGTTTGTCCCCTCAGATCTTGCTTTCTGTCCTTCCTAAGCACATCTGTGAGGTCTTTCTTGCAAGATGCTTTTGATGCAGGCCCTGAAAGCTGCCCAACTGATGGGTAACATTCCAGAAGCAATATTCAAACATTTCTTCAGAAGGATGGCTTTTCATGTATGTTACTGCAGATTCCCCTTCACCCCCTCTACCCATCCACCTGAATTCCAAAATGATGAAATCCTTTGCTTTTATACCTCCAAATACAGGACTTCCTTAGTGTTTTGCTCTGCTGCGCAAACACTTGGACAGAGAGGCCCTTCGCCATCGTGGAATGTTAGAAGTCAAGAGAGTTTTGGTGATGCTTTTTCAGCAAGTGTGATGGAGAAAGATTCAGGTGATCTTCCCACTAGGATGCTTTCAGGCTTTCCCAGATGCTTTGCCTTTTGTTCGCCCTGTTGTGTTTCAGCTTCCACCCTTTCTGGAGCTCAGCCTTCAGCTTTGCGATACTGAAGGAGGCTTTGATACTGTTACCAATGGCTTCCAGCCTGCAAAAATAAGAAAAATACATTTATTGTAACAATAATGAAGATGCCTCTCCAGAGTACAGACATTCAGTTTTTGATTAAATAAGCCTCAGTCTAGATTTCTACCATGGGATCCTCTGTAACTGCTTATTGCTATACCTCTGTCAGAATTACACTGACTTAAGCCACTTGAAATACTGGATTCAGGATTTAAATGCAAACATTAAAATAAGTTAAAATACTCATTCAAATATAGATGCCCGAGAGTTCCTTAAATGGCACATATCCAGTCAAGAGCTCTTCAGTGTTATTCTTTTTGGCTGTTTTGTTTCTTCCAGGTAAACCTGATTCTGATTCCAATGAATGGGTGCATTTTTCAAGTAAGTGAGTAAGCAAGCCCCATTTTCAAAAATGATATAAGACTTCCAGGGCCTAAGTCTTATTCAAAATCATCAGGCTGCCTGCTCCCTTAAATCCTGTTCTGCTTTTGAAAGTAGCACTAGAGTGTCTTCTTTTGTATGGGCAAACTTCTGTATGCCATACTTTTACACAGGCATATGGCTGAACCGTGGACGCCGGGGCTGATGTAGCTGTACTAACACTCAGCTTCAAAGCTGACTTCACCTCTGTGGGGTCCGTAGCTGCATCAAGTCCAATGCACGTGTCTCTGAACCGGACTGTGGAGTGATATTGCCGCCTACTGCCACTCAACTTATTATGCATGGACCTCAAAGGGCAGTCCTGAAACTTACTCCTAATCTCAAATATTAAACTGGGCTCAAATATTAATTTAGTCTTCATTTCCCTTTTTCTCAACCTTTTTGCAGTCATTTCCATCACTAACATCCTGTACTCATTTTACACGGGTTTATTGGACAATGTAAAAGATAAGGCAGGTAGAAATCCACCTCCTGCATTCTAAAAAGCCAGCCACACCAGCCAAGAGAAACGATACATTCAAAATCTGGATAGATCTTTTTTTTTTTTTTTCCCCTCCAGTAAAATGGAGTAAAGTATCTACGAAAAAGCATTCTGATTCAATAGCATATTACAGTAGTTGGGACGTATTTTTAAGTAGTTAAAATAGTGCATGAACATGCTAAAATGACAGGCTCTATTTATTTCTGTCAGTATTTCATGATTTCACACTCTTCAGAAGTTTGGTGTATCATCAGGCTTACAACTAGGCCTGCTTCCCCTACGCAAATGGAGGATGCTAGGCAGGGCTCAGCACCCATGTCTTCAGAAGCTAAAACCCCACTGAACTAAGAAAAGCCCTCAAGACATCCTCACTGATTCCTCTGTAACCCTCCAGCTGAAATCACCAGCTAAGCCCACGCTGGTCCGAAGGCAGGTGAACTGTGCTCTCTATTGCTACTCCGGGGAACTACAACAGGATGAGAAGAAACTCACCGCTTCATTTTCTTGCTGTCAACACGTGGTCGGTTCATGCATTTGGGTCCAATGCAACTGCCAGCTTTGTTGCGGTGACGCGAGGTTTTCTCCACTGTGGACTGAGCCCTGTGAAAAGTGAAAAGGCGCTGCTGTTAAAAATAAAAGCAAGCGTGCAGTCCACAAGGTGAGGCATCTCATCAACAACCACTTCTCTAGGCATGTAATAAGCGATTTTTCTGGGCCAAACCATGGTATGTATCACAGCGGCATGAGCACTCAGGTAGGAGGTAAGGCTTTGGGGAGACTATTCGCTCAGCAAGTGCCAAAATGAGCGAGTCTACCACAATGCATCCCTTTTACACGCACTGCCTTTTAAAGAGTAGCAACAATAGACGCACCAGAGATCTTTTCCTGTCTGGCAGAAGTTCAGACATTTCTTGTCCTTCTGGTTGGCACATCGGCATCTGCTGCTAGGTTCAGCGAGCATCTCTGGCACCGTGTCCTTCAGCGATCTTCTGGATCGAGAAGGACCTCCAAGACCATACGGGACAGTCTTCCTATGATCAAAGAGACCACATGAAAGTCATTCAAATAATTCTGTGGCTTCAGAACAGTGGGGTATTTTGGGGAACCTTGTCAATGGGATTGGGAATGCCTCACTGGTCATCATTTCCATGCAAATGCTTCTGATGATCCTGAAGCATATTCATTAGCATGGCTACTGACAAGGCTAATGGCCTTTTAATTGTGATTTCATAAGGCTGCTGTGCCTCCCTGAGCGATAGAAAGCAATAAAACCTCATCTCTTTGAACTTTGGTAACTGCCAACACTGAAAGAAGCAATAAAAGCGAGGAACAGATCCTCTGCGCTCAGGGGAATCACGAGAGTCAGTGTTTGCAGCATTAGGTGAGGCTCTGGCTCACTGCTTTTTGGTGAGGAAAGCGTAGAAACGGACACCGTACGTAACGCTATTAACGCGTGGGATGAGTTAATTTGGAGCAGAGAGCAGCAAGAGGCGGCGAGGAGCCACCCCGTGTCAAAGTAAGCCTTCCAGCCTCCTAACTTGTCAGAAAGGAAAACGGTCAAATTCAGGCGGGCAAAATCATCCTGTTGGCATTTTGTCGGCTTCTGATTCATAGCGAAAAGCATCCCGCAGCCTTTGCTGAGCAGCACCCAAAGGAAACGCTCCTGCCCAGATTTTAGGAACGCAGGTGCGTTAGGGCTGTTGGGAGCTACCTGCTCCATCTAGGTGGTCAAATCCCGCTTGCTTTCCCCCAGTGAACGGTCTCGCTGCTAAACTCGGCAGAAAAGCGGGAGAGGAGGGGGAAAAGCGCCCCGAGAGACCGTGCGAATGCCTTTTCCTTCCCATTCCTGCAAGGGGGTTTGCGGTTCTTAGTTTTCCCCTTCTCCCTCCCTTTTCCCAACCCCGAGCGGACCCAGCGCGCGGCAACTGCCCCCCCCCCCCGGCTCCCACCCCTCCCGGTCCATCATTCACTCACTCGGGGGTGTTGATCCAGATGATGTCGAGGTGGCAGAAGTAGACGCACTCCTCGTCCAGCAGCGAGGAGCAGGAGCAGCGCCGGGCGCGGCGGTGCCCGCCGGCGGCGGCGGCGGCGGCGGGGGGGGGCGGCGCGGCGTCCGCCTCGGCTCCGGGGGCTGCGGGAAGGAGCGGGAAGGAGCTCAGCACCCGCGGAAACCACGCACCCAGCACCTCCCGCCCAGCATCCCTCGGCCTCCCCGGCGGCGCGGTACGGGACCCCGGTGCGAGCCGGCAGCACCCACCCCCCCCCACACCACCCCCCGGCTGGGGACCGGCACCTACCTGCCGGCAGCAGCCCCGGGCAGAGCACGAAGAGCAGCGAGACGATCATCTGGGAATAATCCATAGCGGGCGGCGGAGAGCGGACGGGAAAAGTGGGGGGGGGAAAGGGGAAAAAAAAAAAAAAAATCTAATAAAAGAGGAAAAAGGGGGGAAAGTGTCTCCCAGCGCGGGGATGGAGAGCCGTGTCCCGTCCCCGTCGGGGCGCGGCGAGGGGGCAGGCAGCGGCTCGGTGCGCCCCGGCGCGTCTGGCTGGCGCGGCGGTCCCCGGCGCCCTTTTATAGCGAACCCCCATGGAGCGGGTAAACAGCCCCGGCGCTATTTTATCCCGAGACAATGTTATTCTGCTATTAGTCACCGCGCGGCAACGTGCGGGCCGAGATAAGGCCGGGCTGGAAAGGAAATCGCCTGCGAACTTCAGAGCGGCGGGCGGCCGGGGGAAGGGGGGGGAAAGGGGGACCCGGGGGGGGGCGACGACCCGGGGGCGGGGCGGGGAGGGGGGCGCGCCGCGGGCCGCGCCGAGGGCGGGCCGCCAGGGGGCGCCCTGCCGCGCCGCGCCTCGCACCTGAGGGGCGGGCCGGCCGCCTCAGCCGCCTGGCGGGGAGAGGCCGGGCAGCATCGCCCTCGCCGTTAACAACAGTAATTATTGCGATTATCGCCAGCGTCGCCGTTGTTGTTGTTGTTGTTACAACAGCGAGGTGGGCCGCGCCGGGCGGGATGCCGGGGGTTGCCGGCTGGGGCCGTACGGGCAGAGCCGGGGCGGGGGGGGGGGGGGGGGGTGAGGGAGGGGTGGCTGCGGCCTGCTCCCCGCAGGCCCTGCCGGAGCGGGGGGCTGTGGGGTCTCGGGCGGTTTGGGGTTGGCAGCAGCGGTGAGACTTTGGGGTATAACCCCTCCGTTTTCTGCCCTGGCGAGGCAGGGCGACGTGCCACTGCGGTTTTTCGGGTCCGGGCCGCGCGTGTAAAGGCGGGGATGTGAGGTGAGGAGGAGGAGAGGCCCGTGCCTTGGCTTTGGCTCCTACCGCTAACTCTGGCGAGGTCAGGGCGAGGGGTTTTTCCGGCATTTGCTGCCTTGTGTCGAGGGGCAGGAGCTGTCAGCGTGGAAGCTGGACACTCGAGAACTGTTCGCAGTATGTCATCGCAAATACGTACATGCATGAAATCCACTGAGCTCTTGACTGAGAAGGCCAGCGTCTGAATATAATAAACTCGAGTGAACTCAAATGCCTGTGATCTGATGTGGAGCCGTCGTGCTGCAAAGCGTGCCAATTTCACCTATGATAAATAGATAAGACTCTCTTGGTATTTGTGGTATTTCCGTGCACTGTGCTGTAATAATAGAAATGACCTTGGATATCACAAAGACCAAGGCTGTTAACTGCAAGTTGCATTGTGATCTCCCAGGTGAATGGCCATTTTTTTAAAGTATCAAATTAGACTGTGCTGCTGTATCGTAGCGGACAGACCGTCCACGACTGTGCTGAGTCAGACTAAAGGTCCATTTAGCTGGTATCCATTCTCCCACAATGGCTGTTAGGGGATGGTATGAGGAAGAGTACAAGAAAGGAATGCAAGTGGAGACTAATCCTTTCCTCCATATAACCTCCCTGCTTATAACAGGATGAAGTGTAGGGGCTTTCCGAGCAATAGTGAGCATTTAGACCATTACACTGAATAAACACCAGTGGCCCCATCCTGAGATGATCATACCTTTTCCTCAAAGGTTCTTTAAAAAACCTGCCCTATAAAACATCTGCAAGTGGAGAAAGCTGGGTTATACAATGGGGTTTTTTCACACCTTTTCAGCCTGGGAGTCTATTTTGCAGAACAGGGATTGTATCTTTTTGTCTATTATGTCTTCTTGTGTATGTAGGGCAGCGCTTACCAGAATACCAATGTATCTGTACCTGTGTGTGTGAATTATTGCAGTTATGATAAGAATCTACCAGCAGAGGTCACCTAGCTACATATAAAAAGTAACCGTAGCCCACTGGAGTAATAAACTTTATCAGTATCCAAAAGTTGGGAAAGAAATTAGATTTTTTTTTTTTTTTTTTGGCTTCTTGGTGTCTTAAAAAAAGAAAAAGAAAAAAACACAAAGCAATTGTGTGGGTTGAAAGATGGCTATCGTTCTGTATAGAATACAAATATGCATAGCCTTTCCATCCAGGCTGGTCACTTAAAGGCCATATTTCATGCTAGCACTTACTTAAAAGAGGGGTTTTTTTCTGAGATTCCTTTTTCTAAGATGTGCACTTGAAGCCAAAATGACTCACATTGGTGTAAGATATTTTCAGTTTTGTCAAAATGCCTTGTTAGAAAGTATTTTGTTAGCTGGCAAAAATGGCACGCATGTTTCCTTTGAGTAACAAAGCACAAACATATCGCAGGGACCTCTGAAGGTGCTTTTTTTTTTTTTTTCTGAAAAAACAAAAACATCTTCAGCAATTTTTGGTAAGAATTCATAAATATTATTGTTGTCAGAGATCCATATCCTCTGATTCAGCGATTTCTGATAGCTCTGCTTTCAGATCTTGAGGCTAACCAGAATCAAGCTATTCCTGTTGCTCATTCGAGTAATGCAAAAACAAATTTATATTCGGTTGTCAGTGGCCCGAGTGGCTCATTTCAGGCCGCGGGGATTGCCAGGCCAGGAGGAGGGTTTCCCCAGGAAGGAGTAACCCCCTGACCTTTCCTTGGACACTGGGAGGTACGGGGCAGGTCTGTGCCACGCAGAATCACCCCTTGAGAGTTTTGCCAAAGAAGGAAGGTTCGCTCACTCTATAGCTGTTTATAGTAGGAGTCTGTAACAGTATGGGTCACAGTAGGGGTCTTATAAAATAAGCAGAAGAGGACTAAACTTTGGCTGGCAGTCAGTGTTTGCAGAATGGAAATACAAAGTCACGCGCGATCGTACAAAGTCATGTACTCAACAAGTCGTTGCAGTGCACGCCAAGTCAGCTTGCCTCAAGGGCCGGGAAGTGTGTGCCCTATTTGCACTGCTACCTGTTTGGGCAAGGGTGGAAGCAGGAGTTGAACCTGACTGCTCCTGCAGCAGGTTTTTTTCCCTTTCTAGCTGGAGTACCTTGGCCAGCCACAGCTGAGACACTGTGTTATGGGGTGAAAACTTAGCTGGCCAGCCAGGCTCTGGTTTTGATGTTCCAGCTGGAAAAGGCCATGGCACTGACTGAGTTTTCTAAAGGACATTTTGTATAGTGTCAGAAATGTGAAATGCCTGCTTATCAGCAAAACAATAAAAGGAGATTGTAAAACTGTGCCTTTCTGTCTAGGGAACAAGGGGAGCAACATGCTGTTTTCTGCAGATTTGAAATACAGTTCTCAATTAAGTGAAAGTTGCATAACTTGTCCCTTTACTTCACTCGCTGCCCTTCTTGCACCTTACTTTCCTCTGAGGCGCCGTCCAGTCCCCCTGCACCCCTTCTTACACAAGAGGGCGGGGGACATTCCCCCTCCTCCTTTACATAACATGCAAATTAAAGAGCTAACTAATTTAGGCTTCTTGGAAATTACCTTATTCTCATCTGTCACTACCCAGCCTACAATGGATTTAATTCCCCTTACAGATATGAGGGTCCTTGGGCAGAAGCATAGTTTCTCGGAAACCAACTTTCTGCATTTCTCCCCATCTCCAGTTAATGATCTTTAACAAAGGACATAGGCGCCTGCCTCACACTACACTTGTGGACCTCTCAAAGCGCTGTGGAGAGGAGGAAGGTCAGCCGCTAATCCAGCAACCTCAGCCCCTCATCCAGCAACCTCAGCCCCTCCTCTTTGTAGCACACGGCTGGATCCTCTCCCCATACCACCAATGGTCATTTTCCTTCCAAAATTTACTCCACATACAAAACCCTATTTAAACTAGGGAGGAAGGTAGCAGCTATATGGTGCTTGGCACAGAAGAGCCATCATCAGATGAGAAAAAAAAGCTCTTCCAGACCATGCACGTCCTGCACCAGGTGGCAGTGACTAGATACCATTTGAAACACAGAAATCAAACCCAGCTTAGAGCTCAAATAGAGGAGAAAATCAACTTTACTGAGCAAAGTTCACAGTTTCTCCCAGGGCTAAAATTGTTATTACCAGCAACACAAAAAGGATGGTTTGCAAAGATTCGGGTTTCAGAGGTACTGTTGTGAAACCTTCCTCCTACTTATACTTTCCACAACAAAGAACTGGAAGCATCAGGGAAATGCTTTGCTGGAAGCCAAGCCAATTTTTAAACGAGGGGAAACATCAGGTGGGAAAAGGCTTAAATAGTCTGGGAATAAAGAATCCACGTAACTTTTAGGTGAGAGTTAACAGGAACTTTCCCCCTACTTCTACTGCCCATCTCGTCCTGGATGTCGTGGGAGAAGGAGCGTCCACTCCCCATTGAGGCAAGCCACAGGGGTGCTGGAGAGGCGCTTGGCCGTCCCCCGTCCCAGCAAGCTGTAGGAGCTCCTCCTGTTTCCATATTTTACTCTGTGTTTGCTCCTGTGCAGGAGCAGCCAGCAGAATATCAGGAGCGAGGCAAAAGGTTAAGCTCTGTGAGCGTAACACGGGGGAGGCGACCAGAGCCCTCTCTCCCAGGCCTTGCGTGGGTGACAGGGTTGACCTGCACTGCCGAGGGAGTGTCCTGCGTGGTGCCAGGATGGCACCCTCACCCACGGGCTCGGGTGGGTTGTTATTTCTGCTGTGGTAACTCAGGAACCTGCACACAGAAGCCCCGAAGGATTTCAATCCCTAGCCCTTTGGCGTTATGAGCAATTTCTATTGCGGTGCTTAACTTGGATTTCATTTTTTAATAGACCTGAGGTTTTCTCATGTCACTGACAGTATTAGTAGAAGTTATAAGGCAAAGACCTCACTTCTGGCCCAGAAAATCACAAATTGTTGAAGCCTAGGGAAATACTCTCGAGAAGGAGGTCTATGTCTTATCCCTGTGCTCGTGCAGACGTGCCCACCATCAGCCACGTCAAACACAAAATGCTGGGCTGGATAGTCTGATCCCATGGGACTGTGATATATTCTCATAGCTATGCTTGGACTCCAAGTTTGTTTTGGGGGAAAAAAAAAGTATTTCTGCAGGGTCTTCAGCTCCATTCCATCAGTCGAGTTCAAAGTACAAGCAGTATGAATTAACATCTTCTAGAAGTGTGAAAAGATGGTAAAAGGTTACATGTGTCAATAATCAGCCTCTTAAGAATGGGTTACGCAAATAGGAGTTTAACTATAATAAAGATTATCATCAATAAATACAAGAGATTAGTGCAAAGACTGCAACAGAAGGGTTTAGCGAAGAAAAGGAAAATACAGAAGAGAAAGTGTCACTTGTAGAAAACCAGATCTGATACAACCTCATCTATGAATACAGCAGCATATGACAGAACACTTATTTGCAAATAACAGTTAGTGGAAAATGTGCTTTATCAGGTTTGTTTACTTGCTTCTTGGCAAGTCTGGCTTGTGAGGAAGTCAAGCCCAACACATCCAATTAGAAAATCTCCCTATCCGAATCACTAAGAGCAGTGCACAGCGCTCTGATCATCTTGCTCCTATCAACAGTGCATTTCAGAATTTCATGTTCTTTAATAAATGCCACTTTCCCATAGTCTTGGCAAAGAATCAGTGATGCCATCCCGGTGTCCAGAGTTGGGAATTGAAGCAAGGAGGCCAGTACTCATCCAGTCCAACAGTAGCTACTCTGCTATGGTTTCTGTATTAGACATGCATCTTAGCTCACCTGGTGTCTGAATTGCCCTCTAGACTATGGAAAGGGCTCTAAGGTGCTGACTGTCCTAAATTTAGGCCTCTTAATGTCTAGAGTTAGCTGGGGATGAATCCAAGCCGGTGACTTGCCCAGGGTCCCATGAGAAATTGCTGGGGGCAGGGAGAAATGAGCTGAGTTCCTCAAACCTGCGTTCCTGTATCCTGCCCGCTACATTATCAGCCCTCTCCAGTACACAGAGGTTTGCTTATCAAAACTGACTTTTCAGCTGTTTCAATTTGTCCATCTCTTGGACTTTATGTTGCTTTACTCAGAAAAGGTACTTGCGAGATCTTCATTTCATGCAGCTTGCTCCGAGACACTTCTTTGAATTAATGAATTTAATTGACTTTTCATGCCTAGTTTTTTCACCTATCATGTGGCTTGCTCCACCTTTGAATGAGACTGTCTCTGAAGACTCAAATTAGTAGATTTCTGAGAGCTAGCTGGCTCTACCCTTTCCTGAGTGCATAAAAGCCTTGCTGAACTGAAGGTAATTAGCAAACACATTGTTCCAAGAATGGTGTTGAACTTTCTTTACAGCACAGCCCTTTTGCTACCACATGTAGCCCCCCTGAGACTGTTTTGCCACCCGAGGTTAGATGAGCAGGCTTGCCAGTTCCACTGTTTTCTTTGTGAGAGAAACAAGTATGTGCTAGGAAACAGCAGGGGTTTAGGTGTGGCCTGAGCCATAGGTATGGGTTTGTTTTCCTTTGGTCACTTGTTCCCGATACTTGCTTTGCTCCCAAATCCATTAGCACTACGCTTCCATGCATTGTTGCCTGGAAGGTGGATAGGAAAGTAGCCTCATACAAACCAGTGTTCCGAGCATTAAAGATCTAATCGTTGTCCATTTGGGCAGATGCTTGTGTCTTTCTTTTTTTGACCAGGGTGTACTTTACCTGTAAAAGAAATGCTGACCCTCTCTCTCCAGCTGCAGTTCCTAGTCTTTATCTGCCCATGTTTCTCCCAGAAGGCGGCAGCTTTGTGAGGAAACATTGCATTAAACACACTCCAGCTGTTTCTTGCACCAGTCTCAGCTTGAACAAGTTAAACCAAAAGCTGTCAGAGGAGAGAAGCTGTAGATAAACTACAATAAACAAAAAAGAAAATTCAGAAGCTCTCCTTATTTTTAAAGGGACAATAAGAGGGACACCCTCTTATTTTTCAAGGGACATATATGTGTCAAAACATCTACTCTGTGTCTGAGGTAAAATATGGACCACACAGATCCAGGGGTTGTTATGGGGATTACTCACTGGTGACACTGACAAGAAGGAGATTTTGTTATTTGTCAGGGCCAGGAAAACGGGAACAGCAGCTTAAGGATTGCTGATGCCCCAGCACTGAGCTAAGATCACCTTACATCTGCCACCCCCTGCCTTCAGTTGCAAGAACGAGCCTGGGGTCAAGCGTGCATGCAGACTGCAGCATGGGCACTGCCACCAGCACACAACGAAGAAAATTTCCCATGCCTGGGAAATGTGCGCGGGTCAGAAACCACTGGAAGGGAGGGGGCTATGTATGACTCTAGGTTCCTGTGAGCAGCTAAAACACCAAGATGCCTAACAGGGCTATATGTCGATATTTGCCATATATGACATAGAGCATACAGGAATGAGGTCAGTTTTTCTGGCTGCTTTCACTAAATACCCTTGAGGCATGTCTGTATTAGGAATTTTTCACCGTTTCACCCGTTTCCATTTTGTCTACTCAGCAGAATCTGAGTTCCACTGGGAACCTCTCTGCAGCCAGACCTTTCTGGCAAGACAGAAGTTCTTGCTATTCCAAGCAGATTTACTTGCTATGGCAAAAAAAAGGCAATGCAAATTCCTCCGTTTCCTATATGTATTCAGCATTATAGTTGTAGGCATTCAGTTGAAGTGGTGGAAGCCACAGTAGGAGAGGTATCATGTGGGACATTTGCTCTGATGGTCTGGTATAGCACAGTGCAGAGCAAATGCAGGGCTGTGCTTTGACAAATATAGTACATGGATGATGAAGACTTTTCCCACCGTTACTACCAGTACTATACATGCAGAAAACCACTCATTGTCCTTTGATTAATCCTGTTCAGATTAGCTAACTCTGAGTTGTAGTTACCCTGTTGCCATTAGTGTAACTGTATGTGAGCAGCTATTGCCTTAAGAATTGCTTCCTAGTGTCATTTCCCCCCAACATTTATCATGTCTTCACAATTTTTAATGACATCTTCTTCTTATTTAAAGACAAACATATTCCACCTTTCCTAACAGGATTATGCTGTAAAACTGTAGTATTGGTTTCAATTTCAACAGACACTGCCAGGAACAGCTGTTTCTTACACTGGGTTTAGGATGAGTCTTGTGAAAATAGGAACTGTATATATCACACAGTAGAGTTGAAGCTATCAATCAGCTGACACAGCAGACCAGCTTTCCTCAAATACTTGCAGATATATTTCTTTTTTCCGGTGAGAAGACTCTTTCTGAAAAGCAAAGCTAGTTTCACACCAGCTGAAACTGAGCAGAAGTGGTTTAATTTTGGTTCAGGAGGGCGGAATAGTAAGGAGGGTCCAAACCTGACTGAAACAAAGTTTAGCACTGTGTTTTCAGTACATTTCAGCAGTGAGTTATCCATATAGTTTTGTTCCTAGTTTTTAAAATGCCTTTAAAATCACACTTTTCTCTAGAACAATGAAACGTAATTAAGAGAAAGTCCAGGCCAAACACAAGGAACAGCAAGGGCATGATTCAAAGGCCTCATTTCTCGAGAGCTCTTCTCCTGAAACCAAATTTTTTAACCTTTCTCCAGCCACCAGTGACCAGAACTGTATCTTTTCCCAGAAGAGCTGGCAGTAAATTTGAAAATGTTTTATTTTGCATAATGGGAAAAAGAAACAAAACGCTTTGCTTCCTTTGTGGATATTTGCTCTTTGAATGGGGCCATATGACACAGCTTAAAGCTTTGTTTATTTGCAGCTTTCTTGCTTCCCTGGCGAAATGAAAGTCACAAGCAACAGGGCAATGTGTCCCTCTCAAAACCAGGTTTCACAGGAAACTGGTTCAGGATCAGGCAAACCAGAAATCCCCACTTCCTTTTTCAAGAGAAATTACACTATCTGTTAATTAGCAGATGCCTGTTTCATTTTCTTCCACCGCCCCTGTTATAAGAAAAGGAGGAGGCAGGGCATCTAAGGGCACCTACCTTTTGCTGCAGTTACTATTCACGGTTTTTCCATCCTGTCACTTCTCTCCCCATAAATACCAGTTGTGATACTTGAATGAAAATATCATCTTGTTTTCCTTGCAGCTTGTTCAGGATTGTGTAAGATACTCCTTACAATGAGCAGGTGGGATTTCCAACACTGGCAGGAAAGAGAGATTTTTACTGGAAACAATCATCTTCAGCTAAGAGCTCACTTGCTATTCATGTGCCACCGTAGGCACATGTGCTGTATGGAAAATACACCAGTGGAAACTCAGCTGGAGTAAACCAGCTGACTTCTCAGACCTTGCAAATGGCACTGCGCTACGAGAAATTCTGGGAAATAAGCAACCGGGGCCAGCATTGCCCATCTCCAAAGCTGCTGCTGGGAGGGCAGTCAAGCCATTGCCATGAAGGGTCGCAGTGCAAGGCCTCCCCAAAAGAGGCCAGCGGTGCAAGGCGTTCAGCAGAGCCCTTGGAGCCGGTGCTCCGTCTCCCTGTCCTCCTCCTTGAAGAACAGTTACGGTAAACTGCTGCTTTGAGATAGGGAACCTGCCGTGCATTTCCCTGTAGCAAAGTACACTGTAGCTAAAGAAGGTGCTGATTAGTTGCATGCAATCTAAATTGCTGTTCTGTAAAAGTAAAAAGCCCCTTTATTTTTTTTTCTTTTTCTTTGGTCTTATCACCAAGGGCATGGTTTTCTCAAAGGTTATTTGACAGCCCGGAGTCTTGAAGCAGACGTGTTGGCCCACTGCATGAGAAATCGAGTTAAGCAATGAAGCAACTACAAAGTGCTGCATCCTCTATGCAATGTAACATTGACATTTAACTTAGTCCCAGAGCACCACAAACCATGAGAGAGGCATGAAAGATGAAAATCTCGGGGTCAAGACTAAAACAGGGCACGAGGAAGAAATATGCATTTGGGGGGGGCCACACAAGAGAGACAGTTCCAACAGAAGATCCATGCAGCTGCTGAGATGCAAGGTCTCTGCTGCTAGGCTCATTTGAACACATAACCTGTGTCAGGGGTGTTAACTGCATGACCAGTTCCACTGACTTTGAGAATATCTTGAAGCACCTGCTCGAGTGTTTGCAGAATGACGGTCAGATGTGTTTCCTTTTGTGGGGTGCCAGTACATGGCAGAGTGCAGGTGATTGAAGTATTTCAAACATCTCTAGAGGTATTGCCTCCTTGTGAATAGTAAGAAAGGAAATTCATGTTTCTGGGCTCACAGGTGCATACAGTCACCCTGCTGTGGTCACCGTCACCTACCACTTGTGGAGTGTGCCCCTGGCATATGAAATCCAAAGCTTAGGAGTTTCATTGAGCAGAGGACATTTCCCTTTTTTAGAAGGTTTGATCTTAGTCTAAGGGGCTTCAGGGAATATATTCTCCCCCCATTCAGCTCTGTCAGAGGTGTGGTTCTCTCACCACAAGGATTTAGTGATGCTTTCCACATGTCTGAGGATATTAGAAATATTACACAGGCTGCTATTCTGGATCTTTTGCTGACATTTCTTTGAAAGTTTCTTCCAGGACAGGGAGACCAAGTGTAGGGAGATACCAGCTTGGAGGCACAGATAGATCCAGGGCTAGTCTTCAGTTGTGATACAGTTACTGTTATGGCGAGCTACTTCATTATAATAACAGACTTAAGTGATGCAATAAACTTCATGACGCCTACCTTATGGCATCAAACAAACAAAACCAACTCTGCCTTCATAGACCTGGCAATTATTTTTTAAGATCTGACTTGGGAGATGTCAGCAACAGGTTTATAGTGGAAAAAGAGGGTGCAAAAAGGAAAAGGACAACCTGGAAAGAAGAAAATGAGAGGGTGGTAGAAAGTAAAGGCATATGGATCTGTTTCCTGAATAAACTTGTTCCCCAGGTTCTGGAGAGTGGATCTGAATGCAAGGAGAGGAGCCCAAGTGGTTCAGCTGAGGGAATCAATACCTCAACTCCTCATCAAGGTCCCAAAGGAAATGACTTTGGAGGAGAAGAGAGAAATAGCCCTTTCCATTCTGGCCTGGAGAGGCTGCTCAACTACTTAAGACTAAAAACCTGTGATATTGTGGATGATGACAACAAGCAATTGCAAAAAACCTCTATTATTTGTTTAATAGCTAAAAAGTGAGGCTGGGGCTTTCACACACACACACACACACAAAAAGCTTAAGACGAGTTACTTAGTAAGCTGAGCACATCTTGCCTGAATTATGGAGATACCATAATTAAAGCATCCCACTGGACTCTTTTTGCTGTTGGCTGATTTTCCCTTCCCAGACCATCTGACCACAGCTTGCTCTCTCGGAGGGCTTCCAGGTTTGCATTTATTTTTCAAACGAACCAACTCGTTCTGATAAAATAAGGAAGAGGAAAATAGGAATGCTGAAGCTTTTGGTTTCTGACACGCGTCGCACTACACTGTCACGGTCACCGAAAAGAGCTGGAGCCCGGCCGTGCTCGCCTCCTCCAGCCTTACTACAGCTCGCAAGCCTCTAGGTGGTGCTTCGCTCTTAAGTTTAATGCCAGGAGCTGGGTGGGGAGCAGCAGCCTCAGGCTGGGTTTTGCCCAGCAAGGGATGCCAGCAGGCACAGCACCCACCGTCCCCTTCCCGGGGTGGCAGAGGGAGCAAAGCAGGCAGTCCTGCGGAGCTCTGGTCACCGAAGTATTGCTAGAAAAGTGTATTTGCTTTAGGCAAAGGAGCCACAGCTGGAACCAGAGGGATCCCCCACAGCAGCAGACACCTCTGCAGTTCATCCAGACCCTGCATAGTGACTTCATCCAGAGCTGACTGAGACACCTTCATTTAAAGCCGCCCTGAGTCAGCCCCCCGATCCCAAAGAAAACCATCAGTTTCTTTGCTTTGAGGCTGCTGAAAAGCCCTGTCATCTAGAGAGCTGGTATCTATAAGGAGATGTAGCTGAGTTTATACCCTTCAGACTGATGCGTTAGAAGAGAAAAATGAAATGGGCAGGCTCGTGGGTCATCAGTGGGAGTGGGTGCCTATTTCTTTCCTGCTCTGCAGCATATTTTGCTAACCTGGGCTGCGTGAAAAGTCTCTGTGTGAGGCAGGAGCAACTCTTGGAAACACCTGTGGAGCAAAGGATGCCCGTAGATGGTATAAAGCTGTTCCCTATCTTCGACTGTGAGGAAGGGCAGTATTAGGGATTGGAATTGGAAAGATACACTGCGTTTGTTAGGTGTGGAGAAAGTGGTTCTTGGTATTTCTCGTTATATCTTTGAGGGAGGGACATCCACCAGGGAGGTTCACAGCCTTGGGATGAGCACAGCACAACTCTTCATCGTGTGTCCTCCTTTTCCACTATGGAACTAGGAAGCAGAACACACCTTCTGTTTTGAAGCAAACTATTTGGTACGCATAGCCATGCAAAGTCCAAATCAGCCCTGACACGGCTGAGACACCCCAACTCCCACCTATTCACGGTACATTCATGTATGTCCTCCTCATGCTGAATAACACAGCTCCCTGACTCCTACTTGGGAAAACAGGAGCTGTTTTGGAAGGCTCGCTATTTTCTTTCCCGCTATACCCTCCTCTTGAGAGGAATGACAGTGCCCTGTATTTGGTATGGGGAGGAAGAATTTGCCCTTGGGCTTCCTCCTTGCCCCTACAGGTTTCCATGTACTTATATTTAAGGAGGGAGCAAACCTGGGACAAAGGAGGAGGTGGTGTCAAAGCTGGAGGCACAGACATCTGAGGAGGGTCATCAGGCGAGTTCATCCCTGAAGCAGGACGTGCCCAGCGGGAGGAGGGGGAACATCTCTGACATGCAGTGCTCTCCTAAACAGGCTAAAGGATTAGCCCTTGGATTTGTTTTTCAGATGATCCCATGCTAACAGCTTTGGGTGGATTTGGGCTGACTTCTCCACATCGGGCCCTTTGACCCTTTAATCCTTCTGAAATAACCTATTTCCCCCCCCAACTCCCAATCCCACCAGATAGCCTTTTGTTGGTTTTCTACTCGGACATGTTTTGAGAGCTTGCAGCAGCTTTTCTGGTGGGCTGGGTTATTAGCTGGCAGCTCTGGCTCCTTCATCCCAGTGGGCTGTACCTGGGGCTGTGCTTATTTCAGGGTGCTGCTCGATGAGAGTGTGAAACTTGCAATTTGAAAGTTTTTCATAGATAAATCAAAACTTAGGCTTTTATGATAAACAATAAGGAATATCACTGACTTCTTTTCCCTTATTTTAACTTCTTCATCCCTCACCACAGCTGGCAGACCCACAGGGTTATGCAGTTCTAAAAGAGGAAGAAAAGAAACCTGGAAAAAAAGAAAATTACAGCTGGTAAGTGAGGCCAGATATAGCTGTGGTGTGGATGGGACAGGGAGGAAAAGCAGCAAGCTGGAGAGGGCCCTGGGGAGGAGATGGCTGTGGAGGTGATCACATAACTGAGACAAAATATCTTAAGGACCTGCAGTGTGAGGGAGATGCAGAACCTCCTAAAACCACTGCAAGTATGGTCGCTAAAAGCTGCGTGAGGATGCCTTTTATAGGCCCTGATTCAGCTCACACAATTTTGAGGCTCTGAAGGAAGCGACCCAACTAATGGCACATCCATGGAGAGGTTCAGTCAGTTTTAGCCAGAGCATGAGCACATGCTGTGATTTTTTCCCAAAGATGGGTAACACGGTCTGTCTCCAGCCAGCTCCCGCTGTCTCCTTGGCTTCCTCTGCCATCAGTGGCTGAAATAAGAGGATTGTAAGTGGCCCTTTAAAAGCATTTCATACTGGTGCAGGAGAGGAATAATTAGTCCATACTTATTCTTCTGGGCTTAGGTCTTTACGCAGACAGATCGATACGCTTCCTTCTGCAGTTCATCTTCAAACTCGTGTGTGGAGGAAATGCAGGGACTACTCAGAAAATTGTGTGGTGCCTTGCTTAAATTCATGCAAGGCTTATAGTTATCCAAGGTCCTTGGGAATTAACGTTGCCTTTAAAGTTAAGATATATACTCAAGTTTTTCTCTCAAGAAAGACGGCTTAAGCATATTGGAATTGAAAAAGTCCTTTTCCCCCATCACTCTTGATTGCTGTATACAAAACCGAGTGACTTCATGGTAGGCTGACTACTAGATGGCAAAATATACGGAGGTGTTTCCTTGGCTCTAGACAAGAAAAGGGTGGCACTCTGGCAGCATTTTGGGTACTGTCAGCTTTCTCCCATTCTCCTCTAGAGAAAGTTTGTTGGAGAGGCAACGTGCAGAAAGAAAGTTGGAAAGCTAAGGACAGCAGCTGCACAGCTCAGTGTGTGATGGTGCAAGAGCTGACCACGGAGGAGGAGGAAGGCAATGCCCGATCCAACCCTAACCAGGGACATCCACCCAAGGGAACAGAGAGGAGCAGAATTATCTCAGTAGCTCATCCCACATCCCTGCACAAGGACACCACTGCTGAACTTGAAAAGGCATGGATGTTTCCCTACACAGCCCAGAAAATTTGTCCACTTTCCTTCTACAAATAAAACTCTGCTAGGGTCACAGTTTCTGAACAGATTATGCTCTCACACAGTCGTTTTCTATGTGAGCAAAGGCAGTAGCCAGTTCTCACACTCCTTTGCTTATCTGTGAAGGAAAATGGCACAGATCTGTGGCAATTATACTGCAGACCTGCTGTAAGACCAAGGTTTTAGGCTTAATCACATGTGATACACAGGGAAATAAATTCCATCTGAATGTACAATGTAAAGGAAACAGCCTTTTCACATCTGTCATGCTGTCCAGTGACTTTTCTAATTGAAAAACAAAAGAAAGTACAACATGGAAAAATCTTCACAAAAAGGGCCTAGGACAGGATGCTTTTTGCTCTTTCCAGGCAGTAGGGGAAATAGCCTGATTAATTCTTAAGGCTGATGTGTATGAAAAAAGCCATCTACAGTCTCTGCACAAAATACAGTTAAATTATGCATGGTAAATATAATCCTGAGCACTGTTTGTATTTAAAAAAAAAACACAAAAAACACCGAAATTTTGGCAAGTCTTTGAAGCTTGTATATTGAAGTCAAAGCCCAAGAAGGGCTGAGCTGCCATGGGGGTCCTCAGTGGGATCCTGGAGAGTTTGCATCAACCAGCAGTCAGGAAACCAAAAAGGCACATGAGATTTTGGGTCGTCTCCTGCCCCAAAGGGTTGTCTCACCTTGTTCACCCTCTCCCAAGGTCCAGGTGCTACACGGCATCCCCTTCAAATCCCTTGTGAATCCTGTTCTGGCCTGGATTTTTTGTTATGGGAAGGGTGTCCTGCTGCCACACTCCCTTTCCACATACAGGGACAGCTGTGCTGGGTCAGACCAAAAGCCTCCAACATCAGCCCAAGGCAGATTCCTAGGAAAGAGTCTAAGAACAGGGAAAGTAATAGCTTGAGACACCCCCATGAGTCTGTGACTCCAAGGCTTCCTGAGCCAGAGGTGGTGCTTTTGAATATGGCCCTCCATGGAACCCTATTCCACTGAGTTATCTAGTTTTCTGAAAACAGGGGAGCTTTAGTGTTGACAACATCTCATGGCCAATTTCTATTGCTTACTTATATTTGGTGCGAAGAAAATATATCCTTTAGTTCATTTCAAATCTGCTACTTGGTCATTGCTTTATGATCCTTAGTTCCTGTCATGGAGGACCCTTATGTATCTTCTTCCTGAGACGCAGAGCTTTATAGACTCCTGCCATACTGGGACTGGTTTTCCTTTCTCCTGTGCTGGTGTTAGTCAGAAGTAACACGGTGAAGTCTACAGAAGCTGTACAGGAAGCACAGAAGAGAATATGGCTATGCAGTTTCTTAATGCAAGCTCTGGCGCAGTCCTGCAATTTGGCCCTAAATCTAACACAACAGATTTCCTTATGTTACATCTAAAGTTATTTGGTGCTGTTAGTAACAGAGCAATAAACCAGTGATCTCTTCTCTCCAGAGGGAAAGGAAAACAGGGACCTGAATGCTAAATTCAGTTTTCAACTTCATCAGGATATTGTTTCTGCTTTGGATGTTTTCTGAGCTTCAGTTTTAGAAGTGTTCAAATTTATATCCCAAATGTCCATGCTCACCCAGAAATTCAATGAATTCAGGGGAAACAACTGGTCTCTGAACAGCTGTTAGTTTGGTTTTGAGTGCTTCAGAGGATCTTATTAAAATAATAAATTTCCATAGGAACTGCTACTGCAGCACTTTTATTTTTTAAATTTTTTTTCAAGAGGGAAGTTATGCAAGGCCTGCTGGATGATATCAGCACATCTGGACAGCTCGGAGACTGGGGAGTTTTGAGGAAAGAGCAGACAAACAGAAAACAAACTCGGGGTTTTCTCAGCTTGGGGCAGGTAGTGGGATCCCGGAGAGAGAACTACAAACTCCGCCAGCCCCAGGAGGGCCCTCCCTGGCTCTCTGGTTCCAAAAGGTCACTGAATTTGGCAGCCATCACAGATAGCAAATAGCTGCTGATTGCCGCAGTGGGAAGTGCAAGGCCAAGCAAATTTGTTCGTGAGTCCAGCACTAAATGCTTACTCCATAGCTACGGTTTGTATTTATGCTCTCGGGGATCTGTGGAGGGAGGGGTTTTTCCCCCTCTTGCCTAAGTAACAAGTATTGCACAACAGGCAGGTGCTGGATGCCGTGGAGCAACTTCTGCTCACTCCTGCCGATAGGAAAGCCGTGGGATGCAGCGTGCAGGCAGAGCGGAGCCTGCTGCGGCTGTTGCACCTCACAGCTACCACTTTGCAATTGCATCCTTTCGGTGCCTCCAGATGCAAGCCGGGGCAGCAGCTCTGGCCGCCTGGTAAAAGCAGATCTGCTCATTCAAGCAAAGGTTCCTGAAAGAGCTGCAGAGGGAAAAAAACTGAATTGCTTTGGTTTAAGCTTCTGCACACATCTTCATGATATAACTGTTTTTCAATAGAGCCGCCTCTTAAAAACATAATTAGAGGTCAAATATTAATGGGCAATCCATGTCTTCAAATGTAATTAAAAGCACCGATACAAAACTGCTTCTGTCCAGAAAGTTCCCGTGCTTGGTTAAACTTTGAGGGGCTGGCCATTACTCTCAGCCATAGAGTTGCTTAAATCATGTTGATTCATAATCCTCTGCAAGAGAAAAATCAATGCTGGAGTGCTTTGCTTGTGTAACAACTTACATTAGTAAGCCTGGAGTGCCTCTTCAATGAGATAATACCGAGCAGTTAAAATATGTAGAGAGAGCCTCCTGAATTCATTATGAATCGATTTTCATCCTTTTAATATTCTTGCTTACAAAGAAATTCCTGTATAACACACTGGCCTTTTTCTCTGCCAGTTCACCTCCCTCTCGGTCTTTGGGCTGGTCCCTTGGTGCTCTCCCAGTGCAAGCTGGTGGAGGGAATTACAGCAGGAACAGCCAGTTGATCAGCTCTACATAAACTGAGTTGTATAAACTCAACATTAAGGTATCCACAGTTAGAGAGAAGAAGAAAGCAGAAGGAAATGGCTAATATCCCTTACAACGATGAAAAGAAGAACTTGTTACCAGTACTAGCAGTGTGACGACAATTTGCCCCTTCTTTCTCTGGTAGCTTTTGCTGGCCTGGCCTGAGCAAACGGGAGCTGGTTTCTCCTCTACCTGTGGACATGCCTGTTACATTTCTTCCATGGTTTTTCTAGACAGCTTTCTGGGGATAAACTGATTTGGCAGGATTTAGTAAAACAAACAATTTCACTCACTACCTTACGAGAGATAAGGAGTTTAAGGGTGAATGAGGGTGAGTCATGGTGTCTCTTTAAAGGGTTAACTGCATAACTTGGGCCATGTCTGTGTGTGCTAGGTCTGCTCAGTCTGTACTATCATCTCTGGAAAAGACTTTTAGCAGAGACACAATTATTTTTTTGCCGGTATAACTTATCTCAGCAGAATAACCTGTACCTGTAGGCTGTAGCCCATGCTCTACGGCTATGTCTACCCCAGGTAATTTTTCTAGTGTAGCTGCATCGGTCAACAGCCATGTCTCCTTGCAAACTGTCCTTCACAACTCCATCAGGAAAAATATATAATATAGTCCTGATCTCCTGTTCTGCGTTTCATAGGCCATTGTAACTGTACTCTGCCTCAGTCTGATTTCCTACTAACTAGTGCTTAGGAAGCTTATTCTGCTCAATTTTTTTGACAAATCAAGTGTGTGCTGAAAATTAGTACCTGATGTATGCATGGCTTGCGTGTATACTATAGTACTGGGTCTTAGTTTGCTTATTTATAGATGGTTAAATACAAAAATAGACTAAAGCATTTGTTAGCAACAAAATATGTTTTGGATGGGACTGATAAGCATCTTTTCATGTGTTACTTTAATACCAGCAAATATCTAGGGATTGCATAAACCAAGGTTTCCAGTGGAAAATGTTTCAACAACAGATGACGAATCCTGCTAAAACAGTTTTTATGCTTAAAATCGTAGTTAAAATTATTTTAGGCAAAGCTGCTAATATACTGGCAAAGCCACTATCCTTCTCCGAGACTGCCAGATGTTTTACTGTTACTTGAACTGCAATGTAGTGTGAAGACTGTATCTGTTATTTTGATGTTATTTGTTGCATTTTCTTCTATTGTCCCATCTCCCTCTTTACGTCCAGCCATATCCTCCCTCTCCTTGACCTGGGCTATCAGCTTGTAGCTTTACATTCAGACCATGGCTGGACAGAAACACTCCCTGTTCTGAGTGGTCTTGCTGAGAGTTCTACCAAAGAAGTGAACCACCGCAGAGGCATGCATCCATCAATGTGCTTTAATAAGCAATGGTGTTCGTTAGATAAAGTTTCCAGCTGGAGGGGGAGGAATGCTGCTTTTCCCACCAGAAAATGCCTGCTCACCCCAGGAGCTAAGTTGTGTCTAAAGCCCATTTCTGCTGACATTTTCTAACAAACATACCAGCGCTCTCCCAGGACACAGGCGGAGGAAGCGTCTCGAGGCTTGGGTCTCTCCTACACTCACAAGCAATTCTTGGAAAAGCCCCAAAACCTTGGAAATTATACATGTGCTCCTCAAAACATGAGGTTTGATCCAGCATCAGTTACTTGCACAGGAAACTGTTCTTCTCTGCAGTTACCAGTAAGTGAAAGTTGTTACTCATGCAGACCTCTCCTTTCCTCAGTTTAATGCAGCAGAAGCGATGACAACTTATGCAAGCAGTCTTCCTGGTACATGGGATTTTTTCTAAATAAGATATAGAGATGCATCATTTTGGGCCTCTGTTCTTTGGAAACTGCTCATGTACTCCATTCTTAATGAGCAGGCTAGGGAGTTTTTCCCCACCTCTATCTTAATATAAAGAAAGTGTTTAAGACAGCTTTTTCCTTTTCAGTGATCCATAAAGCAGCGTATTTGCAAATTCATGCCCACGTCAGATTATTTTTATCATTACAATTGGTCTCCCCGTGGAATTTGTTAACATGTTGCTGGCTATTTTCATCCTTCACATGAAAATGAATCTACTGGGTATCACAGAGCTCAGTTATTATGAGTTTTTTTTGATGAAAGACTTAAATTGCATCTGAGAAATACGAATTACAGGGCCTAATGTCCCCCCAGAGATTTTAATTTAATACACAAAAGGAGCCGCTCACTCCCTACTGAGGTCATTACATGAAAATATTTTTTCTAGCAAACAGAGTAATTGGGACCACTGGAGCTTGTTTCCCCCACCCCCCTCAAGTTTTTCTTGATGGGTCAATTTTGGCTGCCTTTGAAGGTTTATAAGTTTTGTGAGTGAACACGCCTAAGATAAATTTTGTTGTTGTTTCTATACAGAACAAAGAACTCGTGAGAGCCCCTGTTGACGCCACAGGCGTTGCTTGGGGTAGCAGCCTCTCCTTTCACCATTACAACATGGCACTGGAGGAAACCACTGAAGTCCAGGTGCCCATAAACCCAAGTACCCAACCCTTGGTGCCAGACTCCCCTGCCTGCACCACAAAACCCCTTCAGAAGGCAAAAAACCCCTCAGAAAATGTAGTGGGTTAGTGAGAAAGAGGGTGCTGTCCCAGGAGGTTGCCCGAGTCATAGGTGCCTGAAGGGGTTCATGGCCAAGGTACTTGGCTGCCGTTGGACAAAATCAGGGAGCCGATCCCACCCATCTGCTTTTCCCTGGTGACTGCTCTGCGGAGATCTGAACTTTAGGGCTGGGCAGTCTAAGGCAGATCCAGCAAAGTCCCCATATACTCATTTAACTCCAGGATAAACAAACATGTGCTGAGGTCACCCCCAAGTTATGGCAGCGCGGAGTCAGAGGGATGTCAGCAGGTCAGGCCGTGGGGTCAGGGAAGATGATCCCACCGCAGTCCCCGCTACAGTCCCATTAACCTCAGCAACGCAGCTCCTATGCATGGTTAAAATTTAAACACTTGCATAAGTGGTTTGCTGAACCGGTGCCAGAAAGATCAGTGTTTTGCAGGACTGAGCCCATTAATTCTTGCTCTCTGAGAAGTAGGAGGGGGGGGGAACAGGCAAGCCAGAAAACTAAGCAGCTTCGGACTGTTTGATCCAATGAGAAGGGCAAATTCCAAAGTTGAGGAACCCTCACGTGCTTTGTAAAAAAAAAGACAAAGGGAGTTCAGGGTTTCCATGCCACAACCATGCTTGAGGCTGTGGTAACCATAACTTTGCATAGAGATGCAGGATATTTTTGCACAGCAGAGCGGGCCAAGACATTATTCATCATGCTGGTTTGTAGGCACAGATTATGTGTATCATGTGTGAAATTCAGCCTCTTATTTCTAACTTGGGAAAAACTTTCCAAATACTCATTTTTTTCTCAGTCTCCTGTTGAAGAACAAAGCACTCAGGAGAACAGGCATGTTCGTTCCCCGAACGAACTAAACTTCTTTAACAGAAACAGATGATAACAAGTATACTAAAAACAAGAATAAAAATATGCCTCAAACAAAAGCAATATACTTCCAAAACAAGGCTCTCAGCCGCACAGGTTTCCCCCAGTGGGGAGAGGCTGGGAGAACAAACAGACGACACTTGTTAGTCACGTCACTTAACTGCACGCCTGGAAAGCACTCGGATCTGATGGTGATAGTGATGACACCTAAGACCCTATGCAGAACATAAATGCTGTGCTGCAATAAAGACTTTCACAATGGCATAGATGGAACCATTATTTTCCCCCAGGGTTTTAGGCACTGAATTCTTTCAGGAGCCATTTAATTATTTTGTTTTATTTCTGCTCAATCTGTATAGGAAGGCTTAGTAAAAGGACTGTTCATTTTGACAAGGCTCCTCAGGGAAACCTCGAGACAAAATAGCAGTAATTTCTTCCCCATATAACTCACCAAGAAAAATAGCTGAGGAAATAAAGGGGTAATAACAGAAAGGGGAAGATTATCTTTTAAAAGCAATTGCTTGATACCAATACACAGTGAATGTATTTAATGTCATAAACATAGGTTTACTTAGGGAAGACATGAGGAAATGTCAGGAGCAAAGAGACTGTTATAGCTAAAATGAAATCAAGACTGGCAAGTGTAAGAGGAGAGGGGAGGGAGGGGGAAGAGAATCCCATTAAGGATGGTCTCACGGTCCTGACGAAGACTTAATATTTGGATCCCAGCCGTATGTTTCTTGCAGACGTTGGGCTGCCAAAGCACTTGCTAATCCGGGGGCCTGACTGGCTTTCTTCCTCCTTAGAGGGAGACAGTTGAGGCAGAGACCTGTATATATAAATACACGTATGACTCTGGTGTGACCTTGCTTACGGAGAGGAGACAGGTTATAAAGTCCTGCTTCCCTGCACACGAGGGCTTTATTGCCTTCGCTCTGAAATGTCCAGGCTTGCTGACCCCCAAGCTCTTGAGCCAAGCGGTCCCCATTTCTTCCCATCCTCTGGCCAAACTCCCGGCTCTGCTGACACCTCCCTTCTTCCAGGCACAAGGATGCCGGGACTTCAGGCCTCTGCCTGCCACCGGTGGTCCCCTCCTCACAGGGCTGTCCCCGTGCCCCAGCTGAGAGCTTCGCCTTGCTGCCTGGGGGAACTCAGCCAGGGCTCCTGCCAAACCTGGGAGATACAACCTTCCACTAGTGAAGAGGAAACCCCATCCAGCAGTTATCAGTATTTTTTCTCACAATAGATCTTCCTTTACATCTCCAGCATCAAGGTATAATCTATGTTTTTAAACTGGTTAAGAAACCATAGTGCCCACGATTGCAGAACAGGGCTCAACAATATTTTCTTGTCTATACTTATTCTGAGCCTTCTGGGCCCTGAAACTTCAAAGACTGACTCATGTTGCTGAATTTTAGACTTAACAGCAACGAATTGTCCCTTTGACTTGGTATACACCTGATTTTATGGTTTGTGATTGACTTGGTGACGGTTCCCCCAGTCTCTCAGTGGCACTACTTGTAGAGTGTCAAGTACATAAATCACGGCAGGTTTCAGGCTTGGACTTTAGGATAGAAACTCTGCGCTAGAAAACGTGTTGAAAATACTCAGCTGAGTCCAGCTCTCAGCTGAGAATACTGGTGACAGATTGAGTGCCTTGAGAGCAGTAATGGCTCAGTGTCCAACACATGCCTTCAGGTGATACGTCCTTCCACCACTGCCAGGCAACCAGCCAGAGACTGGGATCTTAAAAGTAAACTCCAGTCCCATAAATTCAATATGCTCATAAATTTTACAGCCACGGGGATCATTAGGACTCTACTCTCTCTTTTGTTTAATACAGGCCAAAGAGTCTCATTCAACAAATTCTGCATCAAGTTCAGAAGTTCTGATTGAGCCATGGAGAAAGTTATCCAAGTACTGACATAAGACTGAAAGGAATGGGGAACATCCCATATTAAACTGTTCTCATATTGGCTGTGTATCCTCATTTGCCTTCTATCTTTGTAACAAAGCACATGTCTCACTTAAGCTTCCAGCTTTTGCTCTTTGCTTCTTCTTTGTTCTTTGCCAGATTGAAGAGCCCTTTCCTCCCTTGCGCCCTGCGCTCCACACCAATCCTTCATTTGGGCTCTTCCTTTAAAAGCTTGGTTTTCCAAAGTACCAACAGCTATACTTCTCTGTAGTCTTCCTTGAGCAGGCTACTGTTTTGTTACCGAAACCTGATTTATTTTCTATTTCTTACTATTTTGTTTTACTTGTAAGAAGCCTGGAGGGCTGAAAAAGAGCCTTTTGAAGGAGAGACAGCAGCCATTTAGACTGTATGGGAATTTTTGTGATGGTTGTTCCTACAGATAAGCCTAGCACAGCAGATACGCATGTAGACGCTTAGCTTGACCACTGATCTTCAGCTGAGGCGCTGGTGCTCAGCCCCACCTGCACTGGTTGCAGCTGTGCTCCTGCCTGGCCATGGACGATTCCGACCCTGACCCCAACCCCTGGGCTCATGTCTTGGTTTGGACTTGGAGCTGTCTGGCTGCTGTGGACTTGTCCAGTGATCTGGACCCGAGCTGCCCTCCTGGGCCTGCCCTGTTCTGCATGCTTGGGGCTGTGGCACTGCACCTCTTGCCCAACCTTGAAGCCCCGGCCCCACTGGCCCTGATGCCACTCTTGCCTTGTTGTTCCACGACACAGTTGAAAGGAAAATCTTTAGAGCAGGAGGCATCTGGTTTTACGTAGAGCATATGTGTGGAGCAACAAAGAGAAAGTGTAAGTGCGTGCATTATGGGCACAGTGCTGAGACACTGCCACTGCTAAAGAAACAAAGTAAAAACAAAAAAAGCACTTAACTCTTTAAATAGACACTCTGATCCCTAATTCTTCAACATGAAATAAATGTTTCTTTGCTTTGTTTATACTAATCCCAATCCTCCATGCAGAATGGTACATGTGCTCTGTTATTCACTGTCTAAAGAGACAAAAAAAATGTTCAGTGCTGTTGGCCATGAAAAACGAGGATTTGAACACGAAGGCAGCATTTTTCTCTGGCATCTTCTTTCATCTTTATGGAGAATTGTATTTTAGAGGGTGACAGGATACATAAACCTTGATTAAAAATGCCTTTTAGTCAACATTTACGGTCCAAAGAGGAAGAGAAAGAAGGTGGCAATGAAACTGTTAAAGCAATAGATGCCACATTTCTCTTGGGTTGCTTATGGCTCATCCTGTGTGTTCTTGACATTCTGACAGATCTGTTCAAAAGAGTAGAGGCACCCCAAAAAATCAAGGCCAGGGTTTTGTTATTACAATTGCTGCCTTTGAAGAATTAAAATACAGAGGTGGAATTACTCAGAGGAAATGCTGATCCCGGAGTCATACTGTGCTGACTGGACTACGGGAGCTGTGTTTGAGCATTCAGGCCTGAGGTCATCCCTATTTGATATTAATTCTCTGCATAGGATGGTTCTCTCTAATATTTTACAAGGTAGAACTCTTTGGGAAGGAGAAAGAGAAAGCAATTATGAGAGGCATATACCATATAGAAAGGAACAGAAGAAAAGCCTGGGGCATGATTGCCTTTACAACAGGCAGCTGCAGGATCCTACACATAGGCAATAGCAGTATGAAACTCCCCTCCCTGTGGTGCAGCAGATGTGGCCAGCAAAGACTTTGAGGAAGACTCAGCAACCTGGTAGGTATCAAACAGCCCTGGAGATGTTCTTTTACAATTGTTCTGACCATCTTCCTCAGGCTTATGCTGGATCAAGTATGCACAAATTTCTGCTGGACAGAAGAGGTACAAGCACAAGGAAAGAGAGAAACCAGGCAAAGCTTGCCTTTCCCTGTTGTACAAACACTGCACGAGAGAGACCTATTTCAGAAGGATAGGAAAAGGGATAGTATTAGGAAATGGGAACAAGGAGGTAGGAAATAGCACTCTATTAGCAGGAGCAGTGCTCCATGAGCTCTGGCTGAGCAGACAAAAGGCAGCAGAGAGTCTTCAACTAACTAAATTCAAATCAGGCAACCTCCAGCTCCCAAAACAGCTGCAATCCTGGACCTGTCTCTCATCAGTTTGCCCCAAATCTTCCCCCAGGCATGGACAACTTAGCTCTCCATGAACCCAAACTGAACTGGATTGATAGCTGCACTTCTAGAGCTCCAATCACTAGAACAAGAATTAGAGATCTGACTTGATGTTAATAAATAGATCTTAAACGTGAAGCTAAGCATAAAGCAAGCAGCTGAAGTCAGGCTGAGCGCAAGGACTCTTGCTACATGTGGTGGCAAAAATCTGCTCATCTGTGTAAGCCTCTGTCCTGCTCGTTCCTCTGAGAGAGCACTGTGCTAATGAAAGTTTACTCCGTCCAGAGCAGGCTGCTTTCCTGCTCCCCTCTCTCCCTCCCATACTCTGCCTCTCTGCTTAATAGCTCATCTCACAACCGACAGAGTTCCTGGCCTCTGAGCCCAGTTTATATCCAATTTCCAGTCTGTCAGTGTTGTCACACTGATGGGCATCTGCTCCAGGCTTCTTGCCTTTCCCAGGCCCCCACCCCACCAAACACTGGGGCAGTTCCTCACCACACTGTTCACACCTCCTACAAGTAACTGCAAACTCCTCTCGGAGACCAGGTGACAAGCGTGTCCTCCTCCCCTCCCCGTTATCCTCCCCCTCCCCTTGCTTCTTTCCTGACATAACTAACTCCACATGGTGCTTCTCGAACTGGAATTCTGGTCTCTTTGGGGTCTGAGATTATCCCTAAAATGACTGGAGGAGAGGAAGCCTGTACAGACTCCTTTTCGCTTGCATAAACCGAAAGGACAGCCTTCTCCTCTTCCTCCTGCTGATTTTTAAAATAGAGCTATCACTTTTCCATATCGTCATCCTGCCCGACTTAATGAGCCATTCTCTTCAAATACTTCACATTAACATGTTTAGATATTTGTTTGCCTGGCTGGGTTCTTTAATAAGTGTGCCTTTGGTTCAGGTGCTCCCAGCAGACCACTGCTCTGCCAGGCTGCAGGAAGCCCTCCATTCATTGCAGCTGCGGCCCCAAATTACGCTCTGCGACTGATTGCTTTTGGGGCAATTGCTCAACTGTAATAAGCAGGAACTTAGATAAATTGGACGTTTTTCTACAGAACCCATTAACACCGTGCCTCGGAGAGGCTGGAATCGGTTTCATTCTTAGCAGTTTTGTTTCTGCAGTATTAGCTGAAGATCATCCCAGCAGGAGGATTATTTAAGTGTAGCGGCTAGACGAAGATATCCTGCTAACCTAGGATGTGGCTAGGAAGGCTGATGTTAGAGATGCAGGGGGCACTGACAGGTTTGGGGGATAGCCCTAAAAGAAGGGGTGGACGGTAAGCTGATTTTATACAGTTTTCATTTTAAACAAGGGCTCCTGGCAAGGCAACCCCATCCTTGCCAGAAAAGGGATGTCCGAGCTGGCTTATAGACTCTTTGATGAAGTCTTTTTCCAATGTCGGGCTCATTTCTGTGACTGCTGCTAGAAGATCTGCACCTGCAGGGCTTTTCTTCTCTCTTTCGCCCCTGTGCTGGGTAAACTTGAGTTTCAACTGAGGTAGCAGCCGCAAGTACGCTGGCAGTGCAAGTAAGCCTATCATCTACTGTACCTACGTTGCTGAAAGCTTCCTGTGAAATTGGATTAGCACTTAAATGTTGTGTGACGAAGCTTCATGTTCCAGGTTTTGTAAATGCTCTCAAAGAAAAAAAATCACTTGTCAAACTCTTTCTGTATCGATTGGGGACAATTATAATATCACCAGATTAATTACAGTGTTTCTACAATGCTCTCCTCTGATTCTACTATTAAAACGCAGCAGAAATCAGAGTCTGTTTTGACCTTTATTCAGAGCCTCCTGTTAAAGTGACTTTCACAACAGAACCCAATTTGTCACATTTTATTTGTACTTTAATTTTATTATTAACAGATTAATGAAGCTGGTAATGGGTTTCCCGATGCTCCCTTTGGAAACGTGAACTATGTCCCTTCCTTACATCAATCTGCTGTCAGCCCACGAAGTGCCTTTGCAAAATGCTATTAACTGTTACCAGAAGCAATTAGTCAAAATAGCAAGTCAGCTTCAAAAGGAAAGACTCCAGATTCCCTCAGTGCGTTAGGAAAAGCGCATTAGTAGGATTTAGTCTTGCCAGCAGACACAAGCTTTAGGCCCTGCAGTAGGTGTCTGAGTTAATGACACGTAGAAATGCAAATGTATCAGACTTTAATTTGCTTGAAGGAGCAATGCCAGGTTAAAAAAAAAAAAAAGAAAAAAAAAAAAGAAAAATCACTTTCTGGTGTCATTAACAGCAATCCCCATTGTGCCAGAAATACCCACGCTCTATTGTAAGACATTCTCCATGCTCCAGCCTTAAAAATCCGTGAGTGAAATCCTGGCCCTCCTGAAGGCAGTAGGAGACTGCTCGTGACAACACTGAGGCCAGGCTTTGTCTTAATTTTCTGGCCCAAACAATTATTTTAAAATTATTCTCCCTCACCCTCCAAAGCATCAAAGTCCAACCCCTTCCCAGGAAGACAGCTCCCTTTTTTATGCCCGTGCCAGAAACTCACAAGATAATTTCTAGAGGGACACGCGCGAACCTAGCTCGAGCATAATTTCCCCCATTTGGCACCATCATTACGCAGACAGCTTTATTGGCCGGTCAGCACTCCAGCGTGGGGCTAACAAAATTACATTATCATACACATACAATACACAAAATGTGCTCAATAAATGGTCCCTAATAGGATGAAGTAGGAGTTTAAACCCTTTCAAGGCACTAGCTAGCACCTAGTTAAAAAGCCAGCAGTCCTCAGCCCCCTCACCGCTGCCCTGGATGAATTGACAGGGAGGAATCTGGGGGAGGTGAAGCATCAGGTATAATATCCTACATGCCCAAGTGAAGTTTCAAGCATATGCTCTGGCATGCCTACCTGGCACCTACAGGCTGCTTTCCAGATTGGACAGACCAACAATTGCCCCCTCCTCGTTCGCTCAAATGTTGGAAGATGATGTTATCAGTCGTTTTTTCCAGTGCATTGCTAATTACATGTGTATTGCATACATGGGTCCAATTAAAGGGGGAAGGTCACGAAAACAACAGAAATACCACAGATTATGAAAACGCGAAAGATTAGCCATTTGTCCTCAGGACTGGACAATGGGGTTTCTGTGTCTGTGCAGAAGGCGAATCTTTTTCATGTTTTTTGGCCCTCGTTTCTTCAAACCCAGTCCTACCTCCCTTGAACAGTTGTGGTGAAGCTGCGGCGAGGGGCAAACTTTGGGCTCACTTCACATGCCTCACAACCATGCTGCATGCTGATACTCCCACATCAGGGTTTTCTTGGAGGCAGAGAAAACTCAGCATCAGACCTTGCTGACATTTTTCCTCAAAGAAAACATAAATATCTGAACCCCACCCAGGGACTTGGACAAACTATAGTCTGGATAAAAAACCACCCTTAATTCTGCCAAAACCTCATTGATTAAGAATATGCAGACCTAATGATTTTGCTCAGTATTTGCAGAGCATATTCCTGCTGGATATCCTTTCCTCCATTGCCTTCAAGCCAGTGTTCACAGTGCATAAGGTTAAAAGTGTTTCTTTTCCCTTCCAAGTGCAGAAGGCTAATAGAAGGGTTGGAAGTCTAGGACTAAAAGCCTGATACAGTCCACTCTAAGAAGTAAGAGCAGCACATTTTATCTTCTTTTTATATGAGCTTAATGTCAGAAAAAGGACAGTCCTTTGGTCCTTCATTCAGCTATTTCCATTGACTGAAGGAGCCACTTCTTGAAAAAACACAATATATTGTTCAAACACTCCTATAAAAATGGTCTAACTATCCAAACACATTGCCCATTGTCTTAGATCAAACACGACTCTTATTCTTAAACATAAGGATTAAAAGGCACCCATTAAAAGGAGAGTTTAAAATTCTATTTTTTAAAAAAGTTCAGAATCTTAAAAGACTAATTATTTGTGCAATCTTCAAGATCAAAGACTGCTGAAATAAAGACTTTTACTGCTTTATCAGATAAAACCTGTGTTCAAAGATTGCAAGGGGAGAAGAGACTATTAAGATAATCTAGTTTGACCTCATGACCTTAGGTTTTGACATTTCACCGGTGCAGAATCTTTTCAGTTGTTCATATAGCTAAATGGAAAAATGAATAAAACCATCAAGAACACAACAGACTGCATAAACTTGAAAAAACCCCCACGTGTTTTCATGTTCCTTTAATTTGTGTGTTTGTAGGCGAGGCTCAAGACTTAAGTGGGTAGTACCAAGTCCTCCGCTGATGCAGTTGGTGCAGCTCTTGCTAAAAAAGCTTAGGGATGTCATTTTCCATCAGATGAGGATCTAGTCTGAAGTTTCCAACTGCAAAGGAGAACTAAGTACAAAAGTGCAAATACTTAGAAAGGCTAACTTGTAGAAGACTCTGGGTAAACTAAACTTCCAAAGTCTCTCTCCTCTTTTCTTCTTTTTGTCTTTCTACTGTTTCTTTTATAACAAGTGCTTAGGATTGTGTTCACCATGCCAATTTTCAGCAGACAGGAGGGAGAAGCTGGGATGCATTTCTTTGTGTGTGTCTTTTCTAATCTGTTTGAGCTGTCTGATGTCTTCATATCTAATACATTCTGGATCTTTGAACTGAGTTGGAGGATGTCTCAAGGAGGAACAATGATTCACAGGAAAACAGGATATCCACAGGGGAGCCAGTTACCCAGTCCAGCAGAATTAATCAGCATTAGGTGTGTGAGCTCTTGCTCTGAAACACTGTAAATAAGAAAGAGTCACAGATGATTACAGGTATGGGAATAAACAAAGAAAGAGAGAAACACAATTAAACCCTTAAGCATCCAGATGAAAACATGACTTCTGTTTTGCAGAGAGGCACGGTTTCAACGTTTGCTTCTGTTCTGGCTCCCAGACTGTTTTTGCAAACCAGGGACACACCTAACACTGGCTAACAGGTCTGAAATACAGGACGCTGCCTTCCTGTGCCCGAACAACCCAACAGCCTGGCTGCAGCGCAGCGCTCTCCCTGCCTTGCTCTGTCTTGCAGCCTGGTTCCTTTCTCTCCTGCAGCTGGCCTAGGCTAGAGCATGGGAGCTTGGTGCAGCCTCCTGGGAAAAAGGCATAACTAACGAAGGTGCCCACTTACCGGGGAGCCGAGGGGCATCACCTCCCTTGCTACGTAGTCCCTGGCCGATGAGGAGAGAGCTGGTGGAGCACTAGTCGAGAGGATGGTGACTACATCCTTCCTTGTACCCCTCGGGCTGAGTGGCAGAAGGTGCCACCGCTGCAGTATTGGTGGGCGAGTGTATAAGAAGTGGACATCACGATCTCCTTTTCCTCGCGCCCACGTTTTCAGCGTGAAGCCCTTGTGATTGCATTGTATAAAGGATACGATCCCCCTGCACGCAGCGCGCCTGTGGCACGGAGAGCCTCGCAGAAGCAAACTACCTTGTTGCTAGATCCTGTGGAGGAGAGCTGGGTGCCAGAAGGGCAGCAGCTCAGGCTGGGGAGTTTTTGAGTATTAGCAGGAACAGATCTGTAGCAATTTTCTGTTCAAACAGGGTGTTCTGACTTCATGTCAAAATCCCCTCCGATTTGTCAAAAATTTCTGTCAAAAGGTGCCTTTTAATCCTTCATTTTGACTTGATATGCCTTGTTCATAAGGGATGGGAAGGGGGGACTCTCAAGATAGTGGCTTTCCACTTAAGCCGCTTCAGGCCTGGGTAGGTCCTGTTGACGGTGCCCAGCTCCTTTTTCAAACCCTGCACCTGGCCAAGGCCTGGCACTGAGCAAAATCCCTGCTGGTGCGCGGTGGCCCTGTGCTCCTGGGACACGGGTGGATGTTGGCGGTGATGCTCCCTCCGTGCTGGTCCCTCACTGCACGTGCACGTCCAGTGATCGCTCCTGCCTCGTGCAAGCGTCCTGAGGAAAGCCCCTCATGGAAGCAGGGCCGCTGCTGCAATGGGGAACGACTCTTAACGGTCAATGACTTTATTAAGAGAGCTGCTGAATTTGAGATGCAATGGTCACCTATGTCAAAAATATTTTGTTTCTCAGGAGGAGGAATCCAACCGTAAGGTATTTGGGTGCCAACACCAAAGCACCTTAGACCTGAAGGACCTGCAAATGGAACTTCTGAAGCCCAAAGGGATGTTGTAACCACCTTAACTTAACAAAAAGAGGAAATGCTAGGGGTATTTGATTTTACAAACAGCCTCCAGTTGGCCTGTTTCCAGCACAAATGCCTCATGCATGGTAATGGACTTCAAATACACTAAACAGTGTAGCCACAAAACCAAACAGGCCTTAACATTTGACCTTATTGGGGAAAACAAGCCTACTATTACCAAAGAAAACTAAGCATGCCTAGCTAATTGACTCATCTTAGGACAAGTTTTGTTTCCATGACTGAACCGTAGGAATGTAAAGCCTTGCCATCTTTCGGCCAGCATGGTTTCCTTAGATCTCACATGGAGTATCTGAAAATCACCAGCCACCTCCTAACATTTTGAGTAGGCTGGCCAGTATAGAGAGGAGAAGTGGAGGGGCAAACATAATGCTAGCAACACCTTTGCCATAAGGTGGTGTTTGTTGTTTTTTTTTTTTTTTGATTCACCATTTCTGGAACAAAACACGAACATCAATTAATTACATGCTGTTACATCCTTGTTGCTCTTTGCTCATCCACCCACAGACATTCCACATGAAATTACCTAATAATCAATCTGAAGTATTTTAAAGTAGCTTGTTTTTATCCTAAGCCAGCAATAGATTTAGCAATCCAGTGTCTAGACCTAAGACAGTGGTCTCACCCTCAAAGACATAAGCCATAAATGGTTTCTGTGTGGTCTAAGTCTCTGGTATTTTATGTATCATTAAAAATGGCCACCTGTAGGTGCTGAGAGCCCTTACAAGCAAAGGAAAATTCCTCAAGACATGGAAAGACAATTCTAGCCACGTTTTTTTTTTTTAAGACATAATTTAACTTTCACAACTGGAGTCACCTAAGATGGATGACACCTATTGTTCATATTATAAATATGCAAGCAAGGTAAGGATTCCCTGCTATGAGATGTAACTGGTCTCGGAGGATCTTTCAAAAGCAACAGCAGTGGCCTGGCAGATAAATCAGCTGAAGGCTATCTTGAACAAGAACTCTTACTTGTAGATTGTCTGGTTTCCCTGGCTTTTGGCAAGTCACTCATGCTAAAACTGAGCATTTTTTATTCTGTTTTGATGAAACCATCCCCATGTTAAACACACGTTTGAAAGGCAGTTTACAGGTTTAAGCTAAAGTGTTTATAAAACCTTAGTGAGGATTATCTTGCAAAAAATGAGGACTTCTGGAATAAGCTGTATAGTGACAAATTCATTTTATATTCTGTTTAACATACATGTCAGTAAACTCAAGGCGAGATAAATCTGTTAATTAAGAAGCCATACAGAATGTTTAGCTAAGTGTAAAGCATGGTGTGTCTGTTTTATGATGTATCTTTGGTTTTGGGGTGGGCCAGACTGTGTTCAGCCTAAGTATGTTGTCTGAGATGAAACGCATGTGATGTGCATTTGAATTTGCTTGTATGCAAAACACTGCTGTCAGACTTTCTGGCAGGGGACTGGCTGATGTGGACCAACTGTGGGCTGCTCTAGCCTCAAGGCATAATTTACAGCAACCTGAAGCTACAGCAAGTTACTTGAGAAGTGAAAGGAGCAAAAGTGGGACCAGCAGCAGTAATCAATGCAGGGCAGGGCATCCCCGAACCTAGTAAGTTTGTTTTATTTCGGCTATGGCCTGGAAGTTGGGAGTTGCGTCTGGGGATGTAACGCTACAGATCAAGAGATGTGAGGCTAGTTTGAGCAAAAGTGGCTGTCTCTGGTTTAGGCCTTGTCCCAAGAAGTGACAGGTAGGTCAGCTATAGCTTATTAAAGCCCAAATGGGGAACGAAGACACATTTAATAGAGTCCACATTCCCAAACTAATATTGTTATATGGACAGCAGGGGAACATGCCACCTTCAAAATCAGGTACACACATCACCAGCAAGCATCACGTATTTCAATGAGAAATCAATTGAAGTCCGAGTTGAAAGAACTACAGGCTACGGGTTGATTCTTTTTATAGTGAGGGCTTTTAGCAGATAACGGGGAAGCCTCTGCATGGTTCTCGCCGAAGTTGGCCATGCCATGTCCTTACTGTAGCTGTATTTGTACCCAGCCTTTAGCTAGCACCTGCTTGCACCCTCTTGCTGAGAACAGGTTTTGTGAAGATGCCAGACTGTGCCCGGGTGCCCTGAGAAGCAACACTTGCCCTGGCCTTTTAATGTTTAAACAGCTGTGCTGGATTTGCCAGAGGGTGTCTGACAGAGCCGTTAAAAATTGATCCCTGAGTAAACAGCACCGGTGCTATTTACTCCAATTCAGCTGTGATAATTTACACCATCTGAAGAGCAGTGTAATCCTGCACTGGCAAATCTCTGAGATACTTGCTACTGACTAACAGAAGGATCCTTGTGGCAAGGGGGGGTGCAATTTCCCCCTCACTAATGACTCTGGACAAGAGAATAAAGATACCACACAATTTAAAATAGAAGGAATTAATTCAGAAAGAAAACATAATGCACCAACACAGTGGTCACAGGCTTGTGCCAATGCCGGACACCCATGTATGCTGACATATGGTATAGATGTTGGTTACGCTCATGATTCAAATGAAACTGCTAGACACTAACAGAGGAGAGGTATGGAGTTTAACCTTCTCTCAGGTCTGGTCACACTCCTACTTTGTTAGTTTTTTTCCTGTTGCACAAGTTGTAGACGCACCTCAAGGAATATCCACTTGGAAACATGCTAGAGAGAAGGGAAACAGTATAATGTTCAGGACCACAAATGTCTCTCTTCTAGAAAAGTGTGATTTCCTCCCAGCTCCATTTGAACAAGGTTAGCTGTATCTCCAACTACCCGCTCATCTTTTCATTATTAGTGGAGATGCTGCTTCAAATATGGCTCATCTGCTTTGCCTGGCTAAGTGTGATGATTGCTCAGTATCTATCGGTACCCATTCTCTTGGTTCTTTCTCTCTATTGTCCTGCTATTAACTTACCAAATGACACACGTCTTAACATTCCTCTTTATGACATATCTGTTGCCTTGTCATTCTTATTCTTCAAGATACTGCTTCTGTGTCTTGACCTTGATGTCTTCAAAACACCTAGAATAGAAAAGAGACACATGTAGATCGCCTGATTCATCAGGTTGAATTTTCTGTTAAATTAGTGACTTCCTGGAATTAATCCTTAGAACATGAGCACACCAGAAATTGCTAGTCAAGTAAAACATTTAAGATGTGTATACACTAAATCTCTGGAGTTTCTAAATGGGTTAGTAAAATCAGGACTTCAGGGCATGTAGAACAGCAATTTCTTACCTACTGCTTCCTTATAAAACTCAGCGAAATGGCAATGCTTGTGATGGCAATTCAGAATTTTGGAGATAGTTTTACATTGCTGTAAACCTATTTGATCCAGTCATCTTTTTTTTTGTCATGCTGCAGACAAATATGCTCAAATTAGTTAGCATAGTTCAAGTTTACTAGGAAGTGTAAGTGTCCATTTTAAAGAAGCTAAAATTGATGCAAAGTTTCTTGAGTTCATTAACTACAAACCTTCACCTGATTCTACTCGCAAAAGTTTCAGGCTCTCAAAGCATAAGTAATGAAGCAACGTTTGTGGTTTTTTTTAAACTTTGGCTGGTTCAGATAATTTCACGTTTGGTATACATGATAATGGTGTAAGACACATTGACATCACTACATGTTTATAAAAAGAACATACAAACACACAGTGACATTTTACACAGTGGTTGCACATAAGACACTCACAAATTTGACGTCTGATGCTGTGTGGTGCCGAGTACTCTTAACTCTCATTAAGTTCAATGTGAGTTGAGAGTGCTTCGTGGTTCAGGTGGTTGGGCCCTCAGTGAGGCTCTGCGCAGTAAGGAATTATACCAACGTTCATATCTGAGCTGAGAGTAATTTCTCCTTTCTAGTACGTGCATTTCTAATTGCTGGATTAGTACAATTGGCTGATAATCACAGTAATAGAAATGATTTGCTGGTACTGAAGTGCTCTTTCTTAAAGTTAATAAAGCTCACTCAACATCGCCTACAGTTTTACAACACACTGTAATGGAATAATGTAATGAGTACAATGTGAGTATAGTACAAAAGCCGATGTTAAAGTTAAAAATGGATCTAGAATAGTGCTGTTCTTGAATACGAGCAGTACAAGGTATGAATTACTTCTTTAAACTGGGTACAGGAGTTAATCTGTGAACAACGCAGCCCAGCTTACATTCAGGTTCACTCCTGATTTTTTTCCCAAGATTTGGTTCCCACCCTTTTCTTCCAGTTGTTTTGGATGTGCTTATCCTTGTCATTTCCATAAAGGTGATCATGCTTTTAATTTACATCTTCCAGATTTCTACTGGAATTTGGTTGTTAAAATGGCTTTATAAACTTCTGTAAGAATGTGATATAAGGACACAGCAGAAAACCAACTCTATTTAAAAATTACAGCATGAATCCCAGGCCAATTTGAAACTTTCAGGAATGTTTAGGCCTGTAACATGTGAGACTTGCCTCCTGCAGAAGTTGAACACCTTAAAAATGTATTGGTGACTTTAAATTGTTTTCACCATCTGCAAACAGAATTTTATTAAACTTCATTATTCTGGGATCCATACATGTCTTGTATGCCCATTAACGACGAGTTTGTTGATGTAACGGCACATTAATTGTACGTGTAAGACCTCTAGTCCCTTGTTTTTCCCTGCATCAATAAGACAAAACCATATTTAGGGAGAAATTGGCTTTGTCTACCTGTAAACGAAGACGACCTGAAATGCAGTCTCCTAAGAAGTTGATGTTAATTGGCAATGCCAAATCCTCATTACAGTAGTGGCATTTTCACCAACTGTATGGCGGATTTTGCAATTAAGAACACACAAAGAATTATTCTTTTCTTGTGTAACATTTTAATGTCAATAAAAAGTGGTTTTATAGTTCCAGATTACAAATAAAAAAATATTTCATCTTGACCCTTTTGCTATTTTCCCTCAGGGAAGTCTTCAAATTTTAGTTAGGAAGTGTTAAAAACACGAGGTGGATGGATGCTCCCTCTACAAAAAGCTGAAGGACTCCCTCCCCATTTTGCCATCCTGGATGTTTTGAAATGGAAGGTTTTGCTCCAAGTAAGCCCGAAGGGTGTACTCTCTCTCTCGTGGCAGGTGAAACCACGGGGGCATACACCACCACCGAATCCTTTCGAGCTGAACGCAGCTGGAAGGGTACTAAAAGGGGCGAGCCAAGCGCCTCTCCAACTACCGGGCTGCATCAAGAAGGCACAACATAAGCAATGGTAAAGTCAGTAAACAAAATTTTACTGTAATATATCATAACACAGATACTGTATTTCTCTTTTAAGTGTAAAGCTACCGTCTTACACAAGAAAGATGGACAGACCCTTTTCCAAGACTAATATGGATACAATAAATATGGAGTTTTACATACTAGATCTGTACACAGAAACTTTGTCCCACAGCCATAAAAATTTACATTTAACAGTGCAACATATAATTTAATCCTTTATTTATCTGACATAGGATGTTTACTTACTAAACACAAGCAACTACCTGGTTTTAATATACATATTTTATATATATATATTTTATATATATATATTCAACAATCTGTACAGGTTTCTAAACATAAAACTCCAAAAAGGCACAATCGTCTATACAACATGTACAAAAATGGCTGGAGCTGACAAGAAACAACAATTATTGGTCAAGAGTTCATGATTGCACGAAGATTAGTAATGGGTTTGTGTCAGAAAAATGTGCTTTAAGGAAAGGGAGGTTTGCAAAGAAACCTGTAAGTGTTATAAAAAAAGCCCCCCCCAAAAATAAAAACACAATGAAAACCAAAACCTAGGTTGCTATTACAAGTCTATCCTCATCGTCACTGCTGCCATCGCTAAACTGCACCGTGTTTTGCCGCCGGGGCAAGGCGGCTGGCCTGTGTACCTGTCTGTCCGGGGAGACAGTTCGGTGGACCGGGGACTTGGTTAACGCGTCGGGATTCGCCTTGGAGCGGGGCTCCGCCGGGGCGGCCCTCTTCGCCTGGAGGGAAGGGACGTCGCGCTTTGGCTTGGCGGGGTTCGTGAGGTCAGTCTTTTCGGGGTCCGCTTTCCCCGGACCGTCGGGTCGCTCGTAGTCGGTCAGCGGGGCGGGCTCGGGATGGCTCTTCCCGCCGTACCGCTGGCCGCCGGCCGCCGCCTGAGGAGAAGCGGCCCCGCCGGCCTGGCCGACCTCGGCCGCGGGGAAGCCAACGGGAGCCGGCTCCGGCTGGGACTCGCAGGCCTTGCCGCCCGAGGCAGGTGCCTCGGAGGCTCCTTGCCCCTCGGCGCCGGCGGGGCTGACGGAGGGGATGAGGGTGGGCAGGGCGATGTTCAGGATCTGCAGGCCGGGAAGGTGGGCCTGCGGGCTGGGGTTGCCCTGCGGGGCCGCGCCGGCGGTCAAAACCTGGAGGCCCACGGCGTTCAGGGTAATTCCCGAAGGGCGCATCTGCGGGGCGATGTTCGTGTTTGCCAGGCCCAAGATGTTCACCGTCTCCACGCCCAGCGGCGGCAGAGGCTGCAGGCTGGGCGTGCCGAGACCCTGGATGCCCGGCACGCTCACCTGGCCGATGGGAATGCACGGCACGACGCTGTTCACCTCGGCGACTCCCACGGGATTCGCGGCGGTGCCGGCGGCCGCGCCGCCCGCATCGCCCAGGGCGCTGGTAGTTCTGTGAATCACGCCGACGGCAGGGATGGTGAGCTGCACCGGCCCCGCCTGGATGGGGACGAAGGCGGAGTAGGCGGCCAGGCCGGCGGGGACCACCTGAATCCCCCCGACCGGCACCGTGCCGTAGGGCGCCTTGGCTTGCCGCTGCGAGTGCAGGGGGAGGTGGCTGAAGAGGTGAGTCTGGGGAGCCCTCAGCTCGGCGGCGTGCTGCGGGCACCCGGCCGGCTTCTCCTCTGGGATTTCGGCATAGGGCGACGGTGCCGTGGTCGGCATGCTGCTGTCCACCAGCGAGGAGGGAGAGCTGACGGAGGGCGTGCTCTGGGAGAGAACAACACAGGCGTGTTAATGCGGCGGCCACCGCTACCCTCGAGTGAAACGAAAACGCGAGGTAGCTGGGAGCGCTTCCCACACTCCCTTTTAAGAAAAAACAACAACAAACTGGTTCACAGTATATACTGCCCAGCTTGAACAATGAACTAATTTCCTTCCTTTCTTTTTCCAGCTCCTTCCTCGCCCACTAATTGAATTTTCCTCTCCTAATTACCCCGGCTAATTTCTCTTGAACGCTAGGACTTGAAAACATTGCTGAATATCCTTTGTCTGTGTTTTTTAAGGAGTGAGAAGGCTTTGGAGAACTGTTTTCTGTGGAAATCACCTCAGGCGAGAAGGTTAAATGAGCACAACCTGGCTTTTTTGATGCACCGGGTTCCTCTAGTGGAGCCGTTACAGCCTCTGGCAGGCAGAGGCAGCATCACGGCATGTTTGTCTGTAGGCACTTATAACGCAGAAGATGGGCGATAAGCAACGACAAGAAATGGATGACAACTACAGCGCCCACAGAAGAGGAGGTGACAGGCAGATACTGGAGTGAGACATAGAACCCACATCCCACTGTTGCCTCAGCTCACCATGATTTGGTGCCTAAACCTGGACCGATAATTGTATTTATATGCTCCCTTTTCTTGTCATATAGCCTGTGCTACTAAGCAAGGCTGACAACTCCTTTCCTAAAAACTCCTAAAACGAGAAGTCTTAAACTGCAATTGCAATCTCGCAGTATCTTTTAGTTTGAGGCATATTCATAACATATAAAGAGTGGTGCAACCTTATTTAGTTTATATAGTCCTAAACAGTAATTCTGTGGTTTTGACCAAGCTTAAGAAATCTCTACAGTAGACACAAAACTGAAACACGAACAGAAATGCTTTTGAAAACTGCTGGTAGGAAATGTATTGGTTAAAGGACAATATGATTTACTGACTACGCAGTGCCGACCAGTCTAAATGGGAAGAAGGGTGTGAGAAGGAAGCCAACATCTTTCTCAGAATTAAGTCCTGTCTGACACCTCTCAAGAAATCCTGATAAACTGGTATGGATGCTTTCAAAGGAATATACAACAGCTTTCCTGAGCTGTCTCGACCCCTTCTCTTGATTGCAAGAAGTGGGATCCAAACCATTCACAATAGGAACAAACTGTAGATTAACCATCAGACACACAGCTGCCACTTCTTTTGATCTGGGAAAGGAGGAGGTAGTCTGGAAAGAATTACTGCCTTGTATTACTTACGTGCCTTTTTTAAAAAAAATATATATTAATGTAGACAATCATTAGAGCTATATTAACGAGGACCTTTCAACATTTTTAATTGTGTGAATATTTTCTTGAGGCTTCATTGTTCTGTGTGATGAGGGAGTAAACTCAGTCAAATGTCTTTCTGGTATCTACTGGCAACAACTGAAACCTCAAATCCAAATATTAAGATCCTACCCCTTTTGTGGCAGGTATATACAGTGATCAGAGACCACTACATTTTATTCTATGTCATACTACAAAATCACTCCAATTTACATTTGCCACATGGACTCACAGTTCTCACAAGCAGGAATGAACCTGTGTCAAACAAGGAAATGCAGCAATAATTTTTACTGTTTCTCCTTGCCAATGGTTCACTATCTTAAATTTTGTTAAAAATCAACCCAGCAGTACAGATTTCCAAAGAAAAAACAAGCCGGTAAGTACTGAAACTAGAATGAAATTTTTACTTACTGTTTAAGATTTTGAAAATTTCCAGCTGCTTTTTTTTTTGTATAACTGCATGCACATACTATTTGTAAAAATTGCATTAATCACAGAGAAGGCAGTAATTACTCCTTTATTTAAACTACATTTTGCATCACAGTTTTCGGAGCATTATTCTGGAAAGCTCTAATGCCTTCACGGTCTGCAGTAAGAATTCAAAACTTTCAAGAGATATCCTTATGGTCAATCACGTCTGTGACTTGTACCGTCCCCATTACAGTCCATTAAAATATTGCTGAATTGTAAAAGGCTTAACACCTGCCAGTTCCCCTCTGTGATTTCCTCAGCAATTTTAAAGACAACAGTCGCCAAAATTACTGAACGCTCCTGCAGCCTCGCACACAGACTGACCTCATCTTTTTGCACACTGCTCTGAAGAGCCATGTGTTTAGAAGAGGCATGGGCAAAACTGATCCTTTTCTGATCAAAATGTTCTTTCAGCTTGGAGGAAAAATGAGAGCACTGGGAACTCAGGTCTCTGTTCTGCGCTTGTCTCTCCTTTTGTTATTGTGCAAGGGCAATCTCCTAGTTTCACTGGAACATCTGGTCTTCTTTCTAATTCTATTATTAAGCATATTTGGAGGAGAGATAAGCAATTGCACAATTTTTTTACAGTGATAAGGCAAAAACCTTTGGGACTAGATTAACTTCCCTTGGGAATTACCAATGATTCTATCGTCATATTTCAGAGAGAAATGACTTCTGAATTCTACCACTTTCCTCTGAAAACTTCATAACCACCACCATATGTTCATTTTACATTTCTGTTATATCCCTTCTTATTTGAAATACAATCTACTAGCTCCAAACTTCAGCTGAAACAACCATGTTACAATTAATCCTTTCAGGGAGAATACAATAAAAACTAAGAATTTGAAAAGCAGTGTTCCTACAACATTGTTGTTTCTAGAGTCCTACACGTTTGCGCTAGGATTATTTTCAACTCTCTTAAAGATGCATCAGCCAACAACTCAAAGAATGAAGGAAAGGGCTAACATTTTGAACTCTGAAAAATTTCCAGAAAGATCTTTAAAAGGAGGATTTAAAGTCCCACTCTCTCCCCCAGAGTCAGATAACTCCTACCTTTGTAAGAGCTGCAGTTGATATTAAGGGGTGGCCCAAGGCTGCTTCTGCATCGGGGTAATCCACAGACATCTGGCGACCTGGAGATGTAGGAGGGACGTCCGCCGGTGCCGCACTAGCACTGCGAGGACCCGCTCCTCTCTCCTGGGCTTTATCCTCATGTGCTTCCTGATGGGTGAATTCTGCTGGTGACCTGGAGGTCCTGCTAACTGACTGCACTGCGCTAAGGACAGTCATCTTCGTCAGCAGTGCTTTTGGCAGACCGTCCATAGAGTCCGTGTGAACCCCAGCAAAACAGTCTGGAAGTCTGATGTCTTCATCAGTGCTGGTGGCATCCTGCAGGCTGTGTCGAGAGGGGTGATGCTGGGGGCTGGCCGTCACCGAGGGGGTCGTGGATAGGACTGACTCAGCCTGGCTGTCTTCATCATCATCTTCATTGTCATTTTCATCTTCATCTGCACCATCAGACTCCTCCACATCATATCCTGTCCGGTCATAGCCAAATCTTTGCTTCTCACCTGCAAAAGTGGGAATTAGAAGGTAAGCCAATGAAGGTCCTGGACTGATTGGAAAGGAGGTGGGAGGGAGTAATTAGAAACACACAAAAAATCACATGGCGCGTGCGTTTTTCAGTCACATCCCACTGCATCAAAGCAACAGGAAAGAATTTAATTTTTGTTTTTATTTCCGGTGTACGTATTTAATTATATAGCTACATAATCTTTCATCTTCTGCTTCCGTGTTGTTTTTAACCTTCTGGGTTTGGCTGTTTTCTTTTAAGCCATTTATAACCATTTGCTCAAAGTCACCCTTCACTCTTTCGCTTGGGGAGATGTGAGCAGATTCCCGGTTCATTAAGTTCCCAGTGACGACATACGAAGCTGGTCTGCCAACCTTAGCGGTGGGATATTCTCTAGCTGGTTCTGACTCATAAGTGGGTGTCCTTGTACCTAATATGAATCACTGCTGCAAAGGTTTTTGAAGGATGCAAACAGAAAGACTGGAGGCTGTTAGTCAGGAATCTGTCTCGTTAACAGGCAAAAGAGACCAAAATTAGACCTTACCAGATTTCTTCACTTTGCTAATGTTTTGAAAGGTGTATTAACAAATCACCCATGATGTCCTAGGAGGCAAGAAAGCCCTAATCCTTTCAAAACTTACCTATGCTGCTCACATTAAGAAGCCCTCCTGACTTCAACTCATAAAGCCAAACTGCTGTCTAGTGGTAAACTTCTCTACAAAATACAGCTCTACTGCAGCTTTTCACCTTCTTTTATATCGTAACTTGGAAAGAAAGAATCATCTTTCGTAAAGAGACAGAAAATCCCATCTGCTGTATCTGATTCCAAGCCAGACTGTCTGGGATCATATTTTATAAAAGACAAAATGCTTTGAATGCACTAATATTTTATATTCGATTAAAGGTCTGTCTGCTGAGCTGTCCAAAAAAAATATCAGCATAAAAATCATTTGGCTCTGCAAAAGCAATGATGGCTGGTTAGTTAAAATCTCAGAGATCCTGCTCTAGAAAGCTACAAAGCAACTGACCATCAAAATGAACGATTCTGAAGAAAATCAGACCCTTAAAAGAATTTGAATGTACTACCAATACTTGAGGCTGCTACGTTACTAAAACCAAAATAAGCACCTTGAACTCCAGGTAAAATAAATGAGTTTAATTGAGCTACCTCTCAATAAGTTACCCACCATTATAAGCCTTTATGGTTTCAAATGAGCAATGCAATTAGGAATGAGACTAATAGCTGCTTTGAAAAAATCCCTCTATAATGACTTTGCCCCTCTTTGCCTACACAGTAATTTGTACATTAAATAAATATGGAAACTATAGATTTTCTACATTTACTACAGCAGGCATGAAACTGAAATGTTATTAAAAATAGCCCAAATCCTCCAGGTCATTGGAATGATGCTAACAAAAATATTTTTTCGAATTTTAAATAGTCTTCACTTATAATTCTCATCTACAGACAAAGCTGTTCAAAAAAGAAAATATATTTTAGTGGAAAAATTAAATCAGTAAGGTCCATTCCAAAAATATGGCAAGTCGGATTGTTAAAAATATTATTAACAAAACCACATGGAGTTATTCAACATTTATTTTCCTCTAGACTTCTGCCATTTCTCTTCTTCACACAAACAGTATTTCTTCATCATTAATTTGCAAAGCAAACACATCTAAAATGTTAGAACCTCTACATATGTTTGATTTCTGAATGAAAATAACTTCCCCCAATGCCTCTGTAACAGATCTTGAAGACTTCTCCATGTTTTACATCTAAAGGGTGACCCATGTGTTTCCTGCAACTCTTTAAATAATGCATGGGGCATTGCAAAGTCTCGGGTTTCAGTCTGTACTCCCTCTTAATTTTGGTCTATTTACCAACACGACATAACTATTCTCTGGGAAACCCTACTGTTTCTTTTCTTTTTTTCTCCCTCTCTCCACACGAATCTCATTTTCTATGAAAGCTGATGTCAATCACGAATGACTGTCTCCACTGGCAAGAGAAACTACCTGAAGTGATTAGACTGACTTGTCACATTTGTAAAGCAAGGAAAACATATGCTCAAACAATGCCCTGATTTATAATAAGAAACTATCTTTTTTCAAATCAACATTGAAAAACACTACAGGATTTACTAGCAAATGCTGCTTACGTAGAAATTTTCTGTGTACATCTCACCTTTCCAGAATAAAACCGTGGAAAGGGAAAGGGGACCCATGTGTGGGACATAGATTCCTTACATGCAGAACTCGGTGGGATATCATTTCCCTCTATTGTGTCCCTGTTTACCTCCACCCATTGGCCAGCTTCTATTTAAGTGTGGTTACCTGGAGCCAGAGCCTGCAGTGTGGGCGAGGTGACGGCGATGAATGTGGTTCCCTTACTCCCACACCGCTTCACAACATCAGATGAAAAAAAACCCCACTCCTGACTTGCTTGCTCTGGCAATGCACAAAGGAATGCTCTGCTCTGGCTTTCATACCCACGTGTATGTTTGCTGAAACAAGAGGTGCCCAAGCTTTTGTAATTAGTGATAGTGAATCCCGTTAAGCATTGCTGTAAATCAGTGGAGTTGCGAGAGGACCCGATACTGGAGTTTTAAGCGGTGGAAGACCCAGGCAGGTTATGGGTCTTCTCTGAATGAGGCATGGAGCTGAGGCTGTGACCGCTCCTTGTGGGGAAAGGCTCTTTTCCAAGCACTGTCTTGTTAACCAAGTAGTATTGGCCCCCATCCATTTTAGTAATGGTACGCTGCCTACTAAAGTTCCCTTGCAGTTTTAATTGGGGAAAAATTAATTCTTCGCTTCCTATCTTAAACTATGCACAATTATAACCATATGCTTATGTAGCTGATATATATAACTAGAACTGACTCAATTTCCAAAGGGAACAAAATGACTTCTGTGTTTCACTTTGTATAAGGTTGTCAAGCAATGTGGGATATTCTAGAATGAAGGATGTGTCATAAATTTAAAGGCCACTAGTATATGGGGAAATGGCTTTTGGCATGAAAGTTCACAGTTGTTTTTTTTAAAAAAAGAAAACAGGAAGAAAGTTTCACACTATTAAGTGAAGTCTTTATGAAAGCTACTTCTCTTTCAAATTTGTAACTCTCACCATTTTAACAGAAAGACTGTTCAAGACTGCCTCAATTTTTTATAACAAGTGTTTCTGGAAGACTAGGGAATGTCTCTCAACCTCTGTCAACTGCTGCAATCTTTTCTTTTAAACCCTTAGCAAGACTATTCTTCTTTCTCAGCTTCACAGAAGAGAGGAACTTTTGGCTACAGACATGAAGTCTGCAAAAATTAGGAACAGCTGGAAATAAAGGTATAATAGAAACGTGGACACAACTACTGATTGGGGATTTTGCTCACATGGCAGATATATTTAATAAAATTCAGTTTTTAATCCTAGGTATTGAAGTAAGTGTACACAAATCATGGGCAAAAATCATCTTAGTCCTTCATTTATTTTGTTGTCGGTCCTCATTTAGTTAATCAGCTCTGTATTGTGTTTGTGGTGTTGATGAGCTTGTTGGCTAAGGCTCTGTTATACTGACATTTTGCCTCAAAGTGGGGAAAGAAAAAGCTTCAAGTTCTTCAGCACAATAGCATTAGCTGGACTTATCAGCATCCTAATATGTCCATTAGTGAAGCGCCTGGGGCTGATAAGTCCATGAACTGCTTTTTCCAGTTGTGATGCTATGGATTAGGTAACTGAAATATGTCTCTCTATGTACTTTAAAGTTCTTCATTTTAAAAGTTTCTCCTAGAAGAATCCTTACTGTATATGGTTTTAACAATGGCCATATAATTATCTTCATACTGCAAAGTACTAAAAGAAAGGTTCTTCAGAATCTCAACTTAACAGCTTTTAATTTTAACTGCGATATTATCATCAATTAGTCCATCACATGACCTGACTTATCAGGCCCTGCTACAGACTTAGCAATTTCTGCACCAAATCTAATGATAAAGTTCAATGGCTTATAACTTAGTCATATTTGGTTACAACTTAATCACATTTAGGCAGATTTTCACATAAAGAGCAAAATGTTAATTTTCTTTCTTTCACTGTCAGAAAGACGAGAAGGAACTGAAAATATAAGTCCAGACTGCTGAAGTTTTACACATTCCCGAGCAAATGGACAGTTATGTAGATAACTATAGGATTGCTATTAGCTCTACTTAACAGATTGAAGACATAGCTTACTAAGTATCTGCTGGTCTGTTCACTATCTATTCCCATCTAAATTTAAATTTACTAAATTCATTGGCTTTTAGCACCTGAGCAATACAAAGCAGTGTCTGTCACCTCAAATTGCGTTAAGTATCTTCAGTTATGGATTAATATCTACAGAAAAACATTTAAAAATAAAGCATCTGTTCCATTTCATATATTCCTGATCAAACTCAAGAAAAAATATATACTATGGCAATAAAGGCAGAAATCGTTTTTAGTATGTCATCATATTATCATAAATTTGAAAGTAAGGTCTGTATGTCATCAATGCACGCTCCTATTTTTCTAAACAATTACAAGCTTAGACTTGCCTTTCACCCATTGCATTAGTCTTGTAACAGACTGTTCCACAACCATGCAAACAAATTATAAAAAAGGTAAAACAAAGTACTGTGGAATAGCACTAGCATCTGTAGCCAAACTTGCTGTCTTCCTGTCTCCCTAAGTCTGTTCATAGGCTTTACTTGACTGATTTCAGTCTTGCTTCAGCTACTGTCCACTGCTCATCACCATCAACCAGGACCCACAGTGACATCTACTGGGTTAAATTCAGACTGGTAATAGCCAGTGCTCCTCAGAAATGTGTCAAAACCCACCCCCCAACCCCCAAACTCTCCCAAAAGCCCAACCCAACCAAACTGTGGGCTTTTGACTTTCACTCCTAAGAGTATGGAAAGTAACAAAGTAAAACTAACCAAAAAAATAAGAGTAACCTCTGTTTAAAGAGGTTATTTACATTTAAGCCTTCCTGAGTAACCTGTATATTGTAAATCAACCCTAGCACTAGGTAGTCTATTCCTAAGCTATAGGTGTAGGGCTCCACCATGCTTAATGTACATCTAGTTGAAGACTAGATACTGATATTAAAAAAAAAAAAAAAAAAGTAAAAAAAAAATCTTTCTTGTAAGCTATACAGAACCAGCCTTCCATTCTATTTGCAAAAGGAGGATATTATTGCAGGATTTTAATTTATTTTCACTCCTTAAATGTAGGTGCAGTGAAAACACAGACTGAGTCATGATTAAGCTAATGAAGAGCCATGGAAACTCACTTAAGATCTACTATAAGTAATATATAGCTAATTAACTTAGAGCCATTGTATCTTTAGAAGGGTTTATTTAATACTGCAGAAAATGAAAGTGGTTTTTTTAAATATATATATATATGTGTGTGTATATATATATAAAAATACATATCTGAAACTTACAATTAGGTATTTTCACTGGTAAAGTAATGAATATTTTGGAATAAAATTTCTCCATAGAGACAATTTAAATATGTTCTGCCCATCTACTGATTTCATTATTAAATAACTATCTTGTGCAAGTTTACTCAGACATACCGTACCACTCATACATTAGCTTACATATGAAATATTACAGCTTTAAAGTTCATAACTGTTTTAATTTGAAGACAAATTATTGTTGTTTTTAAGACTGCACAGCAGTCTTAAAAATCTTGGGTCAACATGGCCAAAGAGGATATCCCCAGTTGCAGTCTGTCACACTAAACAGTTCACCTCGTCTGACAATTTAATTCAGATATTAACATTCCTTACATTTTAACCCTGTATTTTGGTGATAAGAGCATTCCGAAGAGCAGAAGATGAAAGATAAATGGATGAGGGAATGGTTTTGAATACAAAAAGCCAGGCCAGGAAGTATTTACTAATACCCAAATGATGACAAGTCCAAATACAAAGAATGCTATGTTAAAAGCTCTGATCACATATAGTTTCAGAGAGCTAAAGTGCATCTCTTTCTTTTTTTCCCTAGACATTACAGCACAACAAAATTTCTGCTTCTCAGATTACTGGAAAAACAGGCTCTGTGTGTGTGCGCGCGCATGCGTGCCTGCGTTCAGGATTGAGCACAGTTTGCATTCCTTATTCAATTTGCATGCACTATTAATCTGTACTGCTATCAGGTGAAAGCTGATTTCTTATATGAATCTAAAAAATATTACATATTCAAATAATCGTGATTGCCTATGCCTTAAAAAAACTACATAAAAATAGAACCAGCAAATGCCTTAGTAAATAAAAGGTTGGTAGCTTTGTTGAATTTCTGGCTAATTCTCTAATTCAAAGTGTGGTGGAAGACATACAGCTTAGTTATTCTAAGCAAAGGCGCAGACGTTTTTATTGCCATAAGAATAATCAGTATTCCAAATGTTCGGATGACAAATTAGTTAGAGACAGACAGACAGACATTCTACGGGTCAGGAAAGAGGCCAACCTCACATGGCCTACAGTAAGAAGAAGTTTTTTTTCTGAGGTCATAATTATTTCTTATCAGATTCTCTGCACCTTCCTCTAACAGCCTCTCACATTGCCTTCCGAGTGAGGAAAGAGATGGGACTGGGCAGACCACTGTCTGAGAGAGATCATTTTTAACAACCACGCAACTCCTGAAGTAAAAAATATATGCGCTTAGAGACGTTGTTTTTTAAAGCACCAAAACGCTATGTGACACAAACCAGCCAGCAGCACACGTCAGAGGGAGGAGGGGTGAAAGGGCCAAAGATGTGATGCCACAAGTGCGGCTCAACACCCAAGGCCCATCACGTTTTCCTCTGTGAGTGATATACTGCTGGCAGGGCTGTCCCTAGAGCCCAGACCTGGCGCGAGCGGTGCTGGCCCCAAATGCGAGCACTGCTGCACTGCCCCGGGGGAAAGGGCAGCGAAGAGGTGGTTGAAGTCACTTTGGTAACCCAGACTGCCTAGACACCTCAAAAAAAAAAAAAAAAAATTCAATCACATTCAAACATAGCCAAAAAAATCAGCATGTACAGGATTTAGGAGAGGGCATGTATGCAAATACTTCACACTTTTTTTTCCCTTGCTGACTCTTTGCCTTAAAAATGGGCCAACAAGCAAGTTTCTGAATTATCATGAGAAATACCTTCAAGTGTGGCCAGGTGAGCTGAGAGATGAAATCACACTTTTAAAGTGTACAGTTGCTCACTGAATTTACATGGATAATTGAAAATGCCCTGTATTATGCAGCAACTGCAGAGGCTAGACTGGTTTGGCTGCAGCAAACGCATGGTTATCACGGGCTTAATTACTCTGCTTCTTGGATGGGACTTTTGTGCTGAGCTTTGTGATGCACAGCTGGTTTTGCTATGGGTACCTGAGCCAGATCTTTTAGAAAAGGTAGGGATTTTATCACTGAGTTGTTTTTTGGTTTGGGGTTCTTAGTTAAAGAAAGAAGTGCTACTTTCTCTATTCTGAAAAATAAAATAAAAAACCACCAAAACATTGCGGTCTCAAAATTTCTGGAAGAATTTCATAGATTATGTAGCAAATCCTCTTGAATGTTTGTCTTGCTTTTTTCCCAAAATAGAGTATTTATTTTATTAAGTAATTACTGTGCTGAAACAAAGAATGTATTTGAGGGAATATATAATATATTTATACTATGTTTACAGACACCTGTACGAGGTATGTTAAGAAGAGAGTCTCTCTCTCTCTCAACTGAACAGTCTTAGAGCCAAAGAAAAACAATCTTTCAACAAATGTCTGAAATGGCTTACTTCTACCAGCTGTTACTGATAATTCTGCTAACATTTGAAACATTTCCCATTATAACCATAAATGCAGTTTTTAATGTATGCAATTGGGAATATCGATTTATCAATCAATAAAATGTCTTCAGTTCCTATTAAGTGGAAATACCTGTTCAGCTGTAGTTTATAGAACTAAATAAAATGCCAAAAGCTACAGAACACTGCTTAAAAAAAGTTGCGACGATTTTTCTGTCATGTAGAGGCTGAAAATGTTAACAAAAACTGTTCCTCTGTGAGAAAAGGACAGTAATTTGTACTGCCGCTTATCTTCTGTTATTTATTTGGTACCTCAAATTGCAAAGGGGGACATGCTTTTAGCTTACCAAAAAGGAATATATCGAAGAATGCCAAAAAAGGGAAAATGCAGGTTTCTTTGTACCTAGCGCACTACTGAATCATACCAGCTGAGTCATATTCCCAGCATTATTTAGAATTAGATTCAAGCTGATTCGCTTATTCTGCTAGCGGTTGTCATATGGGAGCAAGTGCATTCATCTTTCTTGCCCTTTACTGTTTAAATAAAGATCCCCACTGCTTTCTTTTCTCAAAATTTCATCCACGATCTAATAAACTATTCCACTGAAAGAAGAAAAATACAACAAGGCAAGGCAACACGATTCATGTCCCTGCTGAGAAATGGGAGGAAGGAGAAAACGCTACCACTGCACTGGACATGCTGAGATCCGAAACTGTCCTAATGCACAATCCTGTTCTCCATCTCACTGCATCTGGTGCAGCTACATCTTTCTTATCATGCTGAGCAAAACCCACATGAACCAGTCTGGCCCTCTTTCACTGTCCACGATCTCAGCTCCTCTTCAGGCGAGCCATCGCAGGATGTGGGAAGTGCAGAATTCCAATTATTAGCAAATACATTCATTTTTTATAACACTCTCATCACTAATGAAGAAGTAGAACAGGTCAAGATGAATGAAATTCAGAATTTCTAAATGATCTCTACCTGCTGATTTATGTCCAATTATTTGTGAAGGAGGACAGAACTCTACACTGGAAGATGTTTAGCCTCCTTGCAAAGCACTCAGCAACATATTTGTGATTCGGGTGACATGTTAGTGATGTAGTTTTTATGAAATGAGCATCTCAAAACTTTGACAATATAATGCACAAATATTTTCAAAGAAACACTACATCTGACTATCTTTTTTTCTAGGCAAACAGCTGTTTTTCTGGTATTTTCAGTCCTGTCATATTTATCTGTGAAACTGATAAATTTATCTTTAGCATATGCTTGTCATTTCTTCTGGTGAAAGTTTTTCCAGTATTTCTTGCTCCCTTGGACTAGCTTCTAAGATTTTTATCTATCTTTTCCCTGTACAAGAATTTAAAAGCTTTGGAAAAGAAAGGGTAAGAAACTGGGATGACAAAATAAATACAAAAATGCACTAAAGAAATAAGATTTTAGTTTCTTACCAAATTCTTCTTCTCCATCCTGGTCATCTATTAAGCCTACTGAGACTCCCAAATCCATGCATTTCTTGCTATGTGCCTTTGACTTCATATGTTTTGTTAAATTTCCTTTAAAAAAAAAAAAAAAGAGAGAGAAAAATTAACTGCTCTGTGACTGTACAAACGTATACAAATATACGCTCAAAATGTCTGTATCTTATTCAGCTACATTTATAACCACCTGTATAATTTGATTTCACACTTGACAGAACCTTGCCCCTCAATGCAAGCTGTCAAGGGCTGTAGCAGATTCACCATCCTGAATACTACTAGCTCTCTGGCTACATTTCATAAAGTTCTCTATTGAGATAAAATAGGATGGAAACCCTAGATGATGATGTATTTTGCATTGGTGTAAAAGATCCCTCATTTGTTTGTGGCAAAGTATAAAAAAGGCTGATTCAGCCTTCAAAGTCATGTTGACACAAAACTATCACGTGAAACTAAAGTTCATATCTTGCAGCTCTTTTAGTATTTGATGGATTCTATTTTTAGTGTAATAGTTTGCACTGCTGACCAAAACAAACAGATTAATTTTATTCAAAATCAGAACATGAACATATTTGATCTGAATCTCAAAAGAGAACGCATAACTGCTGAGAAGCCCCACAGGCTGCTCTCCCCTTCTCCTTTGAAAAGAAAATACAGTGAATATCATCAAGAAGAGGTTAAGAGTAGATCAGAGATCTGTAAATGATGACAGTTGTGCAAAGTATGTTATTATAAGTAACTGCTCACTTTATACTTACACTTCCTATTGTCTCTCAAAAAACTGTTTCTTTCAGGTATTTCAGTAGGAGAAATTACAGTGGGTGAAATGAATCTTCTATGTTTATGGAGTGCTTTACTCCTACTTTGAAATGAAGGTAGTAATTCACCCCAAATTCTGAAATAATTGTTATGAAGCTGTATGACTATATTGTCTCACAAATAGCAAATTTCCCAGCTTTCCACCCTGCATGAAGTTACTGGCTACACTGTCCTGTCATGAAGGGTGGTTTACCAAACACCCAACTGTGTGACTGACTCTGCCAGCAGCAATGGCAACAGCCGGGCATAGCAACTGCAGAAGAGGAGCAAATACAAGTGTCTGCTGTAACTGAAACCAGGGAGAATTCCAGATGGGCAGAACTTGGTTACTTGAACTTGGCCAGCGTGCCTACTCTGCAAAACACATAATCGGAATTTTTTGGGTTCACACTGGCATTTCATCTTAAAGGCAACGTGATGACCCAGTGTGTCAGGATGCAGAGAGAGGTTTTGACAAATCTAAAGACTATCCATCCCACTTTCTCAGCACTGGGTTATTTCTTGGAAGTTTTCCACCCAACTGCTGAGTAGTCTCAAACCCACTAAAAATACAAATGTTTCTGAGGTTACAGCTGGGGGGGGATTATTGCTAAATGATGTTCAAAGCCAAGAAAAATTTTACCGCTTAGAATTTTTTCAGTGAAAGTATTTTGGCTGTGAACTTCTCTTGTCTCTTTCACTTATTTTGAGTCCTGGATCTATCACTGTTTAATATACAGCCTGCTTAAACTAGCACGCATTTAAACATCTGATGTAAGTAGGCTTCAAAAAGTAGGGGTCCATCTTTGGGTCTTTGAAAGTCAAGTGCAAAGTGAACCTTGTCCTTCAAGGGTATAAAAAACATTTTAATATAGTAATTTAATACAGGCCAATTTCTTTCCTAGAGCAATTAGTTGAGTGCCAATAGGAGTATGATATATGTCAATGTCATACCTCCTAAAGGTCACCACTAGAACTTAAAATTCTGTGTTCCCATCCCCATCTAGTATGAGCAGCTAACCAGCTCACTTGTCTTCACCTGTCATCATACTCCCATATGATTTCCCTCTTCCACTCTAATTTCTCACCCACTGTGACATGCCATACAGCTCATTCATATAAAGATGCGATTATCTGAATAAACATAAAGAAGAAAAAGGAAAAGAAGGAAATCAGAAACTGCAAATATTTGAAGCATTAGACAATAAAACTTTATAGAGGCAACTTCTTCAGCTTATGAACAGCCAAGTGTGAGAAGAAAAGAATTATACTTTAAAGTAGAAAGAAAAAAGGGTAAAAATGTACACAGAAAAGTACCCCTACCTTTAGTTTTGAAGGAAAAGTTGCAGTAATTGCAGTGGTAAGGACGGACATCTGTATGTGTGCGAATATGCTTCTTCAGCATGCTGGGTTTCTTGCAACGTATTCCACATTCTTCACAGATATACTTCCCTCTCCCTCTCCCTCGAACATACACATAGTCTTCATTTGACTTGTACCTAGTAACAGTGGCATAACAGTAAGGCAATCAGTTGTAATGGGAAAATTATTCTAGTTAGAAACCCTAATCTACCAGAATTTTAAAAATAATATAACAGATGAAAATGACTGACTGACAAAACCAATCATGCTCTTTTTCTGCTCAACTTCTGCATTTATTTGTTAAACTCCTATCTAGATTTTTCACTAGGTAATCATGGACTTGTTTAGGAATAACGGCATATCTTTTTTAATAAAGGTACCGTTTGACACTAAGCATTTAAAGATTTCAAATTTCCTCTTTGCAACACAGGAACATACTTTTTTAAAGTGTCAGTTCTTGGAAGCAGGTTTGGGCACCATGAGGAAGCTCTGAAAGAGCATCTTTGAGGCTCTGCGTTGGATGCAGAAAAGGAACAACATTAGTTACGACAATGTGAAAGTCTTTAAAAATCCCTATCAATGTGCTCTGGACTCAGCCTGCTGGGACTGTCTCTAGGTGGAAAAAGTCAAATCAGATTCAGTTACACCCTTCATATCTCTGCTCAAGGATGCCAAAGGTTGCACTTAGCTTTTTTTGACCTGCTCCCTGCAATGTTTGGATCTGAGCAGAGACACGTAGCAATGTTTTACCTGGGCAGCTGGTAACGGCTTAACTGCTGGCCTAGACTGGATTCAAACTGGGAACTAGTAAATGGAAAGCCCTAGAGCCCACCACCAATTACGAGAATAATAAAATAATGCCCCATTTGTGCACAAAATTTTTGGAAGTGTCATTGGCACTTTTCTGCTAAAAAAATCTGTATTATAAGGATGTTGTACATGGCACGACGCTGTGGCTACAGCAACTGTTATTCATATCAGGCAACCGATTTAAAGTATTACAGTGCATGGATGACGGCTCTCAGTAAATATTTCCATGGCACTTCTCAAATCAGGAGTTCTCCAGCCTGCGTACGCCACAGCGAACTGCCAGACAGAGCCTGTACTGCAGTCTGCTGCTTAGCCCCTGGACTATATCCTCTCCGGCTACAGTTATACAACCTCATTGCAGAATAGGTATTACTTATCATGTAAGAAAAATATAGGAAAAAGAATTTACATCTATGGCTGTATCTAGCTGCCTTTACTGCTGATTAATGTTTGTCCTTTGGAAAAAAAAAAAAGTACTGCACTGCCTACTGTTCTTTATTTCATTACCCCCCTTGTAACTCTCATGGCTCCATGCTTCTGATGACTTTCCATTTTTCTTGGAAACATAAACCAACATCCACAGACCACAGTATGGGAACCGTTATTTAAAATAAATCAAACAGGAAGCAACATCTCTGCAAAGTCTAGAATCAAGGAAAAAATATCTTCCCAACGATATCTAATATATGAAGTTACGACACTTGCCCTCCATCAAATATTTTAACTCTTCTTGGTTCAGTTTTGATAAAGGAATTTTCTTTATCGTGCTCAGTGCTTGATTCAGAGTTTTCCTTATTGCTGAATTCAGTTGCAGCCATTTTTTTTCTATTTAATGCTCGCTGAAAGAAAATGAGATATGCATATCATTAAAATTAGTATCTTTCATATGCCATTCAAACCTGTAAGTTACGATGAATAAAAGCATCAGAAAAGCCACAATTATAGTAACTGATTTTTAAAAAATGTTAAGATACACGAAACAACAAAAATCTTTGCTAAACTTCTTCTCTATTATGCATTGACTATTTGTGGACTGGTAAATCTACATGGAGATTATGGCACTGTAGGAAACCAGGAATGTTTTGAATCTGCAGTAGGAGATGCCTCTTTCTTCTTCTGGGAAGGTGAAGGTGATGTTTTTTAGCTCACAGATAGCCTTCTACAGAGAAAAGATGTTTACAATCAAACCCGACTGCTTCCTGAACGGCTACAGCTTCGTTCCTCTGCCCTTGCCGCGGCAACCAGACCACACAGACGGGGCTCTGCAGCTGCATCACACGCTGTCCCCCCACAACGTGGCAAAAAGGGGGAAACTTCAGCACGCAACCGGTTATCCGTGCTTTCTCCCCACTGCTCAGGTCCTGACTGGTTTCAGTAGCACATCCCCAGCTCCAGCTGCCTGGTGTCTAGCACAGCAGGGCAGAAGGACTCCCCCGACTGACTGCCCTCCCTCCATCCCACAGCTGCGGGTCCCGGGTCTCGCCCCCCGAGCCACGACCTGGCACTGCCTCACGGCTGGTCGGGGCTGCTTTCCAGCGACACAGCAAAGAGGAGAAGGGTGGGAAGGAGGGGGTGTACCGAGGGAAGATACTAACAGGTAACATTCCTGATTGCTAGGATTTTTCAAAAAAATATACCTGTTTTGGTGTGGAAATTGACCGTTCCCCATTTGGCGAGGTTATTAACAGAGGCTCCGGAACACTTCCAAAGCAGGACTCCACACTTAATTCCCACTGCCAGACCAAATTACAATAAAAAGTGTACCAGTTGTCTAGCAGAACAAAAATACATTTCTCCATTTCCCCTGATTATTAATTAAGGAACTTTTTTTTCTTTTTTTTCTTCTTCTTCTTAAAGGAGGATGAGTACCCCTAACATTTGCCAATTAAAATCTACTCCTTCCAAGTCTAGGATATTTATAAAATGTGCAACAATGAAGGAATGATCCAACTAGCCAGCAATTATTACTGCTGTATTTATAAACTGTTCTACCCACGTAGCTGGCACACTTACCACATTTGCTCATATTGATAAGTGAATAAAATGATGAGAGGGAAAAAAAAAAAGTCTGGCCTTATGTTTTCTACTCATTATAAAATTTAATGCTGTAAGCTTGCGAATTCTTGGCAAGAGGAGTAACTTCACCGGCTGACTTAAAATGACTGATGAATTACACTGGTCTACATATATTGAAGGGTGACATAATTCTGGCAGCTGGTCCCTGCCCATAGACCTCCATGCAGTCTCAGCCACCACCTTGACTTCCCACCTGATGCGGAATGTGGCTGATGAGCAATCAATACGGATCAGAGGAAAAGCATCTTCCTATTCAATTCCAAGTCCTATGAATCCACACAGGCGGCAAGTACTACTCCAATCTGCATGCCTTCATGCAGCCCTCTGATTGATTTGGGCTGGATTTTCAAATATCTGAGCAGTTCCACCAAAGCACACAAGACAACTCTGCCTGTGTGTAGGAAGAAAGAAATTTCACCCTGCATGTTTTAACAGCATTTATACAAGGCAAAAGGAGATGTTCTGGATGAGAAATATCAGCAATGGAACCTACCCTAGTTATTGCAACTCAGCCATGTTGTAGTTCCTATACACTACCTGGCACGCAAATTGCTTTTGTTTCCAGTACAAACAAAGAGTAACAAGGTGACATTTGTAATTTAACAAGAAAAGAGTAGTGGAAAATATAGAACAGATACAATAAACCCAATACCACATAAATACTCCTAGCAGCTGGAATAACGCAATCTTTAAGTGCCTGATCTTTCAATCCTAACTACTAAGTGTTTTTTCCAGATTTAATTTTCAAGAATAAAAAGACAAAGGAAAAAGAAAGATTCCAGAAGTATTTGGCCCACGTTGTTACGCGAACTACGGTGAAACAGCATTACAATAAGTTGTATACCCACAAAAGCACCCAGAGTGCAAAAACTAACACAGGCCAAATACCTCTGGATTCTCCCCCCGCCCCGCCCCCCTTTTTTAACACACTTGTTTATGTACAGACATAAAATAGCCTAACATAGGTGTTCAAATTACTATTTACCTCCCACTGATGTACTTTAATTTACTGGCTATATGCTGTTGTAGCAGTTGTTTCAGTGTCTTAAACGTGCAAAATGCTGCTATCACAGAGATGCTCTAACAGAAACACTGAGTTTCTGTCACAGAAATGCTCACTGACAACAAAAAACCCAGTCTTTTTAATTTTCATGAAAAATTCCAAATTGATGCTGAAAAGGACTTGGGTCCTCTGTATATTTTAAAGAGCAGCCAGTCTCTAAGGAACACGGGTTTCTTGCACAGAAATCCTTTAATGTACCTCACCTATAAACCTCTCAACCCTCACACGTACTAGTGGAAAGGGTAGAAGAACGGCAGTGCTGTAAAATGTTCCTCTCCATGATTACTTATGCCTTCCGTTTCTAACACAGTCTTCTCCCTCTTCTCCCATAGAGACAAGGACCATGATTCATTTCTACTTTACTCGTTTTGCTCCAATTTAACTCCACTGTCTTCAATTACTGGTATAAAACTGGAAAAAACCTGCTCTTAGGGCTGCCCAGAGACCACAGTTCAATAGATACTTCTGGTACTTTACAACATCCCTTGGAAAAAAAACATGCTTGCAGCCTGAATCATGAAAGTTATAAATTTCAGATTAGAATATTCATTAAACATTTTTCCCATTGGCACATAGCCACTTGAGGAAAATGTTTTTAATATCTTTAAACTTTTACTAGTTTACACATAAAAATCTTCTGCATTTAACTACTTTCCAGTGGTGAGCTGGACTGTTGTGGCACATCATCCAAGAAAGGAAAGCTTTCCAGTTAGGAGAAACTTTCCATTATTCTTCAGCCTATTCTTGCCTGAAAATCTTCACCCTGGAATACTGCACACATTACTGATTCACTTTAGAGAGGGGAGCCAAGATCAATGCGGGGGCTTGAGAAAGGGCTCCTGATACACCACCGATGACTTCAGGTGAGGAAAACCGGTGAAAAATAATAATAACTAGAACAATATAAAATAAAAACAGCAGGGAGATAAAATAAGCCCTTTCCATGCAGGTGAACCTCCTGTTACATTTTAACGTGCTGTACTCATTCCAGGAGCTTCTTTCACAATAACATTTTATGGTTTGTTCTCTGAATCACTGGAACGTGGCAACTTCACCTATTGCCTCTGAGCAGTGAATTGTGAAGAGCAAACAAAGTCCCAGGGTTCCTTATTGTTTGCATTTTGTTCACATGTCTCTTCATTTCCCATGGCATCTATTGTTGAAAGAATTGCCTTTTCTGTGACAGTGATTAGTAGCGGTTATGCAGCAGCATGAGATCTCTGTAAACACAACTTAGTTCTGGGGGCAAACCCAGGAACAGTTCAGCAAGTCGCTTTATCTCAGTGAGAAGATCAGCAGTTAAAGCCCCACGAGCAGAATATGCCAAATGACTCTGGAAAGGGCTACGACTGTGAGCGAGGAGGTGAGGCATAACAGTGCCGCATTTTTATTATTATTTATAAATTGCTTTATAGTAGCACTTAAAGCTCTCTGTCAGGTCAGGGTTAAAATGTGCAAACCACTTGAGCAAACGTAACCCCCAGAGACTTGCAACCTAAACTGTGGTTCCCGAAAGGAACTCAGGACCCCGCCAAGCTTTTAAGCAGGAAATCAGTCACTTTTTTTTTTTTTGAGAATTATTTGCTAATCTGTTTGTTGGCTTTGTTTTTTTTTTTAATGTAACATTAATTTCCAAAAGGACCCCCAACATTTTCCACCCTCAGGCTCAACCAGAAAAAAAGGTAGAATTACAGGGCCTGAACTGAATGAGAAACTGAATTTAGTTTTTGCTTTCTTTAAACATGGCTTCTGCGAGGAAGCTTCCAAGTTGGCATCAGCTATTCCATTACCAGGTCTAACTGGAGACTGGTAATACAGCAGTATATTGTAACAGCATCATCATCATCCTGGAAAGCAGCTGAAATCCTGCTGCCTGAGTCATAAGAAGGGAAAGCAGACAAACTTTGGAGGTGTTAGGTCACAATACCTATCAGGTCTTTGAAATGTTTAATTTCTGCCATCCTATACCTTGCTCATACAATCTGAGATGCCAGTTAAACTCTAATTGGTGCTTTCTCACTGCACTTTCTTCCTTCATAATGGTTCTGAGTAAACCCTGTAAATCAGCCACAAGCAGAGCTTAAGAACTCTTCATTTTCACCATGCTCCTGTGCTTCATTCAAAACGTCAGCAAGAAAGACTGAAGAAAGATTAAAAACTGTGGTTCTTTTGTGGCAGAAGCACTGTAAATGTACCTGACAGCTGCCTATTACAGCATTTAAGTACTCCTAGAGGGTTTAAAAAGGTGCTGTCAAAATATTTTTCAAAGTATTATTATCCATTATTTATATTCTAAACAGAATTTGTTTATACACAAAATTTGTTCGAGAGGCATGCAGTAGCTTTGTTATCAGAGAATTTCTTCTGATACACTGTTCTTTAAAAATAAAACAATGGCATAACTGATGTGAGACTTGCCTTAGAAAGAATTGCTCAACTATGTACAATGAGAAAAGCTAAATCTTCAAATCCTTTCTTCTTTTTTTTTTTTTTTTAATTTAGCACCATGTAAGAACAACACCTCATGAAGTGTAAAAGGGGGCAGGCTGAAAATGGTAATACTAGTTTAAATGGAGGTAGCACACTAATATGGAACCAACAATTCAATTCCGTTACAGCACTGACACAAACTCAGCAGCCTGTATGTATTTTCTGCGTGAAACTTTACAGATAAAGTTTTGACCTCCAGTATAAATGTTAGCAAAGTCTCCCACTGATTTCAGGAGGACCAGGTTTAACTCTAATGCTCTTTTGGCCTGAGGGGTTTCAGCATATCTTCTTGGCTCCCCCTGTCATTCTGAAACTATTTCTTCCTCTTACAGAGAGTTTCTCATCTTATTGCTCTTTTCCCTACTGAGGACTTTGTATCTTAGCAAAACATTTAGCAAACACAGAAACATCCCAGGGTGACCTCTGACAGCAACAGTCTCTGTCACTCAACATCCACAGAAAGACGTGTATTTTCCCAAGGCTGTCGTATGCCTCCTCTAGAACAACTGCTGGCCCTGCAGACCCCGATTCCCAGCCTGATGCCAAGAAAGTTTTGCTGATGGCAGACTGCAGGATTAGGGCAAGTTATGACTGCTTTTAATTCCCCCAGTAAAAGGTTTCTATGTCCTAGACAGCTGAAGGACTCTGCAGAAAGCGAGGTCCGTGGCTAACGCCCCGTTTTTGACAGCTCCGAGGAGAAGTCTGGCATCAAACACACGGCGTACGCAGGAAAGAGGAAAGAAAGGCGTGAAACCGTGCTGTACGCCGAGGCTGTCTTCAGAAAGCTTTACAGTTTCACAAGATGGCACGATAAAAACTAGTACTGGATGCATTAAATAGACGCAGCCACCTCTTGCCATACTATAGGGCAGAGACGCACCTTTACCCATTCACAGAGGCAGCTCAATTACTAAGGAATGCCAAATCCAGTGCAAACCAGCACAGCTTTGGTCCTGTCCATAACAAAACTGTCCAGTAAGTAAAATCCTGATCACACATGTGCAACCCCAAGGCTGTTAAGGAATTAACAAGTGACTACTTTGCTCTGCCACATGCGACTCCAGAATGACGTAGTATTTTACGTGCGTCACAAACATTGCCCAGAGTATATTTCATTGCACAAGATTTAACGTCATCTTTGGAGCCGTATCGATCCAAGAAGTTGTCAGTGGTTTTATGGCAGCCATAATTTTGTTTTAAACTTTGCTATTTTTGTCATTATTTCACACCACCGATTAACCTAGGTGGGAGAAAAGGAACTGGTACACTGCTCCTCTCACAGTTAGACGATCAGTGATGGTGAAAAATATTTTCATGGCGTATCCATGGACACCTGTTCAGGCTGAGCACTCTTTTATAACAGAAAATACCAGCTGATTTTTAAGGCAAAATATGCAATTATGATCTTAAATTAACCTGTTTTAAGCTAAAAGTGTTTAACAAATATTTATCTCAGAACGATTTTTGCTCTACCCTTTGCATTTAAAAAATAGCCAAACACATTCCTGACACAATAAACACTTCATATACAGATTTAAATCCAGGAACTAATTTCCATGAAAAGCGATAAATCCTTATGAACAGGTTTCTTAATGGAATTACTTAAGATCTTTTTAGCAGTTTGATCCAGCATAACTAAAATAAATAAGCACTTCTATTATACATGTCAGGCATATTACATTCTCTAAAATATAAACAAGCATGATTTCCAAAGCAAATCCTCTGTAAATGATCAGTATACATCAAGCATAGCTTAAGTACCTTGGTTAAGCTGTTCTTCCACTTGCTTGAATAGACCAATACATCAGATCTGGGATGGCTAGTTCTTGCTTGAGTGTACAGCGGTTTTTCAACTTTTTGTTTTGAATTGAGGAGGGAGAGAGCTACCTTTGTTGACAAACCAAGTGGATTGGGATTGTTGGGACTAATGGTCCAGGTAGAATAGGCCGAGATTTTCTGATCATTTTGCAGCAGATGCAATGGTTTTCTCTTCAGGAGATAACACCAGGTAAAATTTGTTGTGGTCTTGAGGCTTGGAAATGACAACCGCTGCACTTCTCCGGCATTCATCGCAGCCAATGTAGTTACAGACTTTGCTTGGCCCTGGCTATTGACGTGCTTGCTCTCATTACTGTTACTTGGGGACCTTCTTTCTTGACTGCTACTTACAGCCTTAAGAAGGGAACTCTGATTATTCACTGGAGACAATTCAGACGGTTTTCTAACTACAAACACTGGCGATGCTGAAGACTTACGGCCTTCAGATTCTGGTGACTCCTTCAGGGTTTCTGAACCCCCAGTGTCAGATGAATGATGGTCAGGCAACAGCAGGTCTGAAGTACTGGCTTTGCTGCTTTTTTCATGCAGTGCAACACCATCAGGATCTAAGAGGTGATTTTCAAGAGGCTCGGTGGTGCAAACCTGTCTTACCAAAACTGGTTTCTTTTGCTTACTAGTAGGGTCATTAGATCTAACATTCAGTGAATGCAATGGTCTAGCATCTGTCATGCAGGCAGCTCCACTCTCATCTTTAACACGTTTTTGCTGTTTTTCCATGGCAATATCTAAACTGTTGGCTGGGGAAAGCATTCGTTTACTTGAAGCTGTAGCTTCTGGTTGAGGGAAGAGTCCGCTAACTGGCACTTTCTGAATAATATTCAAAGAGCTTGACAAAGGTGAATTTCTGTTTCCACTTTCTGGTTGTGAATTTTCAAATTCAAAGGAATTTGGCGAAGTCCTCTGATGATCTTTGTGAGGTTTTGGCAGCTGAGTTTTGCCTTCAAGCGTTGGCACTGTCACAACATTTGTTTTGCAAACAGATTGATTTACCTGATCCTGAGTCACTAAAATGTGAGGAAGGGGTGTAACAGTTGCAAAGCCATAGGATGGCATACTGCTGTGAATACGGACAGGAACCACAAAAGGAGGAATATGATGTATTTGACTGCTGCAGTTATTAGGGACAATTTGCTTTAGAGGAGGCACAGAGTATGGATTAGACATGTCAGACAGTTTAGCCTGCAATTCAAAGGAGGATGCATTCTGGTCTACCCCAACTTGACTTGGAACAGTCTGAGTTGATAAAGTATTTTTTACCATTTTAGAAGAGTATGGCTGACCTATATGTAATGTTTTAACTTGAAGCTGATACTTGGGAGCAAAACAATCCTTTTTTTCATCGGGATGACAAGAAAGCGCGTATGTGCTCACTTGTTCCCCTTGGGCTGATGTTTTAGTAGATGTCTGGGAAGGCTGATGAGTTGAGGATGGCTGTCCTTGATTATTCAACACGTGATCTAGAGGCTGCTGAACCGAAGACAGGCTAACAGGATTACAGTTTTGAATTGCTGAGTGAGGCCTGGAGTGAGTCTGTGAATACTGGGTACTTGAAGGAAACTCCACTGAAGATTTGCCAGAGGTCTGCAGCCTGTGCAATGGCAGTGTGGGCACATCTGTAGCATGAGCTGTCTGAAACGAAGAAGTCGATTTAACTTGAGGCTGATGATTTTCTGGAGTAATATTTAAAGATATTTGTCTTACAAATGGCCCCCTCCTCCTTTCTAGCAGAGGCACATGTCCAGTAGCTCCGTTTGCAGATGACACTTTTGGAGCAGCTATCTCTATGAGTGGGGCAGGTTTTGATGGAGACATGCTTCCACAGTCGAACGACTTACTCCTGTAGTCCACAACCTCCATTGACGGCTGGGTGCAGCTGATTTGCTCCGAGGCAGCACGTCTCATTTCCCGGTAATGAGGTCCAGGCACAGCCAGTGCGTGTGAGCCAGTGGGAATCATGAGGAATTCAGATGACTTACTAACAGGCTCCACTTTGGAAGGGTTCTCAGCCTTCAAAGTTTCATCTTTATCGAGTGAAGCTGAAAAACTGGAGGCATGAGACAAGCTACTCTCCCGACTTAGGCTTCTGGAAAGCGTGGAGTCAACGCTTGATTCGGCAGATGAATGCTCCATTTCAGCCAAGCGAATTCTTTTCTTCTTTGGTGGGAGCTTTTCTGTTGGCAATTTTGACAGTGTTTCACTGCGCTGTGGCCAATTAAACCTTTCTGTCTTTTCCTGATCGCTGCACTGGTTTTCTTGGTCCCTGTCTGGTTCTTCTGTGACCAGTATTTCAGGAACCTGGATGTTATGCTGGCGAACAAGTCTTAATGGCTGAAGCGGGGCACCTCTCTCGTTAGAAACTATTTGGCTTCCCTGAACTTCCCCTCTAGGTGCTTCAGACGACAGGGGTTGATGATGCTGGGGAGTTTTCAGATGAGAGTGTCTATCCTCTTGGATTACAATTGTATTCAAAGAGCAATGCTTTGCAACCTTGTTGGGCTCTTGAGAAGAAACTGGTGATACTCTTTCAAATGACTCTGATTTCTCAAAGGAGCTATTTCTGCTCAGTGAATTGGTGTGCTGTATTACTGAAATGCCAGTCCCTTGTCTTTTTAACTCCACCTTTTCTTGCGCAGCTGAACTTGCCTGCTTTTCAATGAGCGGAGCTGTCTTTGGATCGGTAGTCTGATCTGTGCCTCGAGCCACAAGCTGAATTTGGGAACTTTGAAGTACAAGGTTGCTCGGCTGTTGTGATCCTACTACTGCTGTCGCGCTGTGTTTTGAAAGACTGGAAGAATTTGCTGGCTTGCTTTGGCCTTCTGTGTTCTTTGATGGTATGCTCGTATCATTTTGCTGTGGGTCATCATCATCGCCAACACTTTTCATTTTCCTTCTCTTCCTTATCTGGGGTGTCTGCTCCCAGACACCAGTTGAAGTAGTGACTCTGTAGTGTAGAATTTGAGGCTGTGTACTGTTGGGAACAGTCTTATGCTCAGGCTCTCGGATTGCTGCTTTAGTTTTAGGTCCATGCAACTCTGAACAATAGAACTTCTTGTGGTTTTCATAATTTTCCAGTTTTCTATATCTGTTTCTGCAGGTTTCACACTCAAACATTGTTCCTCGCACCTGAGAGGACTTCTTTGTTTTCTCTAAATTTGATCCCTGTGCCAGGGACTTGCTCCTTTGCAATAAAGATTCATTTGATAAATTACACCCCAGATAACTTTCTTCTACAGATCGCACTGGTCCAAGCGCTTGACTTTCACCAGTAGAAGAATCTTCTATTGCTGCCTGTCTAACAAGGGTCCGAGGATGTCCGCCTTGGTTCAGTGGAGTAGCAGGTCCCGATACAAAAACATCATCATATAAAGAGCCGATTTTATCATCAAATGACTGACTTCCTCGAAGGGGATGAGAGGGAGGTATTACATTTGGAGGTACTGCTGAGTAACTGGTAGTAGGCATGGAATTACTTCGTGTTATAGGCAAGCAGTCAAGGGACGGTACGGAAAGAAGAAAAACTTGCTTTGATTTCTCAGTGGGTGTGAAAGGAGATTTTGGTATATCAGAGCTTGAGCTAGTTCTTCTTCCCATGGGCTTTAAATCAAACTGGAAAGAATCCTTAAATATGTAGGATTTTGGTGAATCTATGCTTCCTCTTCTCGAAAGAGATGTTCTTCTTGGTTTTACGCTATCTAACTGTTTGTCATCCACAACAGCTTCATTATCAGAAATTAACTTTGAGATGCGCTCCTCAAGAGTTTTTGTTGCCATGGGAGGTCGCATTTGGCCAGAGAGAACCAGATTTTTTTCGGCACAAACAGTCTGTACCACTGATGCTACCACACCACTTGATCGTGGCACACAGGGCAGGTTTTTGTTTGGATCCTTCTCAGAGCTCAACAATCCTCTTACGAAAGGAGCTGGTGGGCTCATTGTTTGATCGGCACTTTCAGAACGAGAGAAATAACCAGAATCAGTACTACCTAAACTTCTAGGGCTCAAAAGACATTTTCCTTGCTGATCTTGGGAACCCTCCGTTGCCTGTTGTCTCTGGAGCTGGGCATGCACCGCTCCTACTGCAGATCCCAGCTGTTCCTCTAATAGGCCCATTTCTGCTTTCTGATGTTGCTTTATGTCACTCTCCTTGAATGAGGCTGTATGTGTTAAATTTGACTGAAGAGTTGTCACTTTAAAATCTCCTTTTCTCTGTGCTGCAGCAAGCTCCGGTGCTGGTTCTGTTACTTTTGGGCTATCGGCCCTTAATGGAGAAACATTTACAGGATGAACTACTACTTTTGGTAAAGCTGCCCTTACTTGAGGTTCGGTATCATGTAATGAAGAGTCACCTGGTATACAGTCTGGGTTGCTCAATGGAATAGGGCTTCCTTTCCGCAATGTTTCTGCACTCGAAATGACTTTCACTATTTGTGCAGGCTCCAGTTCTTGATCATCTTGTCTTTCATCAGCAGTGCCTTCATCTTCACTTTCACCGCTTTCTTCCACATCTGAATGAATGCTAAGTGCTTTGTCCGAGTCATGAGATAAGAAGAGGCCACCCGAATCTGGTTGTAGGACAAGTCCAAGTTTGATAGCATGTGCATGAGATTTTTTGTGCTTGTACAGATTGCTTTTGGTTTTAAATGAAAACCCACATGTCACACAAGGATATGGTCGCTCTCCAGTATGGGATCGGATGTGCTTCTGGAGAACACTGGGCTTGGCACAGGCCCGATTGCAATACTCACAAACATATTTCCCTAGCTTTTTAGGCTTCTGGTCTTTCAAGAGGTTACATATTTGTTCTACACCATGGTTTACAACTGATGCTATCTGGGCTGAATTGTACATGGGACCTATAGACAAGTGTGTTGAACTCGATGTGCTAATTGACAAAGGTGAAGATGAACTGGCTACTAACTGGTTTTGAGGAAAAACCTGAGTTACAGTGGAAGATGAGGTGTGAACGACAGACGAAGTTACTGCTATGCTGTATATCTGCTGGAGCTTGGGGTTTTCTTGACTCTGCTGTTGCACCAGCGATCTAGTGAAACTTGGACACATAACAACCTGGTGATTTTGTTGACTGGTTTTAGTAATAAGGTCTTGTGAATGAGAAACTGATTGGCCTTGTGCTTGTCCAGTCTTGGCTGCTGCTGCTACATGCACATTGTTTAACGTACACGGGTAATAGTGAGGTCCAGCTGCAAACTCATGCTGTGGCAAAGCAGACTGATTTTGGACGCTCATTGTGTTGGATGTGAGACTAGAAGAGGTGCTTACAGTTTTATTTGGTCTCAGTTTCTCTATCTGCATCCCGTAAGGGGGGCACTCTTGTGCTAAGGTGTTCAGTTCAGGCTCCATAGCTTTTAATAAGACATCGAATGCAGTACGTGTACATGGGGATGATGTACTGCAGTCAACAAAATTAATACATTCATTACTGTCAGTCTTTGTTTTACTTGATGAGGAGTTTGAGAGAGACTTCTTCTCTGGTGAGTTCAGTTGGTTTGCATCAGTATCCTCTGCTGCCTGTTTACCCAAATCTAAGGACTGATGTGTCAGCGAAAGCTTTGTCTGCATTGATGTCTCAGATTTGGTTGTTTCAACACTTATCTCGCTACTAAGCGCTCCCCCGTTTTGTTTGGTACATTGATTTCCATTTTGCACGGGTAGGTGATCCTGTGCATGTTCGGAGGCATCTGGAAGAGCTTTTAGTGGTGAAGGGTCTACATTTTGCTTAACCTTGGCTTCGGCAGGGCTTCTCAAAGGCGATTTTGGTATTTTTTTTAGGTGGTTTTCAGTCACAATCTTTTTTCTTTTCACACCCTTAATTGTATCTTGGGTTCCTCTAGTACCAGCATCGGTGATTTCTGTTAAAAGACAAAGAGAATTAAAAAAAAATAAAAACTGGATAATGCAGTATATTTTTATTTATACCATTTTCTCATCTCTAAGTTTCAACAGCAAGCCCTGGGGCAACAGGACTGTCCATCTCTCCAGCCTCCAGTATTTTTTTTAACAGTAAACGTATCTTAGCAAAGATCTTTTTGCTTTCATCTATAAAGAGCAATGCTTTCTAACTTATGCTGTAAGACATTACAAAAGTAATTCACTATAGGAAAAGCTTCAAAGGAAATGTAAGAAAAGAAAGGCTACTGAAAGAATATTTTATCATTTATAGCAACTCCTTTTCAGATAAAGCAGAAAGAAACCTCTCTTTTGCACTTGTTTAAAAATTCAAATCATTATAGCAGGAAAATGAAGAACCAAGACACAAATCCGTTTTCATGTCATGTTTGTCACTTTTTCTATCTATATGTTACAGTAGTCAAGGAATGAAGACAACTTCCTCATGGTTATATTTGTAAGTAGATTTATCATGGAAACGGCACAACCACCCACACCATCTGTCAAATACTGTATTTCAGAGCTCCAATTACTGAACTTCAGTAGCATTTCAGATGAGCATCTACTGTGGATGAATAAAATCAGTCACACTTAAATGATTTTCTATTTGTGCATCATGAAACAAAATAAACTAAATTTGAATTATTTCATTACTAGCTATATTTGTTGCTGATTTTAAGCAGGTATGCATGTGGAGTTTCAGGGGTATACTGAAAAGCAAATGAATTGGAGTATTATTCAGCAGAATAATTCTGTAGCAAGTACTTACATTTGTACAGAGTCCAATTTCCTCTATAACAAAAAATACATATAGACTGAATTTCAGTGTTGATACTTACAAGCTTATTTTTTTATAGATACCTGATGTTACACACCTCTGTTTACCTCAACAGTGTGATATTTAATCTGTTAGTTATTTCATATTTTTTTTACTTCCTCCCTAACATACACTCAGTCATAGCCACTGCCTCAGCTAGCACCCATGGTCGTGCAGAGGAAGCCAAATATTAAGTGGATGTAAATCCATTTTCTTAAGCTTTTACAACTCATTCATTAGGCTGCTAGCCAAACCTATATTTGTCTGATTGGCAATATTCAAAGCAAAGGAAGAATCTGATGTGACTAGAGGGCTGATGTCTCTGAAAAGGTTCAGCTGCATACACATTTTGGGAAGCAGTACCGAATAACTCCATGTAGCATGTTTAACCTGCACAGGGTTACCCAGGAGCAGAGGTTTATGTGCACTTCTAGGTAAATAACAACCTTAAGACAACGTATAGAGGGACAAAATTCTCACAGTCAACTTCACAAGGAGGTAAGAGGAGAAAGATCAGACCTCCCAGTACCCATCAACCCTACAGCCCCCTCTGAGTGGCACAAAGACTATCCTGTTGCAGAAACACCGGCTGGCTTCTGTACTGCGGTGGGAGGAAAGCCAACGCATACAGTGCATCTGCAAGAGATACTGGAGCCGATGAATACAGGGTGAAATTCCTGCTCCATGTAAAGGAAACCCAGGTAATGCCAAAAGCTTGTCTGGCAGGAGAGAATGCAAAGTGACCCGTGTGGAAAGAAAGGCAAGAAGATGTTACGTTTTCTCCGTGCCAGAGCATAACCCAACTGGGACACGTGCTAACGCTAGATACTTGGAAGTTCAAAATCTCATTTGCAACTCGATGCCAACTTAATGTACACATATATTCATTTAGGGTGAATGGATATGGAGGAGATTTCCCTGGAGACGGGAAGATTAAAGACTACACAGCACACCTAAATGTGGAAATGTGCAAATGTGGAAGTTCTGCAGAACCTGACCTATTCCTCTCTCAGCCCTACTAGAGGAAGTTTAACTGTGAGGAGTAAGATTCTGTTCTGTCACATTCAGCAGTCCCAGGAAAGAGATGCCTGAATCCCTTGCCAGAACTACTGGCTCCAAATCCTAGTTATGGGGACTTCGTGCTCGTCTTATGCATCCGGAAAGAAATTTCTGCAGTAATCGTTCACTTAACCTTTAAACAAACTTTGCATTTATTGCTTTATCACCAAAACCTATTCTTTATTAGACTGGATTTAACATATTCAAAGCTGAGCAGTCTTCCATCACAATGTTTTGTACTTTCCATTGCTTCACAATTAAACGAGTGGCTTACACTAATAAGTTTTCATCAGTGGTATTAATGGTGACTTCTTTAAAATTCATAGTCTACTGCAACTGTTTTTTCTTCAATAACACCAAAAACAATTTTACACAAATCAAAGAGAAAATAACAAGGCAATTACATAAAAGGGTGCTTTTAGCCATGGTTTGGTGATCTCTCTGAAGCATGGCCACGTTAATTGAGCGTAAGTAATTTGGTTCCTTTTATGCACACACTGCAGCTTTTATCCCGTCACAATCACGCCTCCACACCGATCATACTGCTGGTGTTTGTACCGGAGCGCTACGGGAAGAGCTGGGCAGATTACACATAGCTAGGAAGGTATGAGCGCCAGGAATTGCGAACACGCACGCAGACAAACATACAAAAAAAAAAAAGACTAAGGTGTTCTATACTGCAGTAATTGAACGATCAAATGATGTGCTGCTTCCTGATGCCTCAGAATATTAAATAACTACTATTCCTGGGTTTCAACCATACAGTGCAGAGGAACAAGCATACTCAACCTGCATCATGCTAGCAAACTGGAAACCAACACAGCTGAAAGATGTAATGCAGCTTACAAAAGCCTAAACACATATCTCTAATCTACCAATCAAGCAATTAAAAATATGAATTAATTATGAATACAAGATCAGAATTTTTCCATAACCTATTTACTGCTTTACTTTTTAAAAATGTTGTTCAACACACGCCAAACCATAAAAATTGTTCAGGAAATTGAAAAGGAAAGAAAAAAGAATAAACAAAGGCAAGTTACGTATTGCATTACATAGAGGAATAGTCATTTTCTTTAGTCTTCACAACCACTAATTTTGCTGCTTCTACACCAATAAAATTCCAGTCTACAGAAATCATGAGAACTAGTTTCTTATTTGTATTTCTGACTCATCTTTTGTGATTCCAGAGATGGAGTCATGGGTTTGCTTCAGTGTACCCACCTATAAAATCTTGTAAAATGTACATTCTTGAAAACGGTTTTACAAGGCTTAACAGCTGAAGTCCTCTGCTCCACTTTACTCCTGGATAATTTAGAAATCCTTATTATTAATGGAAATATTCACCTCATGTTTGCTAACAATCGGATCTCTAGCATATTTGGGGAAAAAAGGAATCCCTGACAACTTCATTTCACTTATTTTTAGCTTTTTGTTCCTTTTGTATAAGTCTTCTTGTTGAAGATACTCCATCACATGTTTGTTAATCTACAACTACATGCTTACACAAAGATAAACTGCATCAGTATTTCCAGAGGCAACAACAAAACTGGCAGCAAGCGTCAGTCCCAGAATGCGAAACAGACTTTCAGAGCTACAAACTTTTAGGATCGTGATAACTTGCCAGGGCCGTGTACTCACAGCAACAAGCTGACGCTGAACGAAGAGAACTTCAAAGCGTCCTCACGGGGCGGGGGGGAGCTGACCTGCGTTTCTTTCTCTCCCTGCCACTCCACGTGCTCTGCTTACCTCCGCTGCAACCACAAAGCCCTTCTCATCGTTCAGTGGTAACTCCCCTTTGTCTCAGGTGGTGAAGTGGTGGTGTTGAGAAGTGCTGTCACCTCCATCAGATGTCTAAAAAGTATCTTCTTCATAAGCTGTAGTACACCAAATAGGATTAAGTTACCCAGCCCGAGAGAAGAGGTAACAGTGCCGTTGTGCTCTGTGCCTCACTTTTCACATCCCAGGGACACCGGAGGATCTCTTTCGCGCTTTGCCTGGTTGGCTATGTTCTGCTTTGCTATCAAGATTCTCTGTTTAATTCTTTTGCTTTGGTATGAACTCTGCACTCAAAACATGACAAGAAAAACTGATGTTTCTAAACATGGCTTTGTTCACATGTAATCTCTCTGCTGCACTTTGCTCTGTGCACAGGAAATTGAGCAAAAGAACGCAAGTGTGATGGTGTAGATAGCAATCTGGCAGAGTAACTCAGGCAGCAAATAAAGGAAAGGTGTAAGTGATCTGATTTTTCTTCCAAAGCGTTTACTGGTGAATTAGACAGTGTCTTGACAAAATGATCTCAATGGTCTTGTTTAAGTAACTTCCAGAACTGCCTGTCTCAAAGCCTACACGTTATTATAACACCCACACTTTCTCTCCCTTCTAATAGAGCTACATGCTTGCACTTAAAAAAAGAAGAAGCGAATAAGAAGGAACCAAAGCAAGGCAGCAAGCTCCCTTCTGCCTTCATGCTACCCTGTGCAACACAGAGCAAGCAACCACTACCTGCCCCTACAGTCCAATGACCAGCACAATTTTCATCTCATGAACTCACTTCGTGTTGCAGAATTTTAAAAATCATTGTAGGCTTCCATACAGAGACCAGATTTTCAAATCTAAGTGCCTAAACTCTAGCTCCTAAATCTGTACTCCAGCTCTGAGGGCACTGCAAATAAGATCAAGCCTCTTCCGAAAGTGTTCAAATACTAACTGATGTCTTAAACTTACAGCTAAAAGATTACTCTGACATGTAACAATGGTAGCGATCCAAAGATGGAAGAGTTTTCAAAAAGAGAGAGAGACCATTACTAAAGATCTTATTCTGATTAAAGGTAAGCTTCCTGGTGTCTTTAGATATTCAAAATACTCTTATTCTTGACATCTGATACTTATTTTATTTTGATTTCACTGAAACTATCAAAAGCACTCATGAATCACCCCACTGGGTCTGTTGCCATGAATAAGAACATTATTATGAGATAAAGAAATAAGTCTTGCTGGCAAATGCAAGGCCACCAGAACTTACATTAAACACAGCAGGGCATAACTAAACTTTCATTTTTTATTAAATTACCCCTTTAGCTTCATACTACCTCCTACACGTTAAGTACAGCCATAAGTATTTTTCTTAAAATTACAGTTTTTCCAAAATCTTGGTTACATAAACCACACATACAACTATGGAAATGTTCACAGTCAAGAGAAAGTTTTATCAAGATTAACCCCAAGCGCTGTGCTTAATTTTAAGCACAAATAGAGAAGATTTTAAAGTCAAACACCAACAATTTTAATAGTCTTATTTCAGATGCCTAACTTCAGCCTTCTTGAGACAGTCACAGGGTGGTCACTCCCCATTTCAGAGGTCAGGGAGCAAGTCAAAGAACCTGGGGCACTCCAAGTCAGCAGCAATATTTGAAAACCTCTGTCAGTAGGCTTAATCTATGCTTAAGAGCTTTTATTGCTGAGGATGCCAGTTCAAACATATACAGAGCGGACCCTTAAAAACCACTTGCACTGTACGTAAAGCACAATTTGACATTAATTACTTAAAAAGAGGGAGGGAGCTTTGACATTCAAAGGCTAAACCAGTCTGGTAGGGATTGAATCAAGTGTTCATCTGTGGCAACGTTTGTCCTTATGTTCATATCAGCAAATACTGGACCATTCCATAAAGCGTGGATGAAGAAAGTATGGTTTCATGATTTCATACTGCCAGTAAACACATGACTATTTTTCTTAGTGTTTTTAACAGACAACACTAAGCTCTGGGTTGATATGTGACCCATCAAAGGTATTGTATTGGCTGTCAGCAAGAGAGAGGTTCCCCAATCCTCTTTTAAGGGTCATTTCACACCAGGTTTTCATACTGGAATGACTATTTTATTAGCATACTTTCTCATCATTAACCGAAAGAGCAAAAATCCTACTAACACAAGCTCCAGGAAAGGTGCAGCTATGTTAATATGTGGTACTAGCACTCATTTGAGTAGTGTCATTAGCCTAAATGACAGCATACATTTTTGTAAAGTCAAATTAAATTTTAATGCTCCCTACCATCACACCCTGGTAAGCCTGTAAAATCAGTGTATCTCAAGTTCATGTATTAAAGGTAATTGTAGAGCAAATGCATGTTGATATATACACCAAGGAATCATACCAGTACCTCTACCACTAAGTAAGTTTCCAAAATTAAAAAATTAGTATTTTATAACAACACAAGCTAATCCAGGTGGGAAGGGACCTCAGCAAGTCTCTAGTCCAACCTCCTGCTTGAATAAGGGCAAGCTATGGGATCAGACCAGGGTCCTTAGGGCTTTGTCCAGCTGGGTTTTGGGAACCTCCAAGGAGAGTCTAGACAGCCTCTGTGAGCAACATCTTCCATGGCGTGACTGCCCTCAGGGGAACAAGCCAGTCCGTGCCTCCTCCTCTTTCAGCTTATTCCCGTTGCCTCTCATCCACCCTCCTGCCATCCTCCATTGTGAAGAGCCTGACTCCACCCTCATGATACCCCCCAAACCACCTCTTCTCCAGGCTGAACGAGCCCCGGTCCCTCAGCCTCTCCGCGCAGGACAAGTGCTCCAGCCCTGATGGCCGTGCTCTCCCAATGCTGAACTCACTCCGGGTTTTTGATGTTCCTCCTGTACCGCGGGGCCCGAAACTGGACACAGCAGGTAGACATGCCGAGTAGGGGAGGACAACCCCGTCCCTTGATCTCCCGGTTGTGCTCTCATACCTACAGCCCAGGACATGTCGCCCCGCCGCTGCCAGGCGTGCTGCTGGCTCCTGCCCAGCTGGCTGCCCCCCACACCCCCAGGGCCTTGCTGCAGAGCTGCTGCTCCCCGGTCCGTCCGTCCGTCCGTCAGTCCCCAGCCTGTCTCCCTGCAGGGGCTCCTCCTGCCAGGGCGCTGCATTTATACCTGTTGAAACCAGACTTATGACTCCACTGGTTGTCCACCCGCCCACATCTTAACACCCTAACTTGGATACAAGAACACAGTGGCCGAGTGTGTCAAAAGCCTTCTTAAAGTCAAGGTAAAAAAATGACATCCACTGCTCTCCCCTTGTCCCCAAATGTAGTCACTTTATAATAGAAGCCGTTTTATCATAGTCACTTTATCACAGTTTTCATCTGTTTCCATTGTTATGAGATTGGAATACATAAAGCTGCAGGTCTGCAAAGTACTTTTGCACATGTTTATACCCAGCAGACTATTTGCATGCTTCTATAAGTCTTCATCTTATTAAATCATCTGGATCAGAATACAGACCAATAATACACTCCCTGGCTACCTGGGCAATGGCATCCCCCAGGAATCCTGCTTTTCTGTTTTTCTTGTTGCTTAATTCCTTTTCCCATTTGCAACTTCCACCACCAAACAAATCACATTAGTAAATTCTGTGCACACTTCATCTCACCAATGACAAAGCTAACAGGCACCTCAGCAAAAACAATGCAGTCTAAAATCATTCAGTTTGCTCCACAGGATGCTTTAGCATCACCACAGATATGGCTGGCACTGCTTTATATCTAAATTTGATTATATGCAATTTATAGGTTTTCAGCTAAATACATTCCAAGAAATACCCATATTGCTGGCTCCCAAAAGTGAGCAATCATTAAGAACAGGCAAAAATTTAATAACGTTTGGTAGAAATGGTGAAGTTTAAACTATACAATCTACTTTTTCCACTAACTATATTAGCAGGAGTGGATTACCACTTTGAAGGTAACACTGGGGAAAGGAAGAAGTATTTCTTGCCTTTGAGTAACATTTTCCTGAAAAAATAGGCCTGCCTATAGCCTGAGAGAGACAAGAGCTGGTGTGGGAGTGAGCAAGAGGCTCCTCAGACCCCACGTCTCAGCATCTCTCCTACCAGTGTTTGAGTTGCAAAGATGCACTGAAGCTGAAGGGGCAGAATAACTTCCTGGACTCACCAAAGCTAGGGTAAAGAGATACAGAAACGATTGATTCGTTAGTTCGAAACAGAAAAGGTTCTTCCCAAGAATCAAGAATACATACAACCTAGTAAGGGAAATACAGCAAATGATAGGTTTAAAGGTGCAGCCACAAAGGCGTACTCTGGGCTATTCCTCACGCAGTAGATGAAATACCGTGGCACCATTAGCGAGGGCAGAGCGGATTAGCTTTATAAATTGTGCAATAACATCTTAGCATAACATGTGATGGGTTGACCCTGGCTGAACACCAGGTGCCCACCAAAGCCATTCTATCACTCCCCCATCCTCAGCTGGATAGGGGAGAGAAAATATAACAAAAGGCTCGCGGGTCGAGATAAGGACAGGAGAGATCATTCACTATTACCGTCACGGGCAAAACAGACTCAATTTGCAAAACATACTCAATTTATTACAAATCAACCAGAGCAAGGTAATGAGAAGTAAAACGAAATCTCAGAACACCTTCCCACCACCCCTCCGTTCTTCCCGGGCACAACTACCCTCCCGGATTTCACCACCAAGCCCCCCCAGCGGCACAGGGGGACAGGGATGGGGTTTATGGTCATCACACGTTATTTTCTGCCGCTTCACCTCCTCAGGACGAGGGCTGATCACACTCTTCCCCTGCTCCAGCGTGGGGTCCCACCCACGGGAGACAGTCCTCCACGAACTCCTCCAACGTGGGCCATTCCCACGGGCTGCAGTTCTTCACGAACTGCTCCAGCATGGGTCCATTCCACGGTGTGCAGTCCTTCAGGAGCACACTGCTCCAGCGCGGGTCCCCCACGGGGTCACAAGTCCTGCCAGAAAGCCTGCTCCGTGGGCTCCTCTCTCCACAGATCCGCAGGTCCTGCCAGGAACCTGCTCCAGCGCGGGGTTCCCACGGGGTCACAGCCTCCTTCGGGAACCCACCTGCTCCGGCGTGGGGTCCTCCACGGGCTACAGGTGGAGATCTGCTCCACCGTGGACCTCCCTGGACTGCAGGGGGACAGCCTGCCTCACCAGGGTCTTCACCACGGGCTGCAGGGGAATCTTCGCTCCGGCGCCTGGAGCATCTCCTCCCCCTCCTTCTTCACTGACCTTGGTGTCCGCAGGCTTGTTTCTCTTACATGTTCTCACTCCTCACTCCGACGGCAGTTTCTCTCCGTCCCAACTTTTTCCTTCTTAAAAATGTTATCACAGAGGCGTTACCACTATCACTGATTGGCTCGGCCTTGGCCGGCGGCGGGTCCGTCTCAGAGCCGGCTAATATGGGCTCGCTCTCTCTTGAACACAGGGGAAGCTTCCAGCAGTTTCTTACAGAAGCCACCCCTGTAACCCCCCCCCGCTACCAAAACCTTGCCAAACAAAACCAATACATTCCACCCCTCGCCTCTGTGCATCACATTTTTAAGAACTATCATTAAAATCCACATTCATCACACAAAGTCTTCACTCACATCACAAAAATAATTCCCCACACCAAAATCAAAATAATATCATCACAAAACTGACAAAAGTGGACAATTTACACACACAATCCACCCCTCATCCCTTCACCACAATTACAACAATAAAGATTCCCCACTCATCAAGCAGCTCTTAACTCTCTAGCTGCGTTCAGTCCATGTTTTGCCCGTTACCTCTCTCAGTTACTATCCTTATCTCAAATTCCTCACATTGCCCGCATTCTCCACCAAAAAGACTGTGATGGGTTGACCCTGGCTGAACAACCAGGTGCCCACCAAAGCCATTCTATCACTCCCCCATCCTCAGCTGGATAGGGGAGAGAAAATATAACAAAAGGCTCGCGGGTCGAGATAAGGACAGGAGAGATCATTCACTATTACCGTCACGGGCAAAACAGACTCAATTTGCAAAACATACTCAATTTATTACAAATCAACCAGAGCAAGGTAATGAGAAGTAAAACGAAATCTCAGAACACCTTCCCACCACCCCTCCGTTCTTCCCGGGCACAACTACCCTCCCGGATTTCACCACCAAGCCCCCCCAGCGGCACAGGGGGACAGGGATGGGGTTTATGGTCATCACACGTTATTTTCTGCCGCTTCACCTCCTCAGGACGAGGGCTGATCACACTCTTCCCCTGCTCCAGCGTGGGGTCCCACCCACGGGAGACAGTCCTCCACGAACTCCTCCAACGTGGGCCATTCCCACGGGCTGCAGTTCTTCACGAACTGCTCCAGCATGGGTCCATTCCACGGTGTGCAGTCCTTCAGGAGCACACTGCTCCAGCGCGGGTCCCCCACGGGGTCACAAGTCCTGCCAGAAAGCCTGCTCCGTGGGCTCCTCTCTCCACAGATCCGCAGGTCCTGCCAGGAACCTGCTCCAGCGCGGGGTTCCCACGGGGTCACAGCCTCCTTCGGGAACCCACCTGCTCCGGCGTGGGGTCCTCCACGGGCTACAGGTGGAGATCTGCTCCACCGTGGACCTCCCTGGACTGCAGGGGGACAGCCTGCCTCACCAGGGTCTTCACCACGGGCTGCAGGGGAATCTTCGCTCCGGCGCCTGGAGCATCTCCTCCCCCTCCTTCTTCACTGACCTTGGTGTCCGCAGGCTTGTTTCTCTTACATGTTCTCACTCCTCACTCCGACGGCAGTTTCTCTCCGTCCCAACTTTTTCCTTCTTAAAAATGTTATCACAGAGGCGTTACCACTATCACTGATTGGCTCGGCCTTGGCCGGCGGCGGGTCCGTCTCAGAGCCGGCTAATATGGGCTCGCTCTCTCTTGAACACAGGGGAAGCTTCCAGCAGTTTCTTACAGAAGCCACCCCTGTAACCCCCCCCCGCTACCAAAACCTTGCCAAACAAAACCAATACAGTGCAGCCACAAAGGCGTACTCTGGGCTATTCCTCACGCAGTAGATGAAATACCGTGGCACCATTAGCGAGGGCAGAGCGGATTAGCTTTATAAATTGTGCAATAACATCTTAGCATAACATAAGCGAGACACCTTTGCCCTGAGGCACACACCTTGGAAGCTCCCCTGTGATACACTTTCATCCCAGACGTGAAAGCCTGCCAAATCTTGTTTGGCCTTGGGACAGGTAAAGAGTAAATGACAAGTTGCAGTCTGGGGCTGTCTCTCTGACAGCATCTTTTCACGTCATGGCTACTCACATCAAGATAATCTCGATGGCGAGACTTCTGATGGGGTGTAAGGACATAACTACCCTATGCTAATGAGACCAAGAAAGATCTTCGTGAGAGTTTGGTCTCATTTTGTGCATTTAGCTTGCTGGCTTGAGTGAAGAAACTAACAACCGGCAGATTTTTAGCTGCAAAAACAGCGTGCCTGATGAGGAAGACCTTGAAGATCAAACAGCAATAAACATCTGACCACTGAGGTAACACTAGAGCCTCAGCTGAGAAATGCCAACATCCATATGTGAACAGGAATCAAATGCAACATTTCAGCACATCTGAAAATCTCTGACCAAAGTGAAATGGATATTTTTTTCCCAAAGAAGAGTTAATTTCCTGCCCAGCATGAAACATACAGAATGAAACATGACATTTGATCCTGATTGAGATTTCCCACTACTATGTGTATAAGAAACCAGCAGAGACTGAACCACTGTAAAGTTCCACAGGACTTGAGCATTTCATTGAAACACAGAAGAAAGGCAACACAAGAATGGCAAATGCCAACCACGCAACCTACGGTTAATGCCTAACTACTCACACAAAATATCAATATATGAACATTCAGCAAAAGTGTATAGTACAGTTTTTTAAACACACTCAAAAAAAAAAATATTTACTATATTATGTTGCTCTATAGAACATAGAACATATAGAACATCTACTGGCTCTGCATTACAGCCATTGAACAACACTACCTTTCTAATCTATGCAGAAGCCGTAATACTAAACCAATTAAACTAATCATTGTTTAAGTGCTGTTAAGATAAAGCACGTTGACTATGAGCAGGTGCAGAGACTTTATGACAGCTAACATCAACAGCCATCCCAGTCCAAGTTCTTCTTCCTCACTGGGCACTCCAAAGATATGAAAAAAGGACAGGATGCCTCCCCAAAGACAAATTAATGAGCTCCCCATCGAAGCCTAATCTGAAAACCAGTTCCACCCAGTTATCCATGTAAGAATGAAACTGTTTAAACATAACCAGTTAAAGAAGGTATATTGCCAGAAATTAACTAAAATACCTCAGGGACATCTGGAAATCTTCACTGAACATCAGGCAATGTTTGAAGAGTTTTACATTAAACTACCTGTTTGCAATTTAAGGATTATCGTTTTTACTGGAAAATTAGGATTTGGCTAGTAAATCATTAGAACAACTTCTACCCCTAACACACAGAAGAAGAAAGGCCATTAAAACAGAATTATAGAATGGCTCACGAAACAGCAACCAGTTTAAGGGTTATCAGCAACAAGCAACTGCTATCTGGTCAGATAAGATACTGAATATAAAATCCCTAAACACGAGTCTGAGGGGAAAAACCCAGAAATTAAAGGAACAAGTTGTTAACTAAACTCTCTTTACATATAATAATGTTCAAACAGAACAAGCTCCTTAGTCATATTCTCTGCATTTCTTTAATTTAATCTTCCATTTGAAAAGCAGGGATCAAATGGAGCAATTTCCATACTGCCTGTATGGAACTGAAGAGAAACGAAGAGCAGCAAAGAGCTTAGACCTAACAACTGTACTATTTAAAAATAGAGAAAGGAATAGGAGCTCTGGCAAAGTGAGTAGGAAAAGCCTTACAAAGCAGGTCTGTCTTTTAGGACTAAATGGTGCTGTGAACATGACTAAAGCTGGAGAAGTTGATTTGATGGAAATCTAGACACCGGGAATGTCCTAACCATGCAAGTTCGGTCTGGTGTGCTAGAGGTGGGAAGGATGATCTCCCTCCCCCAGGTTTCTTCAGCATCAGTGGGAGACCCCACTGAGCTACTCTCAGCTCTTTTCCCATCCTCGGCTGCCCTTTTCCACAGTTGTCCACAGTCTCTTTTTAATCCTTCTCACACAAACACACATGCACCTTTTTAGGAGATTCCTGTGCAAGACTCCATCCAGGCCAGCCTATAGCATATAACTACCAGAGAGTGGTACACTGTATCTAAGCCACCATCCATTTATATGTTATATTTTCCCTTTAGAAGGCGGCCAAAGGAAATTAACGACTCCCTGAGCTAAAAGAGTATCTGGAAAGTATGAAAAAAAATACTCATTACTCATATGCAAGGCAGACTTACAAGGAAGCTAACAAGTGAAAAAATCTTGTGTTTCTACAACTGGCTTGCTCCCAGCTCACATCAGCTAAAATTAGCAACCTATTGCATTTACTACACGCGCGTAGGTATGCCTCCTGAATTAGCTAGTTTGTTAGCTCAGCAGCCTCCCAGCACAAAAACGAGCTTGTTCTGGCCTCAGATTTTAGGAACTTGCATGAAATCCTTCTGTGCACTAAAGCAGGGTCAAGCTCAAAATGTTATTGAGTCTGAAAACACAGCCACTGATTTAACAATGCACTGTATCATGATTTGGTATAGCCACTTTCCATTTACTACCAGGAAAATGCTTCTTCAACAATTGTTTCACAAAGTTAATTTGCATGATGTCCCTTTGAAAACGATACTTGCAGGTTGGAATCTCTTTGCTGGACTGTCACTCAAAAAAATTTGCTATACTTGTCAGGAAAAGTCAAAATACTATTACTTTAACATCCCATTAATGCTTTAACCAAGTTCTCATAATAGCTCCAAAGGATGAAATGTTCAATTTAAAACTGTAAATCTGTTTGTCTGCCTGTCAAAACAATACCAGCTCTTGCTGTGTCTAGCACCAGGAGTGGATTTACCAAGCAGATTTCAGCTGCTAGTAGTCTAAACTAAATGTACTAACCAAAGAAAATTAAAATAGAAATAACAGTTACAGACATTGACTCACAACCCAGAAGGTTTACAGGAGGCAGAAAACTTCCCTGGGTTAAGCCCATATTCTAACGTCATTTCTCAGAGCAAAGAGCATGAAAACATCTCCACTTTTATCAGTTTTCCCCCACTAGTAAAACGAGGACATTAAGATGTACTTAACTATTGAAGACGAAAGCAATGAAAAATGACGTCAAATGATTGGTATCAGAGACTATTCCCACTCCCTCGGAAATCAGGAGAGTTTTCTCACTGTCCTTCATCGGCACAAAACGCTGCACTGACTGTGCCTGAAGACAGAAAGGATCTTTCAAGTTGTCATTGTTGTTATTAGCAGCATGAAATGTTCCCTCAATGTGAAAACACCAGAGATTTTAAGAATAGATAGGACTTTATGAAAATGTGAGATCTTGTGTGACATGAGCTACAGACACGAATAGTTCCTGCATTAAGCCAATCACGGCTGTCTGAGCTGCTCTAAATATTTTAGGAAAATAGTTCAGTCTTGATTTAAAGCCTTATAGTTTGACGTACACAGAACAATTTAAATAAATTGCCTCTCAGACACATGTATTGACATATTTAATGTAGCTACAATCATTTTATGAAATCAGACATCAGGAAAACGCACAACTGAATTGCATGAAATACCATTGCTAGCTTGTACTTTTGAACATTTGGAAAGTGAAAGGCAGGTAGCTCTGGTGTGTGTCAACAGAAAAATAAAAAGGCAAGCTAATCCTCTCGCTAACGTTAAGTAGCAAACAGGACACTACTGTAACTTGCAACTTTTGAAGATTATATGCTTCCATTTAGAGTCACTGTATTTCTAGCCCATATGGTTGCTGAAGATAAGGTCGGAAAGATGAAAAGAATCAAATGAAACTTTGGATCTTGGTTACATGTCTTGGTTAAAAAGTAAGGCACAGTTTCCTACAAATACAAAATGGAAAGAAAATGTTTTGGACTAATGACAGTACATGGGTACCACAGCAGCAAAGAATCCAGAAAGCTCACATGCTTGCAAACCTACAGGAAAAATTCAGGGAAACAGCTGTGGAGGATGAGGTCACTCTAAGCTGGTGAATCAAAATGCTTAAATTGTTTAGCATCACATATCCAGAGTTTTGTTTGATCTCTCCCCTTCTTGTTCAATTTCCTATTTCCCTTGCATGAAAGAACACAGTTTAGACCCCAGCTGACGACCCAGGGAGCAGGGTGCACCCCCAGCACGCAGCGCTCCCGCCTGCTTCTTGGCAGGGAACGCCGCCGCGGCAGAGGTGGGATGGGGACTGCCTGCCAGGATGGGGAGAGGGAAGGGACCTGGCCGCTCCTTTGGGGCCAGATGGTGGGCTGATGAGAGTCGCCTGTAAGCTGGGACGTGGCAACATAAGAAGGGCGTCAGTCTTTAAGGTAAGACGGATGCAATGTTTTCTTTACCTACGGAGAATGCTGGTATATTTATAATAATGCATTTAAAACTCCCTCTACAATTTTGTCAATAACATGCATTCATTTAACAAGAGGGATGATAAGGTAGGGAGGGTTTGGAAGGACTCCGAAGATACAAAATATATCTACCACGAATCTGCAGCAGAACCTATGTTTCTGAAATAAAGTCTCATGTTTCCATTTATAATGACAAACTTCCTCACCCAAATCTCAGTGCTGTTCAACTTACTAGAAAAATAATATTCTGGTTAAAAAAAACAGCAGATGGGCAAACAAGGTAAAGGGCATTTAATTTCAGTTGCCTCTCCTCCATGCCAACACACTACTCTGAAGGGACTGCAAGTGTGGGAGGGGAACATATGTGCATGTGGATTGTGCATCTCGGAGAATATTTGCTACCGGAACCTAATTTCTCTTTTCTTTACTCTTTCTTTCCATGATCACTCAAATGTACATTCACATGATGGGTGGTTCCACACAGCTATATGTGGACCTAAGCAAGTGAAAGGAGAGTCTTACAGTCCTGCATGCAAAGAGTGACCATAGAGCCACTCCACCAAATGCTGTGTCAACCTTAAGGATTCAGAGACAGATCAGAACCCACTGAAAGCGCAGATGGAGGCCCTGGGTAGCCCCATGACAGAGGCTGGAAATAAAGGTATTTTTCAACAGCACCCCAGAAGTTGCTTGGACCTTGTTGGAGTCCAAACCAGGGCTTTGAATGGTTCTGTCTTGGTGGTTTCTCAGTAAATACTGACAGCCTGCTGCCATTTAAGCAACCACTGATTGAGTCAGACAGAACTCTTGGACCTGCCAACAACGTTTCTGCATCTCAGGATGCAAATGAAGAGGGCACTACTAGTATCGAAGCATGCGACTCTGGAAAGAGAACTGATCTGGGTGAAATTCTGATACTGTCTTAGAGACAAACTTGTGGTACCTCTGGAAGAGAACTCTATCGTCAAGATAGATCTGTCACAACGCTTGGACTTCTGAAGAAGTGAGAGCAACTTAGAAATCCATCTTCATAGACCAAGAAGTGAACAGCTATGCTGAGGATCTGAAACTGAGGACGCAGGAGAACACACAGCTTTGTCTTCAAATTCCACATGCAGCATCTCCAGCTGCAAGCAAGAATCTGAAAAAGCCCTTTAAGGAATGTTAAAATGATGGAGTGAGAAAGTATAGTAACTTGGTTGATAGGCAAATGACAGACTCATCAACAGGTGCTAAACAGACCATACCAGTTTAAGGACAGACCTGATCCCTTCAACTCAAGTGAGTACTCCGAAATGAGTACTCTGTCAGAATTGGTAAACCGGAGGGGACCAACATAATGCACTGATGTGAAACTTAACTGACAGCTTATTCCTTTCTGCTATTTATGACACCGTCTTTTCTGGGGGTAAGATCAGGAATGCTGTAACGAGAACATGGATCCTCCTGGACCTTGAAGGAAATGTGGTGTTCAAGAGGTAAACCTTCCCATGCTTTGTCTGAGTAAAGTCAGCTGCAGTTGTTGAGGCAGCGGGTAATACAAAGCCTCTGATACCTAATAAGATAGGTTGAAAACAGGCTTCTCCTTGAAGCTAGACAGAGATACCTGCCCGTCCTGGGAAGAGATCAGGAGGGGAGACTGGCAGGTGCCTGCATGCCATTAGAGGGACTGGAAGTCTGAGTTCAGGACGGATTTGTTAGATTGCATACAGCTTGCAGTAACAATCAGTAAACTTGTTTAAAATTTTACTTATTGAAGAAAAAGGTACAAACAGTCTACCCATCTCCCCCTCTCCTGCATGTGGAGGTTTTGGCTGGGATAGAGATAATTTTCTTCATAGTAGCTAGTACGAGGCTGTGTTTTGGATTTGTGCTGGAAATAGCATTGATAATACAGAGATGTTTTTGTTACTGCTGAGCAGTGCTTACACAGACTCGGGGCCTTTTCTGCTTCTCAACCCACCCCACCAGCGAGGAGGCTGGGGGGGCACAAGAAGTTGGGATGGGACACAGCTGACCCCAACTGACCCAAGGGGTATCCCAGACCATAGAACGTCATGCTCAGTATATAAAGCTGGGGGGAGAAGAAGGAAGGGGGGATGTTCGGAGTGATGGTGTTTGTCTTCCCAAGTCACCATTACATGCGATGGAGCCCTGCTGTCCTGGAGGTGGGCTCAACACCTGCCTGCCCATGGGAAGTGGTGAAGGAATTCCTTGTTTTGCTTTGCTTGAGTGCATGGCTTTTGCTTTACCTATTAAGCTGTATCTCAACCCATGCGTTCCTTACTTTTAGCCTTCTGATTCTCTCCCCCATCCCTCCGCGGGAGGGTGTGTGAGCGGCTGTATGGTGCTTAGTTGCCGACTGGGGTTAAACCACGACTCTGCAGAAAGTCAAAAACTTGATCAGACAAGAACAGGAGCTTATTCAGAGGAATTAATTCACACCTGACAAACAACCATGACAGTCTGGAAGTCTAAACTACAATGTGGCTGAGGAACACCTGCGTGTCCCCAGACCATCCCAGACCACCGTATACTCTGAGGACACGGCAATTGCCATTGAAGTAGAACAAGGAAATCCATCTTCCATCTGAAATAGCCATTTGTCATTGATCCTTTTGGCTGCGACATGGCAAGAAGCAGTTATCTGAAACAATGTGTTTTAGTCCAGAGCAGTACTCCTAACAGCCAGAGAGACCCCAGGATCGGTGTGCAATGCAGAGTACACATCAGGCTATGAGATGGCTCTTTTGTGGATCTGCCATCCGTTTTATGGCAAATCTTGGTGTTGCTGGAGTTTGTCACCAACTTTAGTTCCCTGAACAGTTTCAGAAGCAGAGGTAGAGATTTAGGTGGCAGTCTTAGCATCGCTGGTGCCAAGTATGGAGATAACCAAGTTAGTTCCACTAGTCCTAAAGAATGCAATGACGGTGTTGGTGGAGCTGATGCACCTAGGGCCCAGACTGCCGTGACGGGCAGAGAACTGCTGCAACAGATAAAGAAGAAAACAAATGCTTACAGCGCTTCATATTGGCCTTCAGTGGCTGAACTGGTTCTGGGGATGACCAAATCAGAAGCCGCTGTGGTAATCACAAGGATCTGAGAGGACTTGACTTTACCAGTCTGGAAGGGAGAAGACAGAGAGACTTTCTTGGGATGGCTTTCTTAGGAGGATGGCCAGCGGTAGATCAAAGATAAAGCAGTTGGATTTGGCTGACTGGTTTCCAGCCCACGATACCCACTGGGTCCCACATCAGAGAAAGCTTTCACTGCCTTCTCAAGCAGAAATTTTCTGTAGTCCAAGCTCACCATCCCTTCCAGGTTTTAAAGAACATCACGTGGAGCACTCGCTGGGAGCGAGACCTTCTCTGTCACACTAACGTAACCCTGTACATGTGTCAGAGGATGAAATTCAACCCACAAAGTAAGGGCACACTCAGGGTGTAAAACAGCCTTGGGAGATATCATCAAAGCTGAAGAGAAGCACAGCTTCTACTGAAAATACTTAGCAGCAATTGGGCAGTTGAGAGAAAGTGAAGTGACACAAGAATTATCCACCTCACATGCTCACTGAGTGGGAAGGTGAGCATGGCCCCTAACTAACATGCTTCTGGTCTCGAGTGGAAGGCCATTTGAATATCCATAATCTGAATGTGTTTGTGGACTGTCACTCAAAAAAAAAAAAAAGTAGGTCTTCCAGTTGCAACTTTATACTAAATAACCAAAGTCCTCAGACTTGAAAACTATGTATGTTCATTTACTGTCTCCTCTGTGTTTAAGAGGCTCCTATTCCAATTTGCACTTAATTGGATTACTACCGCTAATGGCAAAATGAAGTGTTAAATACATCTTTTTGTAGTCAATTAAATTTAACTTAAATCCCACACAAGTATAAAGTTACGACTGATCAGTGCAGAATGCTAGTCAGCAGAAACCCAGCATGATTAAACTTATGAAAAATACCGCCCTGCAAATATGCTGTGCCACTGACAGCTCTGCTACTGACAGAGCAGTAGTTAACTTATGATAAATTCCACAAAATTACATTCCCTATTCATTTCAGATAGGAAATAAACAAATCTAAAGTGATCTAGATGAACTGAAAGACAAAATAAATTAACAAAGAGGAAAAATATATAACCATACTTCATGTGAATCTGTATACTCTGGACTGTGATTTAAAAGAACTTATGTGAACATGTGCACATTTTTGTTTATTTTTTTAGAACAAAACATGGATTTTCTTTTTTTCAATGGCCTTCAGACTCTAAAGCTTCAAATAAATCATTCTGTTTACTTCATTATTACCAAGAAATCTATCTGTTCAGACTTTTAAAAAACTAAAAAAATGGCAGAGGACATTTTTCATCTGAAAAGAGTAACCTTATTACCTCAGTTATCTCTATATCAATTTTCTATGTAAAAATTTCTTTTTCAACTGCCAGCCGTATGCATTTAGGTTAGAAGCCAAAAATTAAGGAATGATCTCTTTGTTTCTGAGATGCTGAAAGCTGGGTGCTACCACCATGTAAATCTTTGCAACCCTATCCTTTTCAGAGTACATCATTAAGTGTACACTAGAGAATTTCTCCTCCTTTGTGCAAAGATGTTACTGGGTCACATGTGAGAACAAATGCCTGAAAGCAGAGGTTAGCTCGTCTTTAGCTTGAACATGTCCATCACAAAAAATAATGCAGACCAATATTATTTCTGCAAGACCAACAGCAACATGAGCAGCCAGATATACTTAAAATGCCAAGTTCTTTATGTTTGGATGACAATACCACTTATCTACAATCCACTAAACAAAAATACATCAAAACTATTTAGCAGGAGGTCTAGTTTGTTGAAAAGTCTCTGTAAATGTTTAAAGGACTGCTATTACCATCTAGCCACTTTTTTTTTTTTTTTTTTCTTCCACCTTTTACAAATACATAGAGCAACATCACAGTCCTGGTGCCCACATGAGACAGTTTGTATTAAAACTTCCCTTGAAAAACTAAACCAGTCATGAGATTGGAGAAAAGAAAGCTGAGCAAGATATGGACAAGATTTATAAAATCACGAAGGCAGTGGATACGGTGACTGTAGAACTATTTAACAAATCAGAATGCTTGAACTGGGGGACACCCCCTGAAAATTGAAGAAAAATTGGAAATTGAGAAAAAAATATAAAATAATACACTTTTTAATGTGATTGGTAGTGAACTTCTGCAGTTTGCTGCCAGAGAATGTTGGATGCAGACAGCATTTAATCAAAAGGATTCATGGATAACAGCTCCATAAATGTCTAGATACTAAAGGGACAAGGCAGACATCCCTAATCCAATGTGTGGACAGCATGAGGGGAACGGACTATAGAAAGTGGCCAGGCTTATGTTCTGTCCTTAAACAGTACGTGCTATGGCCTCCATTGGAAGCCAAATGCTGGGCCAGAAGGACCCTGCTGAGATCCGCTTGGGTATTTCTTCTGTTCTCTAATCTTCAAAAAGTTTTGAAGTTCATTGTTTCAAAAGATAATAAACTTTCATTCCAGGACAGAGCATCAACAATTTACAACACTGTTCACAGATGTGTCACAGGCCAGAAGGACAGTTCACTACCATGAAAGGTGAATGCCTACCCAGAACAACACAAAGCACTGACACAGGGTACCGTTAGAGGAAAATATCTCCCACCAAATCCAGCAGCCCAAGAGAAGTGAGGCTGCTGCTGCTCCATGCCCCCAGGTCCAACCAGTAGGAAAATGTTTTCCCTACAGGGACATGCACACAAAGCACCTGTATACACCATATATATACATATATATGGCCAGACATACAATTCCCACAGACACTCTGAGCATTCATACCAACCCTAACTACCTCATCCTGCTCCCTCGTCCGGCTGAGCAGGACAGAGTTCCATTAATGGGAATATATCTATGTGTCCAAGTTGGACCCCATCAGCAGCTGGGCTCAGAAACTCAGTCTGCCCAGTGGTTACCCCTGGATCCCAGTCTCCCCAGTTGCTGCCACCTGGACATACAAGCTCTTGAGGCTGCTGCCCCACTCCAGCTGCTGGTACAGACCATCGCACATGCCGGCAGAGCTGTCCAGGACTCCCCTGTTCCCAATAGGCACCCCCCTGTGCTCTCACCCCTACAGAGACGCAGCTGCTCTCATACCCAGAGGTGGCCCGTAAAGACCTCCAAACCCATCCTGGACCCCAGACCACTTTACCTACTCACTGGCTCCTCTGGCATGATCTTTGCTAGCAATCACACCCACACTCACTCCAGCTGCTGCACCACAGACACACTCACGGAGTAAAGAGCCCCTCACTGGAGAACAGCTGAACGTGGAGTTCAGTAAGGAGACAGGACAGCCCCTGCTAGCATGCAAACAGACCCTTTTTTCCAGTTATCCCTCTGCTCTGTTCCTTCCCATATCGCCTAAACCCCTCACTTTGTCGACCTTCGGTACATCTCCTAGACATTCCATACTCAGTCCTGTGCAATCCCGAAAAGCTTTTCCCCTGCATCCCCCACGATGTCCCACAGCCCCAGCTAGGAATGCCGTTAGTCCAAAAAGTGACCACGAGCTGCTCCCCATCGCTCATGGTGATGGGTTTCACACCTGGACACTGGAGCTGAGGCTCTGCGGGGACAGCCCTGGGAGGGGACCGGGACAGGGTCTCCCTTCCTCCAAGTCCTTAATTTGGGTTTCTGCCAGCCCCCGTGCTCCTCTGGGCTTGTGGAGATGGACCTTTTGCAGCTCTCCCGTGACGGGCACAGCAGTAGCCCAGCAAAGTGTTGTTTTGGGCTCCCCTCCGCAGTGCCTCTCTGGGCATCTCGGCGGGCGTGCAGGTGAACTCCGTCACACAGCCAAACAGGTACCACCGCAGCCAGCCAGCCTTGAAATGCAACGACGTTCCACCAGCTTTCTAAGCTCTAACACACAGATTTAATCTGTCACAGGTCATCTGCTTCTTAAAATAACTTGCAATGATCAATCCCCCTTCAGCATCTGGTAGAAATCATCACGTATTGCTTGCCATAAACCAAATATGGTTATTAATGATTAGGTAAATCATACCACGATCCAACGGTTAGCACAGGCTGCAGTCAATAACTTGTGCACATCCCTAATGTTACAGCTTCAGCAGTCTCATCAAGGTCAAGGCAGCTACTCAAGCAGTTAAAACAAAGCCTTTGTGTCTCAGCAAAATTGGGGTGTTACAGACACAGCCCCTGATCTGCAGACAGACACGCCTGGGGCCTCATCCGGCACCCAGCCCAGGGCAGTCTTTTCACTGATGCAGGAAGGCTTTGGTTCAGCCTCAAGAATCGCAATGCTTTTTTTTCTATTTCATTTTCTGGGTTTGTTTATTACCTCTCTGTTGGTCTTCTGTTCCATTAAGTTGTTTTTGTGCTTCTTCAATTTTGTCTGCAAGAAAGAGAAGTCATTATTAAAATACATATATAAACCCCCAAGATTTTAGAAAGTAATTTACTGAAATCTGTCTTGAACTATCTGTTTATATTTAGGAGTGATACCATTCACACATAAATATGTGGTACATTATGACTAATACAGCCATATAAAATTTTATCATGTTTTACCAGCAAGGCTATTGACATGTTAAATTACACGGAACTGAGAAAGAAAAGCACTGGCATTGGATCTGCAGTCAATGGCTAATCCCGCTGTAGTTTCATACCACCTATAATAATTTATGCAGTCAGGGGACTCTTCGGAATAGATATTATGGTGCATTACAGAGTATTTTAATACGTTTTTGAAAAATGCTGCAAGAACAAGACAATGCAGCACTAAACACAGCGCTAGAAACAGCAAACAGGATTTGCTACGTGAAGCGATGGAGCCAATACTGTCACACGGGAGTAGCGGGGGGTGAGCGGTCGCCCCACACTTATTCCTCTGTGAAACTACCCAAAATTCCCACACGCGCAGCAGGAGCAAAAAGCAGCCTCGAATCTTTACTCTCGCCTCGTTCTCACAGATCTCCTGCTGCCCCCAAACACATCGGTGTCGGGAAGGGAACGGCGTTTCTGCCGCTGCTGCGCCGGAGATCCCCCGGGAAGGGGGATCTCGTTCTGCACGCGTGTGCGTTTGCATGTGCAGAACAAGAAGCAAGAAAAGGGGCAGCTGGAATGAATAAAAACTTGAGACCGAGTTCTTTTTGGTAGCGAACAGTCCTCTGAGTGGCTTCAGGGTAAGAGGTTGTGTTGGTAGGAAGCAGTGGCACTGGGAGAGGCTGAGCTCCACATCAAACTATGGCCTGAACGACCAAGATCTGAGCTTGGAACATAGCTTTCAGATATAATTGGTTATTTTTCAAAAATACCTGTGAAAGCTTTTCTTGTTTTTTTTCTTTCTTTTTTTTTTCTTTCTTTTTATTCTCTCTTTTTTTTTTTTTTTTTCCCCCTTGGGAGGGGCAGTTTTTATAAAATTAAATTGAAAGACTAGAACATAACTGCATTCATCCTAAACCTCTCCGACTTTACTGGTACAACTCAAGAAATACCAGACTTCATGGCTGCCATACATAGAAGGAGGACAGTTCTGCAAAGTCCTCACCTCTTTCTTCACGGAAGTGGAGGCTGTTACTTGGTCTGACTTCTACTCATCGTACCTATACAACACCAGGTTTCTAGAAAATGGTCCTTTCTTGAACAGACTTTTAAATCAGTGGGTTTAAATGACTTCTCTAATATTTATGAGCTGAGCCACTCAAGCAGGTTGGAACCATTTGTTCACAGATGAAGTCTGAAATTGTTTTCCCATTATTTTCTCAATAAAACCAAAAAATTATAAAACTGAAACAAACCCTCCTCGCAGGTTTTAAGACCAAGTTTTGTTCAGCTCACTCCAGTTCTGCATTTCTGCCTTTCAGAACTAGTACCGGGTTTCCTTTCTCACTAAAGCTCAATAATTTTCTCCTGTACGTTGTCCCAGAGAATGCGCCAAACCGTCTCACAAGGATGCTAACCAGGCAGACTCCCAGAGCCAGAGCAAATGAAGCTTCTAATGAGGAAGACTACCACCGCAGTTTAAAAGCCAAACTTCTTCCTTCTTCCTCTGAGGTTAGCGAGACATACGTACATAATTAAAGGGAAGTTTTATACACAGTTTCTTTTGTACTGACTTACTGGCTGCTGAAGACAAACACAAGCAACTCAAAAAGAGAACAACCCTTCGCCAGCTCTTTACCAAGACTTGATATTAACATCTTCCTGGATTTCAGCTACTGCTGAAATACTATATGTATCTATACATTTTTTTATAGAAAGGGCTGTAAATAACAATTTCCAGCAAAAACAAGAGGAAACTTAAAGCATCTTTTATATACACATGCCACAAATGCTATTAGAGAAAAATTTATCCAGCATTCTTATAGTGTTTTCCCACAGACTATTGCTTTACAGAAAGGTGATGGAATAAGCAACTTCCAAAGCTGCATGACAGCTGAAGAAATACATGAACACACAGCAAAAAATAAATGTCAACAAATTAACCCTGTAAATGAAGCTGTAAGATTTACCAAAAAGCAACAAGCAATCAAAACCATAGATAAGACTATCACACTCATTTTCTCTCTGTTTAGAGATGTATCGAATGCACAAGATATGGTGTTTATCTCGAGAGGATGTAAAAGATTCGTCAACAAAATTTATTCTTAAGTACACAGACAACTGCCGTTTCATTATTAAAAGAATTATCTGCACATTTCACATAAATGCTACAAGAAATGTATGCATTTAAATTCACGATGATCCTATTTTATAGAGAAAAATTACTTAAGTATTTTGGAGGCATGCCACATTAGATTGACAGAAAAATTAAATGCTTTGATTTCCTTACGTGAATTCTGTCTCCCTCATTTAAAAAAAAAAAAAAAAAAAAAAAAAAAGAAAAAAAAAAAAAAAAGAAAGAGTTCCTATCAGAAATTCCCAACCACTTCTTTGTCAGACTGTAATCCCAAACAATGAACCACAGATAACAGAAATAATAACTAGGTAAACATGTGCTTGGTACGCAGCCAGAAAGTCTCCTACACTTCCTGCACCTCCTTATATGTTTTCTCCAATGAGTTATATTTGTTGTGTACATGTCTTCATACCTATGGAGGTATCTCTGGGCCAAACAGTTTCGAGCATCATGAACACTGAAAAAATATCAGTGTTGGTTCTGGAAACCGAGAGCACTGATTGTGACTGTAAATGAGGCATGGATATTAACATGGGTCTACTTGCTAAACGTTTCATTGAGGACTACACCCTTGTAATGAGCCACATCCCACAGCTACCTGCTCTTGTGATTACACTGAAGCATGTTTAACACCATCATACAAAATCTGTGGCAGCTGCTTCCCAGTGTGCTGCACTTTACAATTACAGATTCTATATGGGCGACTGCCTTACGAACCGCTGCGTTTCAGGTGGGAAGAGCGGGCTGCGGACCACCCACCCCTTGACACCGAAACGCAGCCTCCCTGGTTCTTCGGACAACTGGCACGGATGCTGACAATGACTTGTTAAGTAACATCAAATTTATATTATTATCCAGTCATTTCCTTCTCCTTTGTCTCATTACATTAGCCGTATGTGAAACATTTTAAGGCAAATTATTTCACGTAATGTACCATATTCTTTCACAATAATATTATAGACTCTCTAACGGCACATACCTCTGAAAACTCTTCGTAAGCAAAAATATGTTACACAAAAATCAGCTGCAAAACCTAGGAGGAACTGAAAACTGCGAAGTCCACTATTAACTGCAAATAGTATTATCTGATCCAATACTCACTTGATATACTATCATTTCAGATTTAAACCTGTGATACTGAAGATACTGTCTATTCTGAAAATTTTACAAGGGTAACATTTCTTTATCACTGGACTACTACTTACCTTTACTAGGGTAAGAGAAGATAATTTAACTAATGGAAATTTCTAACACATGGCAGGCACAGCACCCCCTATTCCCCATACAATGACACAATAGCACCTATCTTGGATGACTGGATTATTGTAAGACCTATCCCAATGTCCCCAACCTTCAGCAGACAGCCTTCTGGAGTAGCACACATCTAGAAGCACACGGTGACGGTGACAGACACACTCTCGTTTAAGACAGGACACTTCTCATTAAGTCCTTACTAGAGGGGGAAAAGTGGAGCAGCAATGAAAGAAGAAATCATCCTATATGCCGCTGTATAGGGAGGACACTCTACGAGACAGCAGTGTCACAAGCCACGGAGGCAGCACTTGGTTATCCCAGGCAGGTGCATACCACAAAAAAGCAAAGCACAGGTAACATCATATAATAGATGATATATTATAAATATATAGTTTTAGATATATATACGTATACGTGTGCTTGTGTGTAAAATAAAATGAAACAACACAGGTGCAATGGCTTTTCTCACTCTTGTATTAAAGCTTTTCGCATTATTGTCCAATACCGCTCTCCCAGCAGGTTATCTGCTGCATGGAAATATCATCAAATTCCTTGGGGTTTTAAATATATAATGTAACTGCGCTTTTTAAGAACGCGAGGAAGGAGATTGGCATGCAGTAATATATGCTTCTTGTTTTACACGCCTCCTGCTGTGATAGATCATTAAATGGATACCAACAGTCTGAGTTTGATACGGTGGTGCTGTGGTGGGTTTTTAAACGAAAAAATAAGGCAGATTTTTCAAAAGCTTTACATTCTCTATTTTTGATCTTCACTGAGAGATATAACCTCACAGATTTTAATTACACCACAAATAAAATGCAGTTTATAAAGATCTTTAGGTGGTTTTTTTTTTAAAGGTACCAGCATATCAACATATACAAACCTGAACATGTTTACCTGTGTTAGAAATGCATGAGGATTTTTCAAGAAAAGCTTTAAAGGCCTTATTTGTATGGTCAGTTAAGGAATCAAAATAAAGGTTTGGGAATTTCAGCAAGGAAAGCAGAAATACTGAACAGTATGAGGTTTGCAAAATATGAAACCAGTAACTTCTGACAGCAATTTAAGCTGGAGCAAAAGAAATCTTCCATTTGTGGGTTTTGTTTTGGTTTTTTCATCTCTTTTTTGCTCACGACAGTCCCCATGCCAGTGTAATGAGATGACTTCGTCCTGCTGAACAAGGCACCCCGTACAGCAACAACACACAGAGGAATGAAGAAGCAGTCACTGAGGAGCACTGCTTTTAAGCCACCAGGAAAGCTTACATGGCAGCGGTGCCCGAGAAAGGTTCATTAGCTTATGCAAACCACCCAAACACAAATATTTTTCGTTGTACATAATTGCATGTGCCTGTATCACTGTAAAAAGGGATTTTTTTGGCTTCTTGTTGAGGATGCAAAACTTCTGCTCTAAAAAATTAAAAAGAGCTTTTTTTTTAAAAAAAATCTCATGTACTCTATTTATCAGTGGAGAATTAGCAGATTTACACCATGTTGGATGCTAAGAACAGGCTACTTAACCAAAACTTTAAAAAATACAAGCTCCTATCTTTCCTCAAAGGCTAGGGCTGTATGTCCAAATATTTAACCAAAAGAGCTGGAAGGAAAATGTTAGCATTTTTTTCCCTTCAGTTAAAGACAAGAACAATTCTCAGGCCTTATGCCTGAGTCATGCTAAAAATACCTCCTGCAAAACAGCTTCAGATCGCAACAGCTTTTCTTCTTGCTTTCTCAAAATCACACTCTCTCTTACCTTACTGCATCAGAAGACATTTGAAAAGTAATTTTAAAAATCGCTTTGCATGCTTTCTTCAGTGGACACAAAGAAAGGTACCACTTTAATTATTTTTTCTTTCACTGATCATCTAGATCACTAGCAGAGAAGAGAACTGCAATGACAAAATACTCTTCAGCTGAAGTGCATTAATGCAATCAGTCTATCCATTGGGCAGTATTACTGAAAACAGAACTGTAGGTGGGTTTTCTTTTTGGGGGGGATATGCACAGCTTGAAAAAAACACTGATGAAAGGTCAAACCAGTGCATTTACCATTGCTACTTAAATTCAGAGAGCAAGTAAAAAGAGACTGATTTCCTCGTGTGGAAATCTCCACCTTCTGACTGTCGAAACCCACTAAGCTACTGTGCCAGTAACAAAGTGCTTTGCATTTCACTGGATGAGAACTGTGCCTGAAAACACTTATTATTACATAAATTAATAAACAAACAAACAAAGAAATAAATAAAAATACCACCTGGGTAGTGCAGAGTGGCACAGTGGATGAAGAAGGGCTCAGATTTGACATGGAGGGACCCGAGCCCACCCCCGGGTCCCACTCGAGCCATTTCACACCTCCCACGGTGGAAAGCCTCGCGCTTCGAGCACCCATGCCCGCGCGGCGCCGGCGCCGGTGGGAAGGGCAGGAGCGCGTCACCGATGATGATGCACACCGCAGGGAGCCGACGCAGGCTCCCGGGTGGCGGGTTCCCTGGGCATCAGAAGCAGCGTTTAACCCCAGGGCACCCCGCCTGGGGCAGGGGGTACCCGCCAGGGACTGGGGAGGATGGAGAAGCACCCACGCCCCAGCATGAGGAGGCTGCAACGCTAGGAGGAGGGAAGGCTCTTTACAACTTGCTAAAACAAGAGCGCCGCAGTCCTAATGCGTTTTGGTTAACTGAGGCGAATCCCAAGATTTCCTTTAACCCACTAATTAAAAAAAAAAAAAAAAAGGCAAGAGTCTTGTCTGTACACGGAGCCCATTAGTTTAATTGAGAATGTGGCGCAGCTGGAAGGGCAGTCAGGGGGGATGCTGCCTCTTGCCCGTCCCTCGCAGGCTTCCAAAGCTGAACCCCAAGCACCAGAGATGAGGGAGAGGGTCCCAACCGCAGCCACGGCTAGCAGCGGGAAGGAGGGACGGCAGCACCGTCCCTGGGTGCCCAAGGAGGGGACCCCGCGCAGCCAGGAGGTGCAAGGGCTGGTGGACCCGGGCACCCGAGGACGCCTCGGATGTCCTGGAGTTCCCACCGCTGTCTTGCCCCCGCAGGATGAACGCCCACAAAGCTGGCGAACAGCAGCAAAAAGACATTTCACGAAACCCATAGGACAAGGTGCTCTTCTCGCTCAAATTTAAATCTACTTTTAATTAGAAACCACTCTTCTGTCCCCGTATATTTCCCTTTTTAATTCAATGAGGAACACCCAAGATAAAAAGGAAGAGATCAGATGAGGAAACACAGTCCCTACATCTTCTCTCTCATTTTACAGTGTGGGAACTTGACACTTTTTGGTTTTGCAGTTGCTCCTTTCCAGTTTGGGGCTTAGAGAATCACAGCACCACGGCTTAGTGGGTTGCCAAACGTTGAGCCTGATAACTTGATAGCGCAGATGTCCCCAGCCTACCAAAAATGCAACATAACCAGATTAAATCTCAGTTTCTCAGATTCTGCTGGGCTTGAAGATTGCTTGCACAGCTGTAAGAGAGGCGGGGGGAAAAAGACCTCTTAAAAATTACGTGAATTCAAAACTCTTAGCAACTAGTAGGATGATGCAGGAACACCTGTCATTTTTAAAACTATCAACTTCTTTTTTAAACATCTTAAATGAGGTTTAAAACATCTTAAAATGTTCTACTAGTCATCATAACCTTGACTAATGACCTGTTTGATCAGTTTTTCAGGAAAATTTTAGGCATTTTCTTTTTAATGTCAACTTTGAATGCTCATCACACTCCCTGCCATATATAATTATTTGCATTTAAAAATGAAGAACCCATGACAGATACTTTACATAACCCCGTTGAAAATAGAAGATAAAAATCCTCCTCTGATTATTCTACATTTTAAGAAAAAAAAAAAAGCTTGCATATTTGAAAATACGACCTGTAATGTGCAGATTAAATTAGTATCAGCAATAAACAGCTATACTGTATGTACAATAAAACAGTCAATGGAGAGGTTGTGTATAAATTAAATATATAATAGCTTTATCCTTGCCATCACACATATTACTTAAGCATGGCAAGGGCTCCTGATGAGGTTGACAAGGTGTATGCGCATAAATTACATAAGCGCTTTGCATATGAACCCAAACTCAGTCCCTGTGTCATCAATTTATGACTGGGGAGCTTTCAACTTTTTTTTTTGTTTACATGATTTGAATTTTTTATTATGAGGCTTTTAAACTCATTAAAAACTGAGCACAGGAGGTGGGGAGGAAGAGGATTTTTGGACGGCTGTCACCTTTCAGAAGGATATAGCAAACAGCAAGGCACCTGTGGGGACAGGCACAGCAGCTGCCAAGCACAAAAATTCCCAAGTGCAGGTGAAGTACCTCCAGAAATGTCCCCCGCTTGGCACCTTTTCACCCTGCGTAAGCCACCGTGCAAGGGTGGCACTTTCCACGGCTAGTCCCTTTTCCACCTGCCCCACAACGGGAGGAGGTCCTAGATCCTAAGTGTACTTCTGAGAGCTGCCAGCTGTGTCACCAAAGATAATTCATTTACACGTTGTCTCCCTCCTGTACCAAAGCACAAACACAGGTACTGATTGCAATTCCATTTGCATAGCTCCTAATCAGCCACCTAGCACAATAATTACACCATTGCTATGCTGATGGCTAGAGCATTGTTCTGCCCCGACTGCCAAATTCTAGCTGTGTACCTAGGACAGGGTGATTATTATCACTAAAATCTGCTTAATAATTATTTAACAGCCTCTAGGGCATTTGCTCTTCCAGGCTTAATTTCAGCTTTCTGAGTTTTTTTCTATATCTAACCCAATATCAGGGTTAAAAGTTAAAACAAAATATTAAAGCCACGAGACGCTCTAGGTTCACCACCTTCTCCAAGCTGCTGCTTTGAGCACCTTCCTACCTTCTGCACTGAGACAGGTTCCCTCCCCTGTAAGTCTACTGGCCTTTGATCTGATGTCCCAGAACTGGAAGAAATGTTTGGTTTTCATGTTTGTTTTTTTTTTTTTTTTTAAAGCCTAACACAGAAATTAAATAAACGCCAGTGAAATACCTGCAAGCATTTCTAAAAAAAACCAAACAACTTTTCCACCCACCAGAAACATATGTAAAAATAACACCACGTGGGGCCCAAAAGATTTAATTTCTCTATTTTCTCAAATAGAGCTCCTATACCAAAGCAGCAGTCAAGCCAGCCACTCCCCTGCCAAACAGGGGAAAAGCTTCCCATCCATCTTTCTGGTACTCCAAACCCACTCATCCTCACCTGCAAGGCTGCTGAGGGAGGGCTTGCCCAACACAGAAAGGCACAAAACTGGTTCCACAGGTAGAACGACATCAAGAGCTGGTGTTTCATCACCTGAGACAACAGCGGAGAGGCTTTCTGCAAGTTCTCGGAGGGGTCAAACTGCTCTATAATTTCTTCTATTTGTGGAGTTCCTCACGCGCTACTGAGTTTACAAGGCAGAAATCATGTAAGTAGACACCTTCAGCACTCAGGAAGCTATAGCACCAACAACCCTGTTTAAACACAGACTGCTTAAGCTTAGCATATACCTTAAAAATTATCACTTTTCTGAGATCCTAAAATCTGGATAGAAATCGTTTAAATGATTAGACCTTTAGTAGGACTTTAGATACTGAAGTTCTTATAATTACCTGATATTAATATGGACCATAAATAGTACAGGCTAAGAAAAAACCCTGTTTTTTTGATGACACTGACAAAAAACGAAGCAAAGCAGAAACCTACAAGAGTCAACCAAAAGTCCAGCCCAACGTCTTGCTCCAGCAGCAGCCAAGAGCCAAGAGCAGAAGTCAAGGGAAAAGCAGAAGAGGACACACAGTAAGTCCCGGACTTTAAAACCGCACAGCACTGAAGCAAGCCCCAGGAGCTGCAGTTGAACCTCATGCGTATCACAGACTATTCCTACATGAGCTTCTCCAGGAGTGCTTTGAATCCGTATGAGATTTTCAGATCTCTCTTCTTCAAACTGCAGGGCCTCATCTATTTAGTCGTTTGTAAAAACAAAAGCTGTTCAATAGACTTAGGACCTCTCCAGCTTTTGCAGCACTGTTTTGTCCTCTCTAGAGTTGGAAGTGAAGAAGGGAAAGAGAATTAGGAGGAAGATGTCAGAATTGATCCCACTATTCAAGATGAAGGCACAGCACAGACGCTACTGTGACAGAAATGTTTTTCTCTACTACTGCCATAAACATTCCTAATGTTTTATTTGCTTTTTGACAGCTAGTGAGTATACAGTTGACTTCTCCACACAAATATATGACCCCCAGATCTCATGCCCAAGTGTTAACAAGCAACTCAATCTAAATGAAAAGCTAGAGTATTTTTCCTGTGGACATCACTTTGCATTTATCCGCACTGAATTTCATTTGTCATTTTATAATATGGTTGCACAGCAACCTAATGGCATTTTGAAATCCTTTGCATCTTCATTTGCATCTTCATCTTCACCTCTGTGGATAACTCCATCAAATCAGCAACACTGCCACTTCACTATAGATGCTCTTTCCTGGATCACTCAAAAGAATGGAATCAACAGAGGCACATTTTTATTAACTGTAAAACGGCAGGCAGTGTTTTTCTGTTAAGGAGCAGGTATCGACTGCAAAATGTGTAAATACCAGCCGCTCAATAAATTTACACACAAGAGATTTTTCTTCTAGGGTGTGTCAGGGGATTTCACTCGATACTCTGTCTTTCTTCTTTAAAACGCTGTCCTGATTTCCAACCTGTCTTTAAAACCCAGCTTCCGCGACGAACACCACTGTCCCTTCACCACGTAGCTCAAAGAATGAACGTGCCTCTAGGTCATCACGTCCAACCACCCTGCTCACTCTTTCCTCACCGGCTCCTGCCAGCGCTGGAGCATCTTCAAGTATCATCCCTGTAACTGGACTGACTCTAACACACAGCTTAAGACTTCTTCCAGACCAATGGTAAATAGTCGGTAAATCCACTTTGAACAGAGCTGCAACATCGCCCTCACCTTCAAATTCAAAATCATCCTTTAGTATAATTAAACATTAAATGCAAAGTTAAAACTTTTCATTAATTTAACTAAGGTCCCTCATTTTTTGCTTGCTTGTTTTTCCAAGAACTTAATAGGTCTTAATGTTGCAAGTCAAAGTGTGTGAATACAGTCCAAAATGTGAACATTCATAACAGCATCAGTGGGTGTTAGTGCTAAAAAACCAAAATCCTAAAAATCCACAATTAACTTGTTATGCTAAACCTTGCTTTGTGGACTTTGCACATTTATTTTTCCATAGTAATCTTCTATTTTTGCCCTGATTTTTTAATATGCTGAATGAGATGTTACCAGCTGCAGCTTTAAAGTGAAAAACAACAGAAATTGGACTGAGAGAAAGAAAACTGCCTTTGAAAAACCAGTCAATACAAGTTGATGTAGGACTAGGTGTACCTGAAACACAAAACTTAAGCGAAGGCACAAAGATATGATATTTTCTTGTTAGCAACATGCTCCAGCCATGAACTAGGGCTTAGCCACTCTTAAGAGGCTTACAAACAAAATAGCCCTAGGCAGTTCATGTTCTTTTCCCAGGGCAAACACAAATTGGGGGTGGAAAATATACGTAATAAGCCAATGCCTCACTTCAGTGATTTATTTTACTTTTCTCCTCTGCCTGCTCCCATCCTCCTTCAAGACCTGAGACAAAAACTACGTCTAGAGCATCCCACCGAGCACTCGGGTGTTCTCCAGTCCGCGTGCCATTCCCATCAAAGACGGCAGCAGCAAGGATAAACGACCTCTCCAGAAACTGCGCACACCCTACAGAGGTTCAGGCTGACCCTAAACAAAGCAAGGAAGTTGCGGGATGATTACCCTAAATCATCCAAACTTGCCAGACACTTCCCAAGGTACGACTTTGGGAGGGAGAGGGCCACTCAGCAGGCATGCCGAGAAGAAATCAGGCACATAAGGGAGATGCTCTGTACCAAAAGGAAATAAAAATGGATCGTATATTCACCAATACATTCCTAGCAAATTGGGATGAGCTGAAACTAGAAACAATGCTGCAGCTTGCTTTCTTTACTACTTTTAAAGAACTGTTAGAAAGGAGCTACTCAGCCACTAACTATTAATTGAAGTAGAAATTGCAAGCTGACCTTGCAGAGCATCCCACAGCACACAGCAACAGGTCCTACACCATAACCCTCCAGCACTGTAAAAACCTCCTTGTCCCAACTATTTCGGTTGCTTATTCAGGGGCTGAATGGCAGATAAGCCTTGTAAGACAGGGCTGTACAAAATGACTGGTTTGGTGTTTTGTTTGTTTTTTTTTTTTCAGGTAGAGGAGACAGAGGGGAGGAAAACATCCTGGGGACCAGAAGCAGCCCGCATCCTGCCACCTAGCAACCTCTGTTTCTTCAGGAAAAACAATGGACTTGAAGCCTTCGGTCACAGGAGGCGAAGGAACAAATGTCCACATTATTATGAAGGGACTGTTTTCTGGTCACAGCCACACACCAGCCTGCTAAGGCTGTGCTCAGCTTTAAGCACCTACCTGGTTACCCTGCAAACCGCACGAGCCATTTTCAAGCTCCCCTGCTCCTCTTCCCCAAGTCCCATAAAATGAAGGATTTCCGCTTGGAGCAGGGCCATGCTGGTCCCAAGGCACTTGTTAAAACCTGTCTCCGGAGCAGCCAGCTCGCGTCTTGTCTCTCTCCTCCTCCGCTCCTGCTGGCCCCGGGGGACACAGCGGCGGCTGCTGGCTCCCCACTCCTGGTCCCACCTGCGGGCACCCTGCCCAGCCCAGCTCACCAGTAAAGGACAGCACTGCCCTGTCCCCAACAGCTGCAAAAAGCCAAAATTGCTCAGATCACACCTATCTGGTCGAAGGGAGCAGAGACGAACAACCCAGCATGATTTATAAGCACTGTTGACAAACAAAGATGTGTTGCAATAGGGCCCCAGAAGGTCTTTTGTGGGGCTGGATTTATAGAGAACTGGAATGAAACCGTGAAATCTTTCACGACTCCTCCAAAGTAGAGTCCTGACTAAAATCTGTTTCCTTCTCTTTCTTTGTGGGGGTGTGGGTTGTTGTTAAAGCATTTGCTGTGTGCCCTGGATGGTAATCAGCATCAAATCTGAAGAAAAAAGTTGAAATGCCCTCTCTCCCCTCCGCCTCCAAGATATATAATAAATTTCTCCCCGAGAAATAAAAGAAAGTAGGCTGAAGTATCTTACTGGCACTCCTTTTTTGATTCTCTCTAAGAGATCCTTAGACAACAAATAAGACCTTGGAAAAAAAAACCCTGGAATGTTGACACTGCAAATTTAGTTCATTAATTTTTATACAAAAACCTAGTTATTACAAGAAGCTCAGAAGGTTTTATTTACTAAGTAAGACGAGGAAACAGATATGGTAGCATACAGATAGTTAAGTGCATTCTTAATATGCTAAATAGTGTTTTGAAAAATGAAGCAAACATTATATAGATCCACTCACATTCACCTCATCCCACAAGTAGTACAGTTCCTATTGCCACAGAACGGCAAATTACTAGGATTTCTTTAAAAAAATAAAGTAAAATCTAACCCAAAACCAAAACCTGGCCCTTTTCCCCGCTTTTTCCAGGTTTACTGGTGAAATTTTCTTTCTCTACTTTCAAGCTGAGGAAGATGATTAACTCGCTGCTTCTCATACACCTACAAAATGATGGCACTCTGCAATCTGAACATCACCCGGGTGTTTTTTCCTTTTTTATTTAGAATTCATGCTCAATTTTGCGTCGTCTGATTGAAGATGAGGGGGCGGTGAGGAACGTGTGGGAGAAAGCCACAGCAAGCTGCCGCACACACCATCCCATCCTGCATTTGGAAGTGAACAATTCAGCCTGGAGCTCACTCGCTTCAATAGCGATGTGCCGAAGTGAGCATCCAGGGACTTCAAGACCTCAAACAGAATTTATTTTTTGGGGGGGCTTTAACAAAAAGATTTTACACAAATCGATCCCATGCCACAACAGAGTAGAAAGACTTGCATCCAACTTTATTAACTCATTTACAGTAAGATTTTGGTCTTGGTTTGTTTTGTTGGAACAATGACTTCTAGAAAATACGGTGAGTGGGAGAAGAAATTATTAGAATGTGCTACTTGACTAAAACAATGAAAATGCAAACCCAGTATAATGTCCTGGAACTGCTTTTTTTTGTTGTTTTTAACACGCCTGTTTGGAAATTTTCTTGGTAGCACTAAAATTAATGACTGAAGAATCAGCCCCAAATTTCCAGAACTATTAAGATTTTAAATGGCATTTGCCCCATATATACCCTAATCTGTTTATTTCCGTTTTAAATATCTTACCTATTTACAGAAGTATTTTTCTGAATTTTTTTCCAACAGCTCAGCTAAAATAAATTTCTGCTCAAAGTTTCCACATTTCCAGCCAGAGAAAGGGTAACCAAGACAAAAATTGTGCATGGTTAATAGGAAGAAAAATAACATCGGAAACTTTGCACGCACAAAGAAGGGAAGAAGGGGAGAACGAGGCCAACTGGACCACCTCTCTGGCTCTTTAATTTCTCTCCTCTGAGGGGGTTCACACTGGCTAGCAGACCACAAAGTCTCCCTGACTCTCCTAGGCACCTGGAGTTGTGTTGAAGGAAAAGGCTCCGCCGACTTCTCCCTAAAGCTTATGAGAGCCTTACTAAATACCAGCAATGTTTCCCCCAAACCGAATATACACCGAAGGGGCGTTATATGAGGAAAGTGAAAAGGTGTTGGCAGAGAGGAGAACCCAGTCCACGGCTGCCAACCTGATACCTTCTCCTGACGGCATCCTGTGCTGGAAGGGAGAGCTGCATCACTTTTCACCGACGCGCACAGCCGAGCCCGGCCCGCCGTGATGTCCCAGGGCACCTGCCTGTGGAGTGGGAAGGCAGCCGGTGCTCCATCCCACGGTGGGCACCTTCTGCCTCCGCAGTTTGGGCACTCCTTCCTTGGACTTTCTCGACAAATCGTTAGTGATCACCCGCCAGGAACAAGTGCTGCTTCCCTAATGCTCATTCTTTTCCAAATACTTGTTCTTCTCCCTAATGCTCACATCTTCTCCAAATTCACCCTGTTCGTGGTTATAAATCATCACGCAAAACTGCTGGAATGACTAGATTTTTCCAGTGCAGAAAAGCCAGGAGCAAGGCTGGGCTCGGTGTTTCTCCACCTCTCTCGCGTTTCCTCTCTTGCCAACCCCTCCTATGCCACGATTCACGTCAGCAAGACCTTCCTGCTCCCCTCCACTGTTCACCAGATTCACCCGGTGCTATTATTTAAGGCTGTGAGTGGTAGGACAAGGTGGGCATCCACCAACTAAATGCACATACCTGCACACACCTGGTATTCCCTGCATGAAATGCAGCAGGTCAAAGGCTTCTGATGCCTCCAGCTTGGGGAAGACCACAGGCTGTGCACAGAGCTCAGACAGCATTTCTCTGTCTTTCTTCGTGGTTCTCAGAAATAGAAGCAAATATTTTGCTCCACATTGAAAGGTGTGAGGGAGAAGGAAAGGAGACAGGAGAACAAAAGCAGGGAAAAAGGTAGTATGTGGGGGAAAAAAATAAAATTATTAAGTAAAATACAAAGCCAATAAACAGTGTCTACACTGTAGAAATTATGCACTTATCGTGGTTTAACCCCAGCCGGCAACTAAGCATCACGCAGCTGCTTGCTCACTTCCCCCCCACCCAGTAGGATGGGGGAGAGAGATGAAAAAAAGTAAAACTCATTGGTTGAGATAAAGACAGTTTAACAGGACAGAAAGGAAGAAAACAATAATAATGATGATGATGATAATAATAATAAAAATGACAATAATAATAAAAGAATGGGAATATCCAAAACAAGTGATGCACAATGCAATTGCTCACCACTCACCAACCAATGCCCTGTTAGTTCCCGAGCAGCGATCCCCCCAGGCCAACTCCCCCCAGTTTATATACTGGGCACAATGTCACATGGACTGGAATACCCCTCTGGCCAGTTTGGGTCAGCTGCCCTGGCTGTGTCCTCTCCCAAATTCTTATGCCCCTCCAGCCTCCTTGCTGGCTGGGCATGAGAAGCCAAAAAATCCTTGACTTGGTATAAATACTACTTAGAAACAACTGAAAACATCAATGTGTTATCAGCATTATTCTCATACTAAATCCAAGACATAACACTATACCAGCTGCTAGAAAGAAAATTAAATCTATTCCAGCCGAAACCAGGACAGCACAGAAATTATTTTCTCCTTTTTCTTTCTCCTTCCTGAGAAGCTGATAGATCAGTTCAGACTTTGAGGACTCTACTCAAAGAGCAGAGAAATCACAGCAAGTAGGAAAATACTAAACACATCATTTCCCATTCCTTTTCCCTTGTAAATAAACATTGGGCAATATTTTACTGGTGACTAAACTTAATTAAAATATATACTCATACAGCAGATGACCTGATGCTTTCCTGTCTTTGGCAGTCTTTCTGTCCAGCTTCTCATTTTCTGTAGTTACAATTCATAATTACAAACCAAATAACCCCAGGTTAATCCTGAGGCAGGATTAACCAATTTCTTACAGGTAGTCAGGTATTTGGCTTTTGGCTTCATAATTGAGAATAAATTTTAAGCATATAATACTTTAAAAAAAATCAAAACCAAACAAAACCCCAAAGCCACTTCACCCCACAAGCCAACAACACCCCCCATTCATGTTAAGCTTATGGTTTGGGTATTTAAGCACCTTAGCTCTCATTTGTTTTATCCCGTTTAGTAATTACTTCCAACTGTATTAAACTGCGACAGTTTTAAGAACTTCCAGAAATTAAGTTTTATTCAAATTGAATACTCAACACGTATTCACTAACAACTCAAGCCAGGATTCAGTAACAGAATCTGACCTTAATTACCAATTATCAACTGGATAAAATTTACACATCCACACTCCTAGTAGATAGTTTTGAAGATTTTGGTGGCTGCAATTTCATAACCTCACATGCTATAGTAAACAAAAGATTTGGAAATCGTTACTCCAAATTTAGCACAAAAGCAGAGACAAACCCAATGGTGCTCATTAAAAAACCCTTGTAAAATTGGGATTGAAACATGGAAAAACAGATAATGTTTTAAAATTATTACCAAGATATAGTTCTGAGCACGCAAATAGTTTAAGGTCCTGGCTTAATTCACAGTTTAACTATAGTCTATCATATGACACCTTGGGAGTCACCTCCTCACAGGACAGCTGGAGCAATGCAACCCAACCGGCACATTAGCAGCCTAAATTGCGGACAATGGAAAAGTGTTTTTACCTGGAAGGCTGTGTTACAACAAGCATGCTAAGGCAAAAAGCCACGATCAAAGCACTGAAATAAAGAAAGAAAGAAATAGGTCGAAGCCCTGTATCTGTTTAAACTATGCGTACGTTAATTTATGACCTGTTGGTGCACGGCACTGAGGAACTGATCTCTGTGTCTCGATGATTCTCTGAAAATAACCACATAGTCCACAAGGTTCATTCCTGGGCACTTTGCCAATGTATTTTTTTAAGTCTTTGTGGGAGGGGGCAGTATTTGCAGCTAAAATGTTGGGTTGCTTCAGGAAAAATATACACAATAATAATACAACTAATTCAGAAACTGAAAAAGTTCAAAGGGCAAAATAAATACTTAGGAGCCTCTAGAAGATTCCATATGCAAAGAGCCTAAAAGATTACAGCAGCTTAGTTTACAGAGAGGTGGAAAATATTTGACATAATGCAGGTATATAAAATAATAAATGTTGTAGGGAAGGTCAAGTTGAGCACTACTGGAAAAAAAGACCAAACTGAAACCTCATTAATATCAACATGTAGTTCTTAGGACCTGAACTCCTCACCAGTTCCATTTTACCAGTGTATCTCGGCTCTCATTTCCTCCTTGCTTTCAGGCAGATATTTAAAATATATGTGTTTGAGATTTAGCTTTCCACTGCAAATGAATTCATTGATCAATTCTGTTTGAAAACATTCCAGTGAAACCCTTTTAAACACAATGGGATATTAGCTCTTGGGCTTTTGTCGTGAAATACTGAAGCTGTGTACTGGGGAAACCCAACACACTATTAAGAACACACCCTTGTAAGGGCAAACAGATAACGTTCTCGATGGAGATCAAATGTGATTTTCAGAACACCACCCAGCTACTAACTGCACTGCATGAAAGGTTAAAAAAAACCCAGAAACCAAAACACCATGGCCCACAGCTGGTCATTGCAAAATTGCCCACTGAACCGCTTGTTACTCTCCCTCCAAAACACTTTTCAGGGGCCACTTCGAGACAGGGTACTGAGGAATCATTCTGGGTTTGTTTTAAAGAAATGAGAAAAGAGTTCAAAAGAATTCTGGTTGCTTTAGAAACTGACGTACTTTGTTTTGGTTGAGATGAAATACCATTACATGCATGCAATACCCTTTAAACTTGCCACTCTTCCAACAATAACTAAAGCTATTCTAAGAAACTACCACCCAAAAAGAGATCAACACAGATTTACAGTAAGTTTGCCGTTGTAAAGTTGGAGTATACTCACGATATTACCAAAAATGCTCAGCTGAGCCTAGTTCGGAGTGACCTGACTGTAACCACCAAAACACGACAGTAACTCGCTGCCCACCAACACCAGCAAAAACACAGCAATCAAAATAGCAATATGGGCTTTTCTATTTTCACCAGCGACTTGAAGCTAGCCCTATTTACAGCAAATGCAATACGCAACCCAAATCATTAAGATGACACTTCTAACACAAGAACATTAAAACACTGCTAACATTTAATGAAGAAGCTAAAACCGTGTGGTTTTATCACACATTTTAGCTTTACTGTTGCATTTCACTCAAATTGCAACCTTTTAGACTGCTGAACTCGGATTCTCTTGTTTGCCGATACAGACACTTCGGTTCTAGTCACAAGCATACCTGACCACTGACCCTTTAATATTTCTTTTAAGCAACACAGACTTTTAAACTTGTAAGCTGTTTGCTTGGAAGTTGGCACCACTCCATCTAAAACCATCTTAATTACTAGAGTTCAAGCACAGAAAAGGGTTTTTGTTTTGCCATCTTTTAGCTTCTACAAACCCGCTCCCAAGCCCATCAATGCTGAGCCATCTCCTGCGCTCTCCCTGCTACCTGCCCCAAATCCCGACAGCCGCCGATGGCTCACAAGAATGCAAACCTCCTGTTTTGACATCTGTCCCTGCCCAAACAAACCTCAAAGGACCACTTTGAACCAACCCAACAATGACTTTTAAAGCAATATATTGGAATATACTGATGTTCCAGTAATAGCCACTTATATACAGTATATGACGCTACATCTGACAAATATATGTGACCTGGCTTGTAACTCTCTCGATGTGAGTCTATCTTAACATTTTGGAGATTGCTCTGACTCAAACTAAAATTAAAAACATTGATAGGCAAAACGAAGCTCAAGAGTTTGCAAACTAAACTGCCATCTCTCTCTCTCTACATATGCGTATGAATGTACACATTTTTAAGGATGCATAATTAACTGTAAGAAAATAGTTCTCAGAAACCAGAAAGCTAAAGTATTTATATCAAAAGCTGAATCTTTCTCACTCTATCTGCACAAATAAACCCACTGAAGTTGCCAGCTTTGTCAAAGTGAGCAAGATTAGCTTCTAAACATAAATCAATTTAATCAGTCAGAAACCTACAAGAAGTACTAAAGTCACTTTCAAATTCCTTACAGATTTTTACAAATTGAAAGTCATTGACTTGGGGGGGGGGGGAAGCTAGTATTTCTAATGCAAGACAACATTGCTTTCACATGCAACATAGTTTCCATTAGGGCCATTTAAAATTGGAATAAAAGTATGGTATTTCTAGATAGCATTGCAAGGGTGGTTTGGGGAAGGTTGGGGGTGGTGGTGAAAGGGGGTACCAATGTTACAACTGCAATATTGTTTAAAATTCCAGGTATCCATACTGGTCACACAGCTTTGGGTTGTTTTGGTTTGGGTTTTTCCTTTTGTTTTGTTTCCAAAATTTTGCTATGCATTTATATAACCATAAAAGCCAGTAAAGTGACTTGATTTGCAAGAGGCACTACAATCAGACAGATCTAAGATAAAAATAAAACTCATTATCTATAAGGTTGCTCTCAAAAGTCAACTAAGACATTGGCATCATAAGAATTTAATTCATCAGTATATTTTTGACAAGCACCGTGTTTTTCTCTGAAAGGTCATTTTTCTAAATTAAGCAAAGTATTAAATATCTTCACGGTTCTGCTGCACATCCCAAACTTAACTCATGAATTGTTTTCACAGTAAAATCAAATTACATTTGAAATAAATATATGAAATAAAGTTTCACAGGCATTTAAATTTGACATTTGTACTGTAAGCAATATAAGCAAACAGTAAGGCCGGTTCTTATGTTTCATAAACTATGTTAACTGAAAATGTGCATGCTTAGTAAATGCAGTATAGCCTAGTTTTGCCCAGAAAGCGTCCCTCTTTCAAAACTCCCCTAAACGCATGCTGGTGAGCATGAAAGGTAGATCTGGACATCATTGGCCGCTGTTTAGGATTTGCGTGGGTCTTTCTTACTGAACTGGGAAGCCCAGACCGATGTCCTACACGCCGTGCCCTGCTGTGTGCCGCCTCCACGTCCCCCCGCATCTCCACTCTCTCTCATCAAACAGTGCTGGGATGGATGGAAGCCACCAGAGCAGCTGCCCACAACTTCGCTCCCGACTCCCGTCCTGCCTCCAGAAGGAGCTTACCTGGACTCTTTCAACCGGCGGTGCCGAAGCCTTGTGATGAACAATGGAAAACACCCACCACTCCCCTTCCACGGAAAGGAAAAGGAAACTTCTACCCACGACACCGACAAGAAAAAGCAGCTCCACGGGATATAACTGGGACTCCTCTGGTGCCAAACAGGCATGCCAAAGACAACTTCTCTTGGTGTATAAATACAAAGCGCAAAGGATAAAGCTTCTCCCCTTTTGCACCTACTGGCGTTCTTCTGTGATGAGTGGATTTTCTGCAGCGCCCGTCTTCCTGGCAGGCTAGGGTTACAGGAGTGTCTTCACTTATGTAACTTCATTTCTTGAGTACACAATTACCCAACACACCCAAGGCACTCCAAGGCTTTTTTTTTTTTTTTTAATTAAAGAAAAATTAGTTTCTTTCCAGTTGGAATATTTTATCTTTTTTTTTTTTTTTTTCAAACTTAGGTCTGTAAGTGAAGCCACAGAAGCACTCCAAATGTGGTGCACAGAAACTGTCCATATCCCAATAAAGTAGACACTAATTTTTTGGCAGCACATCTCTCTCTCTCTATGTATGGGAACGTAGGCTGAGCTCCAGACTTGCAAGAGACCTTGACATTCACAAGAACCTCCTCCATTTTCACCTGTGCACCTTCTTCCTCCTACAGCAGGTCATCAAGTATCTGTTGAACATTCCTCCCAAAGCCATACAAGACAGCTACCTACGCCAGCAATCCCCACCAACAGAAACAAATGCCCTTTCTGTCATTTCACAGCACATAATATTTGACTGTATTCTTCCTAAAGGAAACACTTTAACTCATTTTACAAGAGAAAGACAATGGCAAAGAGGAGGATACAAACAATTAAAGGAGTGTTTGCCCATGAAAAGGCACTGGGACATTGTGTGGGCAGATACCCGCAATCAAGGCACACTCAGCTGCAGTAAGATGTAGAAAATAGAGCTCTGCATTTGAATAGCCATCAGCGAAGTCAAATACAGATCTGTCAGGCAGCACATGCACAGACCACAAGAGCCTTATTACAGTTTCCTTAAAATACCATCTCCCTCCTGAAGAGGTCTTCAGCTAAAGGCCATTCGAAAACCACGGAAACCTTCCCTTTGGGCACACGTTCAGGAAAAGGCAGAGTACGAACATGCTGCGAAGGTACCCGTCACGTCCATCATCGGTAGATCTGTGCCAGGCAGAGTGTGACGGAGATCTTTGATCACTTCTAAGTAGAAATGGGCCTTTTTAACTGGCAGCCTGAGTAGTTAAGAGCACGGAGGAATGCCAGTGACCCCGATGCTGACGTAGGATTATAATCACACAGGTCTGAAGGCAACAGGGGAAATCCCTGGTGTTCGTATCACAGCCTGCTAGTGAAGGATCAGGACCCTATTCACTGCGCAGTGTGCTACAAAAGAGGCGGGGGAAAAGCTAGTCCCCTTCTCCCAAGAAGTTTAACTTAAATATATACCATTAATAAATACTGATTCTATTTCACAAGCATTACAGATTCCTGAAATCCGTAACTCTGCTCAAGGTCCTGAACATCCTGACAAAGTCATTGTGGCTGTTCAGGTGTTGTTCATTCTTTCACCCAAACCACTATTTTTAATCATTTTATCCAAAGCAAAGTGGTGGAACTTCACAACCGCACCATGTTTGAAGGTACTGTAAAACTTTCTCGCTTCATCACGACGTTACACCTCGTTACAGCCGACGGGTCTGGTACAATACAGTGTCACGTTAGGAGAAAGGAAGATGCAATATGTCAGGGAGCTGCAGCCCGCTCCCGGCCACACTCCCTCACCCACCCGGGGCTTTGCGAGGGTGGGTAAGGCAAGATCTGGAGGTGGCCCCCTGAGCTGGCAGCAATAGCCCGGGAGCTGCACGTCACGGAAACGCTTCTCCAGACCTCCAAGGTACTGAGGGAGCAGGGAAACCACCAAGCTGAAGGCACGGTGACAAATATTTGTCCTTGTCGTTATTTCGAGTGGAAGAAAAAGGTTAAGTTGTCTGAGGGAAGTTAAACGTTTTAATAGGAACAAGAACAAATATGAAGTTGTCAGGATGTAAAAATGCAGCCTCCATAAAACGGTTCATGTTTTGATCTATGCAGCCAAGAAAGACACATTACAAATGACCATGCTACACTCTGCTTGACTGCTATTGACATAAGATCTATGGGAGAGAAAACAAAAAGTAAATAACCAATCAGACTGTTGTTACACTGTTGATTGCTGAAGATGTGCAGTGGGAAATGACACCTCCCATCTCATACAAGACTTGGGCAAAGCAAACCAAAATTTTATTTGTAGTACTTCATTTCCAGGTCAGATTCGAGATGGCTGGCCATGTTAATTTACAAATTTTTGCTTTATAAATACATCACTTCTAATTTATATGTAAGTAGTAAGACTTGAAACCAAACAGGGCAACAGTGAAGCTTCCTTAAGGCATAATGCCAGAGAAAACCTGAAGGCTGCAGTAAACCGCACTAGTAAACACATTTTGGGAATACCTTGTACAGGCCACCAAGAATCTCTGTGCTGTAATATCAAAGGGGCTTTAAGCATTATACTGCAAATCCTGTGTAACAAGAAGTGGATGAAGCATATTAAATCATATACTGTCCTTTAAAATTCCCCATATAAAAACTAGGCTTTAAGAAATCAGGTTGACATTATATGTTAGTACTGGAGAGTAAAATGCATTATATGGCGCATTATCCTCACAATTACCCCCCAAAAAAAGTAATGCATATCCATAAAATCAGAGCAAAATAAACTGAAGCACGTCATGGTTGGGAAATGCACTGTTAAGGTGTAAGGAGCCTTATTAACACCAGAGTCAATACTGGGACTCTCCATTAAGATATTCCGATGTTTTGAAACCCTAAATTGAATTTTATTTAATGACCTACTGGCCATTTCTCTCATTCTAATATTACCAAAGGGCACAGCTAGAGTTGTTTGGCTGTAGTAATTGATTAATTTTCTATAGCTTAAAATGGCCGATATTGGGCGGACACCTAGCTTCCCCAGGAAAATTATAGGCTCCCATGCTGATGCCAAGAGGATGCTGCCAGAGGGAATCTGCCCAAAAAAAAAAAAAAAAAAAAAAATCTCTAAGAAAATTCATTACCAAAATCTAAGGTGTTTGTGGAAAGGATGAGTTTTTTAGCAAGTTTTACATTACAAAATATTTTCTAGAATGGTCAGTTTCATCTTTTCTAAAAAAAAAAAAAAAAAAAAAAATATCCAAAAAACATTTTATCCAAAGCTATGTTTCTAAATATTTATTAAGTTACACTAAGAAAAGCCATGCAGACTTTGAAAAGTCAAATTCAAAACAAAGTATTTAAAAATTCATAACAATGAAACTCTGATTTAACACATTTTCATTTCAGAAAAATTACAGAAATGTGACTAGTTTTGAGTTTTCTGACACTTTAGGGTTTGTTGCTTTTTCACATTAAATACAAGTTACAAAGGAAAACAAAGGCACACTTCTAAAAATAATGTCAACAATGACCTACGAATCTAATTTCAGTGAGCTTTAATTGTAGATATGTGAATAGAGTACAAATCTACTCTGAAGATCATCTGATATACCCACGAGGAATGGCTTGGCACACACTTATTAAGTGTGGATTTAACATCTATAATTCACTCAAATCTATGAACGAATTTACTATCGTTCAGAGGACTTATTCTGAAAATACTTCTGTTCTAGGTAATTTCAATAGGGATAAGTTTTGCTTTTTGCACAAACAACATTGTATCCATTGTAAACTAAAATCTTATCTCAAAATACTGGTCTTTTTCTTTATTATATATACACCTGTCCCTTACACTGGTGGGCAAGCACACACAGAAGAATATCTCTCTGTTGCATGGAATAAATTAGATGAAGCTGAAATGCCTTCCCCAACCCCATGCTCCAAACTCGGGTGAGCGTTTGAACCCCCAACAGTACGGTACTGACAGAGGGCATCGGCTAAAGACCCCAACCTCTGAATTTAAACATCTCCAGAGCAGTGGAAAGCCTAAATATGAAAAAATTGTTAACCCAGAAAACCCTATACTTTTTCACCAAAATTCAGACCATGCTCAGGCTGACTATACAGCTCCCAAAGATTTTAAAGAGAACCAGAATTTCATCTTACAATTTCATTAGGAAACCAAAACTTCCTGGCACAACCCCACAGCGCCCACCTATACCTGTGAGAAATCCCTCGTTACGCCTTCCATGCACCCTGTGGCAAGCGGCTCTGCAAACCGGCCCAATCTCACACAAAGGTTTGCTTCTTCATCGCTGCTCCCGAATCCCAGGGCGCAGATGAAAGTGCCTTGGAAAGTGTCCAGGCACAGAACAATCAAAAAAAGCAGGCAGCAAGATGCCTACCAGCGGCACAAAATTCCCTCTTCTATGGCAAGCGGGAAAAGGGAAGGGGACGCTTGTTTTTGACCACATGGCTCGGTGATGGGAACGCAGAAGAGAATGTGTGGGATGATGCTGAAGAGGTGAGGGTGAAATGCCACAGGGAGTTACTTCGGGGTGGGGGGAAAGTCGGGTCTCAGGGTCAAGGAACTTGTCGTGGGATATGCGAGTTCGGCACTGGCACCCACCACTGCCTTCCTGCGTGCCTTAGCTCCAGTCCACAACACAACGCTTCCATGCTCCAAGGATTTATGGAAAAGGTAATTTATATTCCTAAGCAACATAGCTGCTGCATACATGAAGTCTTACAGAGATATTTAGATAGTTTATTGTCAACTACTTACATAGAGCATACTTTTGAATTAACCCCTTAGATGCCCTCCTGAGCATGTCTTCTCATTTACCGGTGCCTTTTCTAATGGCACACAAAAATTTAAAGGGAGCTTAATTTGTTGCTATTTCATCACATACTACTACTGCATCCAAGGTGGTGGCACGAACTCCTCCTGCCCTTACACATTCGGACAGGTTATACTGAATAGTTTGACCAACGATTTCAAAAGCAGCTAACGAGTCAAAGCGTCCAACCATAGTTCTCTTAAACCAGCCTGGTTTTCAGCAAGGGACTTTCTGACAATCAGACCCTATTAAATTGTCCCAGACTGGGCCCAGACACAATGCGAGCTGCCTAAAACCCTTCTGCAAAAACACATCTGACTTCTGTATGCATCTCCTAAATACAGTGTAAACTAATTATTGTAAGGACAATGCAAAATTAGGATAATTAGAAAGTAGCCTCTTCTTCCAACTTGTAGCAATTAATTCCAAAGTCAAAAATCTTCACAATATAGTTGACAATTTTCAAAGGCATTATGATGTTCATGACAGGTTTTAACTAATTTTCCTGCAGAAGCTGATGGTAAAATTGCCAATTAAAACAACGTTCATCTAACTCAACTTCCAAGTGCCCCCGACAGTCACACTCATAACTCCTCGGTGAGGTAACAACCCGTTTCAATCCTCTGGAAAATGATCTTTAAAGATAAAACTTATTATTAAGTAATAAAAACCTGCTATTTATCTTGCAATGACAATAAAGACCTATAATAAAGCACTGATGTTCAAACCAGGATAAAATCTTGCTGTGCTCAGCATGAACTGGTTTGTGACCATATACTTTATAACATACAAAACTCAAACAGTAAAGACCGAAACAGTACGGCACACCCGTACAATGTCTCAAACGGACACTTAGACCACATGAAAAAAACCCCATGCATTATTTTAAAGCCAGCTCAGCCTCTCACCTGACATCTCCCCTCTGCTGGGCTAGCAGAATTATCTTCATTAAGATCCAAAGGCCTTATCCCTGCTTTTCCATCTCCCTGTACCACCCACTTTCTAGATGAAAGACAACTTGCAAAGGTTTAGGATCGCTTTTGGTAAAATATGCTACACGAATTTACACTGTCAGATTTAATATCATAAAAAGATTTCCAAATATGTTAATGGGAAGATTTGTGCTTGGGTTTTCTTCTGGAGTCTCCCTCTAAACAAATGCCACGGTTGAGTTATAGGCACCTTCTCAATGTCTTTTCACAATACAAGCCAGGACTGGATGAAACAATATTAATAGCTGATCCTCCCGTATGTACTGTGCCCTGTCATCTATCATCTCCAGGGCCATCGGCACTGCTGGGATTTATAATTGGATCATGGTACATAACAGTCAAATGAGCAAAAATTCTTCCTAATTTACAATGTCATTAATTCCATTATAATTATATTGACTGTAGTAAAGGTCTGCCGTTTTTAAATGGTGCACAAAAACTTAATTCCCTGTGACAAGCATTCGTATATCGAAATATAGATACAGAGATAAACTGACACTAGTTCCATGTCAGGGAAGAGAAAATATCTGAAAGGCATATATACACAGCATCGAGTAAGACCACTCATAAATCCAGCAAGCTTCAGAAAGGCTCCAGAAGTGAAGCAGATGACAGGGCATGTCCCACTCCCTTCAAAGAGAAAGCATTTACTGAAACCCTGTGCTGTCAAAGGTAGCTGCCAAAACAGCAGCAATTAATGCTTTCAGCTGCATATGCCCAGCCTATCCAAAATAATTTTAAGGTCAAGCTTCATCCATCTCCATTTGTTTTTAATTTTGCCGAGGTAACTGCGATTAACTTATCAAGTTTCAGGCTGAACTGCTTTGGGGTCAGGGGAGACGGGAGGGACAGAAAGGTTAATGCAAAGCCATGTGTTTGCCTTACAAGCCTAAATAAGTAACCACTGGTGATGCAGAACAATACTGCATTTTAAAATAAACAAGAGTCAAATCCCTACAGCTGAAACAACCAAAATGTAAGTGACTTTATCTCTTGTAAAGTAGTTGTCAATATTAACAAACATCAGACATATGCAAAAGACAGCTGAAATACACACAACCCCCCCCCTCGCTGTACTTACAGAAATGCAGCAGAAGCAGTATTTCCAGTTCCCAAAAAGAACGGCTGTAAGCTAGTCTGGGGGCAACCGAGGATGTCTAAACGCAAGCAAAGTTCTCCCATCCGAAGGGTTCGAGTTCTCCGAGCCAACAGCAGCTGCTCACATCCAAAGACGACAGCGCCAGTTTCGCCGGCCCCTTCAACAGGTACCAGGCCTGCTTCGCTAAACAAACCCTCCAACAACAAAAGCACCTAAGCAAAATCCTGACGGGAAGTGTCAAAGCCAGAAGCCACCAGAAATGGCTGCAGGCATACCCACCACCCTGCAGTGACAGGCCAGCATCCCTTATTCCCGGCCAGGGCACTCCAAAACTCCTTCCTGGCTCCCTCCTGCGCCGCCCGGAGCGAGCCGAACCATTGCATAACCCTGCTGCAATAAATCCCATCTTCTGGCTCCCTGTGCCGCCCCTGTGCTTGCACACTTTGGTACAGCTGTATTATTAAGCTTTACGTGTTGCCTGCTCCGACTTCTGCATTTTTAGAACATCTGCGCGCACACATGCAGGTAGCAGGTATGCTTTGCTAACTAAAGTGACGACGCTCGTCTCAAACGTCTTCATACAATAAATACTCAGCTTCTGGAAAACTGGTTTGGTTGTGCTTTTGCACAGTACAGCTTGCAGATAAAGATCTTGTGGCAGCTGTAAAACCCAACACTAAAGCTACACTAGAGCCCAAGGTTAGGCTTTGCCTATTTATACAAAAGCGTCCTTACTTCAATGCTTTAAAGTTCTTGTAGTCCATTTCTGCCTTGTTCATGCAAATCATATTTGCAAAAACTAAATGTCTTTATTCATGTAGACCAAACAGAGCCTTTTTCCCAGTAATAGCCTGGAAGCTAATAACTATTTTAGAGCAATTCCAGTACAACAAAATGCTGTTATTGGCTATTTATCTAACAGTGAATTAACCCCCACTGATACCTTTCAGGAATTCATAACCATAGTGCACAAAATGTACTTTGCGAGAGCTTGTTAATATGGTAAGTGGAAAAGCCGTCTCGATTCAGAAGACTGTCTTTCAAAGCAAACATGCCTAACCTGCAGTTTCAGTCATGGAAGAAATTACTCAATTAATTGCAGACAACAAAAACAACAGGGTTATAACTAATATACAGTAAATGCTCTGTGGGTGTAATGCAAGCTCATTTCCCAGTAGCGTACTCTCTTACATCCTAACACACTTCTTGCACCACTTCTGTAAAACAGTTTAAAAATGTTAAATTTACTTTGTTCCCCCCCACACACACACACACATTTGTTTTCTGGTAATGAATACTATTATTAACCCAGGTGGGGTTTGTTCTCTTAAGAAACGTGTTTACAATACAGTATTTTGCAGCACGATATTTTTCATGCTTTTTTCTAGACCGTATATTGTTGTTTCCAAACTTAAAACCAAACATCAGAATTTATAAAGTTTTTTGCCTGCACTAGTGATACCCTTGCAGCAACAAAAGACGAGACCACAGTGACAGGACTCAAACTCTCACCTGCTTCAAGGAATTCAAGTGGGCAAAGAGTAGCAAACGAAGCTCAAAAGCACAAAAAGACCCCACCAGAAGCAACTGCGTCCCATTCTGACGCTAAGCAAGAGGTGGAGTAAAACACTGATAGTTAAAGATAACGGAAAGAAAACTTACCAAAGCAGGCGCTGCTGTCGTCTTCCGTCATTCCTTCCATTCATGTTAAAGACATCTGTCAGAGACTTGATCTAGGCTAGATACCAGCACAGGGCTAACATTTAGACTCGTTGCTCGCTTACTACTTACAGATTTTCAGGCTATGTTTACACGCACAGCTGGCGATTAAAACGGTAACAACTAACTGCGTTAACAAAATAAGCAGCCGAAAATTAAAAGACTCCTCTTCTAGCACACGACAGCCAGTTCTCGGCAGACGCTGGAAATATTCATTAACGCGTATGCCTCCCCTTCTCCACCGAAGCCACCCCAACACCTCCAACCCACCTCCCCTGAAGTCTTGCGGTATTTTTCCCGGCGTACAAAACCATCTCACCCCCTTACCCCGAGAGCCACCCACACACACACACAACCCGCATAGCTTTATTTTATTTAAAACGATGCCCGCAACAGTTCGGGGCTGCTGGCTGCCTCACGTTACCCCCTCCCCGGCGGGTGTCGTGTCCCCGTCCCCCCCAAGGGCCACCTGAAGGACCCCGCCACCTCCGAGGCGCAGCGGAGTGCCGGCTTCAGACGTAATCTCCCTTCCCGGCTTACGGATCCCGGGAATCCTCCCCCGCCATCTCGCCATGGCAACGGCGGCGACGGCGGCCGCCTCTTACGCAAGAGCAGCGCGCCGGGCCCGGCCAAAAGGACGGTGCCCCCCCATCCCACCGCAACCCCCCCTCACCCCCAGCTCTGCCTGGAGAAGCCCTTTGGTTCGGGTTTTTGGGGTTGGTCTGGGGATGTTTTGGGTTGTTTCTTCTCCTTTTTTTAAAAAAAATTTATTTTTCTATTTTTTTTTATTTTCCACAGCGCAGATTCATCCCACTCCAACCCCATCTACCCACCGCAGATAAACCGACTTCAGCAAAGCCCTTCGGCCACACGCCATTCCCATCCCTGCTTCCCCCTTAACAGGCGCAGCAGAACATCGTTGTGCGTTTCGCTCCTTCAAATTAATAACCCCGGGAAGGCAAAGGACCGGCAGGTGAAAGGCGAGGCGTGGGGACCCCGATGGCGCAGTCGGATCCGGGCAGGCCCCCCCCAGCCCATGTGGAGCACCGCCGAGGGTCAGCCGAGGCCGACCAGATTGCGGCAAGAGCGCCGCGGAAAGCACGCCAGACGGAGGTGGGAAAACCTATGCGCCCAGGTGCCTGCCGAGAGATGAAAGAAAAGTTTGCATCTGGTGCTAGGATTTATGAGAAAGGTAAACGAAGCCATCGCGTAAGACCTGCCAAGATGCTTGGGTCTTCCTTCAGGAAAACACTTAAGCGTCTGCTTAAACCCATTACTATTCAGGGCAGCCCATAAGCGATTGCTGAAGGTTAAGCGTAACGTTCTTACACGGGAGCCCTTAAGTACTGTGCTGATTAAGGGTTTGTGGTTTTTTTTTTCCTTCTGAATCTGAGCCACTGTGAACCAACAAAATGATTGCCCTCATTATATTTTCATATCGCCTCCGTCTTCTTTCAAATTAAACCAGAGTATGCAAACAGAAAATAAATCTTATTTTACATTAAGAGGATAAAACCCAACTTTACACTGTCGCGGGGTTATTTTTGTTCTTTAAGGTCAACAGGCTGCACAACACCATGCATCCCTATGAATAAGCACCTTTCATGCGGAAGAAAGCGAGCACATGGGAAAGTGATTGCTCTGCTACTCCTAAACCCTGGAATTCCCTTGATGTGCTGTTACGAGCCAGAAAGGATCACACAGAGCAATGCATACATACATATCCTTTCTCCGCTGATCTCTTTTGAAGCAAACCTTAAAAAGCTGTAGATGGTGAACATATTTCAGCTATTAAAGGTTGTGGATAAGACAGCTATTTATCAGTTCAAGTAAGGTCACTGTTACATCCACAGGCAGAGGGCTTTGCCTATTGCACAAATGACACTGCCTGCCCTTAGTGCCCCGAGAAACTTTTGACAAGCTAAGCATACATAACAAGCCACAAACCTTACATATAAATGCTACAGTTCATTAATGCTCAACAGGGAGGTATCACGTCTGCAACTGCTTCAGTTTCTGTTTCACAGCATACCACCTCTCCTCAGAGCTCTCCGCTGGAGATTTCTTACAAAGATATTGTATCTCCTGTTGGAGGAAGAAACCTCGCTAACTCCCGAATCGGCGGTTGCGGCTCTTTCCAAAAACTTTGCTGTTATTTAGCAATATTCTGCCCCGCATACTAAACTATTGGTTCATTTACTTTCTTTACACACAAAGAAAAACACACCTTCGAAAATGGTCTGTGCTAGTTTCAGACTTTTACTGGAGCTAAAATCAGGGTCTTGGTTGAATTCTATTAACACACGGTTTTGAAGGAAAACATTTTTACGTAACTCTTCGTTTGCCATTTCCCTTTTTGGGAGACAGCCTTGGTGGGAGAGGCAGTCAAATCTATTGCAGGTCTTGAGACAGATGGCAAAGTACCAGGGCAGAAGGTTATGTTAAGGCCAAGGTGTTTCCTATTCTTATTAGTCGTATCCAAATGCTATGGGCAGACAAGAACATCTTTACTATATTCACGTCCAAGAAACTTTAAGTCCTCACTTGCAGTAATTTGCCCTGCTAAATCCTGAGCTAAAAGCATCATCATCTTGCTGGAAACTTTGTTATAAATGGGTAAGGACAAAGAAATAAAGAAGAATCTCAGATACCTGTCCCTAAACGACCAATTCACCTTTCAGGAAATAAAGGTCTCACCGTGCTCCTATACCTTGGCACAGGAGCTGGACAAAAGTTTGAAACCCCAATGCCACAACTGTCCTGATGTGCCCCACTCAGCTCGTCAAAGAGGAAAGCAAGCCCAAGATGTACGTTAATGATATTCTTTCATATTAAAAAAGAAAAAAAAAATCATTCATAAAAGCAATTAGGAGAAGGCCACGATCATGCTGCAAAAAAATGAAAGTGCATTCAGCTGTCCATGGACAGTAAAATTACCCATGAACTTTATAAAGCACCTCCTGGGGTGAATGCTATAAGAATTCTGTTTAAAGACAAGAACTATTCTGCAAAAACAGGGAGAAATTAGATGTTCCAAGTCTTTCCCACTGTTCTCACAGCTTAAATACCTATGGGCACTAAATCAACACAAATAACATGAAGAAATGGATAAGTAAAGAACTACAATGATCACCACTGCACAAAAACACTTGAAACCAAAGTAAAAGAAGTATCAGTACAAAAGATCCTAACTCTAGATTTGTAAAACAAACCTAGAAGAAAATGTCTCCTTACGTGAGATCATAGCAGGGCCCAAAAGGCTTCAAGACACAGCGTACGTGAACTGCTCTGTCCTGCGAAGGCTCAAAATTGGATGCTCAAGTCAACTACCAGTGAGTTTGCCTGCAGAAGCGGGACCTTCAAGAGACTGTTTGTACTGCTACCGGATTCACAGCAATGACCCGGCAGCATGTGATTACCGCACGAGCTTCTCTCTCCTCCCCCAAAAAGGGGCACAAAATGAAGGATGCTAACTGTTTGCAGTCATTCGTGACTGGAGATCACAGCACCTGTATATCCCTACACTTCCTTCTTGGAAGAGTATTTTAACAGTCTATTAAAAAATTAACTAGTAATGAAACAAAAATAGATAACGAACTGACAATCTCCATTTTCTGAAGTTGAAATCCCAATCTATTCCACTGGAGTCAAAGTCCAAGTGACGAAATAAACCTTGAACTGTGTCCTGGTGTTGCTCTACTGATCACTTTTGGAAACGAGAGCACCTCGTCCCAGACACTGCAATTCAGCAACCTCATCTGTATACGTGTCCTGATGCCAGATGTCAAAAAGAGGGAGCAGAAAGGTTCAGCCAGCCAGCATCCAAACGAGAGCGTTCCCCCAATCGATGTCCCTGACTGGAATCGCACTTGTAATCGTAAGGGACGCCCGTGCAGTTACTGTCATACCACCGTGACCCAGCTCCAGGCAGGCAGCTGCCCTCCCAAGATAGTGATCTCCCAAAAGTGGGTCTCACAAACAGCAACCAGCCATCGAGACGCAAAGTCGGGGGAGAGAATAAAAAAAAGGAGGTATTTACCGCCAACACATTCAGCTGAACTCAGCCTGCATCATCCTGTTAGCTCTCACAGTGGTCTCCAGGAGCGAGTGAGCAGGAGAGATGTGACAGAAGAGCTCCAAACTCTCTCACAAGAGACAGCACTGCAGATACAGGAAAAGAGAACTACTTAACTAAGCACTTTTTCCACTTTTATCTAAGGTAATTCCAAATATCATGGGGAGAAGAGTTCACTATGCTATCTAGCATTCATCCTAAGTCAGATTGCAAGACATGTTAGAAAAAAATAGCACTTCTTTGGAACCGCTTTAAATGCGATTGAATAAAAATTCCTACCTGGGTTTGAAATATTCTTAAATAGTCTTTCCAATGGTTTTGTCCTGTTACACTATGATTTAAACCAGGTATAATGTAATTTTGAATTATATTCAAACAAGGTACCTCAACCAATTTGAACTATATTTAGACCACAGTATTTTTACTGCTAAAGAAACCTAACAGAGGAACAACATGCTTGGAACATCTGTCGCAGTGATTGAAAGAAGTCTACAACAGGAATAGCAAACACTTATTTTCTCTTCCGAGATGCTGTCAATCTGTTGAAGCAAAGTATCAGTGAAGTAGATTGTTTCTAAGAGGTACCTCACTCTGGCCTGTCTTCTCCAAAACAAAGATGATTAAAATATCCCCTTGTTGCATAACCTTGTCTGCTTGCTTATTATTATCTGCTATCTCTGTATCGGGGGAAAAAACTCTTTGTCAAAGCTAGTAAGCATGTTACAGTGTTATATTTAAAAAAAAAATAAAAATCATTTGCCTAAGTCTAAAAACCTCTACCTAATTAAATTCAAAATTTTAACATGTGTCAATTATTATTTATATTTAAATAATCAAGCGTATGACTCAACACAATTCCTAAGATACAGACCCCTAAGCAAGGCTGTCCGTCACACAGTGTATTCTGCAGAGACGATCAGAGCCACAAGTATTTATGACACAACTTTCCAGTTACTTCACGGAAGACGACAACGAATAGCTGCTCACCCTACGCTAATGCTGGTTCTCCAGAATGGGTTTCTATGCTGCTTGCTCCTTAGGTGGTCCAAACCAAGGTTCTTTCCTACAACAAGGGTCCTGCCTGCCCAGGAAGGACGGAGTCTCTGGGGCTGTGTTTGGGCTCCCTCTGAGCAGAAAGTTAAAGGACACAGATAAGCCAGAAAGGAACTGCATGGCTCAAAGGATTCATTACAATTTCTTGGTGTATCACTGTCGCGGGTCCAACTGCGGTCAACCAGCAAACAGTACCTCTTCTCACTGTCACCAGGCTGAGGCTTCCTGGTGACTGGAAGCCTGCTCTCCTGGACTACGATCTGCCAGAGCCCTTCAGTCAGGCACGTAACAGGGGACCACGAGTGGCCTCTTACTCCACATCACCCATCTGACTGACAGCATCGGCACACAGCTGAGGCAGGCGCAGCCCTCTTCAGCTCTGATGGAACAAGCCTTGAGGCTCAGCTGGGAGACGATAATCCTGTGGGCTGCCAACATGAGAGGACGCCTTTAATAACCAACAACGGGACTGCATGACACGAGATGAGGCAACGCGGCCCGCGAAGGGCCAGAGGCGGCTGCGGTTGCACGGCCTGGGTGGTTTCCTTGTGCTCGGGGCTGCGCTGGGTTCAGGAGAGGTGACCATCACCATTACTGATGTCCTCGGACCACCCCGGGGAAGAGCTGCCCACCGGGCCACAGCACCGCTACGGAGCTGCCGGCTACGGCACCGGGGTTTTCAGCCACAGCTGGTTTTCTATCCAAAAAAACCAAGATGTGAAATGGTTTAGGAAATGTGGTGATAGAAATTAAGGCGGGGACTTCAAAAAAGCAGCCAAGCAGTTTGACCAGTGGATACAGATGCAAAAGCTTTCTGAGAAACTTCAGTATCAAAGAGCTAAGACAGAACCACGTATCAGCTCTCGAGAAGGACCAAAGTTACTGGGAGAAGGGAGTGAAATGCCAAAGCCTTGAAGTTCTCTGCTGATTATTTGCAGGGAGCACGGGGGAATCAAACAAGGACAGGGATACTTACATATTCAACTAAATAGTTTAAAATCCTATTTCCTTTTCATATGTAAATATTCATGTTAACATACATTGTGCTAAAAAGTTTCATAAGACATTTATGTATAAAATACAGACTTAAAAGCAGAATTTATCCCTCTGCATAAAGTTTTTGTGTAGATACAGGGCTCTCTACTTCAAAAGGGACCACTGCACAAAGGAATCATTAACTTCCAACTTCTGCATCAAAAGTATTTAGTGTACCAATCCAAAAAAGTTCACAATTCAGCCACGATCGGGAGCTCGCATTGGGTTCTTTTGCAAATAATTTGGGAAAAGATGGTGGCTGTGTAACTCACCAGGGCGACCCCAACACCTGCCTTACCGCACCCTGCTCCACCCGTGGCTCAAACCCTACCCTACCTTTATTAAAACCAATGGACACAGATCCTGTCTTCCTGAGAGCAAAGACTTGATTTCCCCTCGCATCCACTGATCCTTTCAGAGGGGTCTCCTTCGAGCTCTTTGGGGGCACGTCAGCTCTTTGCTCCTGCTCTTTTACCCTTCCTTAAATTTCAACAGAGGGACTTCAGCAAAAGCTATCTACTTTAATCTGCTTGTGGAGAGACCTGGATCTACTTTTTCCAGAGTGATAAAAAGGTAGGACAGAATTTTCTCTGAAGGTAGCAGACAGGCAGAGCTCCTTTTTGACTAATCATTTTAATGCTGCTGTGGTTTTGTTGTAGTACTAATTATGCAGTAGGGCGCCCACAGCTTTGTATAAGCATCTTTTTGAATTATTTAAAACAAAATAAAAGGGAAACAGCAGTTACTCAGCATTTCTGCAAACTGTGCAACTCAAATTTTAGCACCGATCACAGAACGTGCTAAACAACAAATAACGTAGTCACTGATGTGCAGGCCTTGAAAGACGAAGCACAGGTCAGTTCTACAGCTGACTGTCCCTTCGAAGCACTGCACATGCTCAAGGATAGAAGCATTGTAGGGTTTCTAAGTGTACTACTTTGTGGATTCAGTTGGTTAGTTTCTTAAAAAAACCCCAACCAACCAACCAGCCCCAAACCCCTAACCCAGACCACAGCGTAAGTGAAAAAAATATGTTAAATTGAACAATATATTCCTATTCAATTTTCGAAGTTTTCGTTTGAAATAGCCCAAAGTGAGAAGACCACAGAAGAAATAAAGCTCCCAGATTCCTATGATTTCAAGCCAGTCCTTGGCCAAATCAGTAATAGTTGGGTCAGAAATTACAAACTAATACAGCCAGTATCTGACGACATGGTTTTCCAGCGACCATGGAGCGCTCTTCCCTCCCTCTCCCGAATCCATCCCAGCTCCCGCTCCTCGCACAGCTCTGTCAAACCGTCCCCTTTCGCGCCGACGATGGAAGCAGCGTGGGTAGCAGGTTTTAAGAGAGTTCCCTTAAGGCTAACAAGGAAACGTTGAAACAAACCAGGGTGCAGTCATAGCTGTGTGACTCTCCAAAAGAAAGCATTTAGAAACAGATTCATAAACAAGGGGATTGCGGCTGTCAGTAGGGGCTTAAGGCCCATAATCAGGATCAAACGCAATGCGAACCACGGCATTCACCGCAGTAGTTACTACACTTCTGTCCTTTTTCCAGCAACTTCTGCTGACTCAGGAGTACAAATTGCTGACACCCCTCCTGGGAGTGCTCACGCACACAGCACACTCCTTTACACGCACACAAAATCAACAACGTGAACATGGGAAGGAGTTTGAAACAACAATTATCTGTCAAAGAACTTAAAAAAAAAAACGTTCCGTGCTTTAACCATCTCTCTTTTTTTCAGATACTCACATTAAGCGCTACGCTGAATAAAAGCAGCTGAACAAACAATCTTGGGATTACTGGAAAAAATACAGTGGTGAAATATTGCAGGATTTTAGCCCACTACAAAGACCCACAGTTTTTTGTCCAATCTGGAAGACAAATTGTTTCAATGAGTGAGGATTTCCCCTCTTTTCAGAAAGGAACAACTCTCACTGTGCATTTGTGGCACATCCTAAACAACCAAAAGCATTACAGGAGTTGTTCTGCATAGGTACCCACCTGGACACTGCAGAAGTAAACCTGCCATTTGGAACGTGCAATAAAAAGACCATGAAAAAGTTTAAAGTACCACTTCTTGAAACTTACAAAATTACTATTGTTACAAGAAAATACATAGAAACAGAACCAACTGAATTTATCTAATGCTTCATACAAAAATCACTTGAACTGAAATTTTCTGCACAAAGAATATGTAAAGGTCACACAGAAAAGCAACCTGGGCTGCAAAGTGACAGATTTCAGCATGCACCAATGCAAGCAAGCAAATATTAGCATTAATAATAACACCTATTCATAACACTGTCTTGCATATGTAAGAAAAAACAGATTTCTTTGGCTATCTCCTAGCCTCAATCAGGTTATAACCTTGACACCCAAACTGAACTTCAGCACTTTCATTGCCAAAATCCCTCTGGCATCAGATTTAGTAACTGTGGAAAAAATTTTCCAAGTTTTGTCCTTTTTTTTTTTTTCCCAGTGAAATATTTTTACAGTTCTTTAGTCAAGTAGTTTTCCTCTATGTCATTGTTATCCCTTCTTCTATTTCATTATCCCATGCTAGCCTCACAACCAGTTTTCCATTTTTCATCGGCCACCCAACTTGCGCTCTCCCAGCTAAGCAGGAGTTCTGTGGAAGAGAGGTTACAGCGCACAATAAGCTAGATACGCATCAACAATATCACACTCTTGCAAAAAAGCAAATGTTGTGCTGGAACAGACAGACAGCGACGGAGGTCTGTGAGGAAAGCTTTCTGCTGTACTCACCGTTACTGGGATGTCAGCAGGAGCATTTTGGTCAAGTTTCACTGCTGTGCTCAGTGAAACATGTGGACTAGTTGGAAGATACTCAAGAGAAGAGTAGAAAAAGGATGAATTATGTATCTAGTGTAAACAAAAGGAAACTGAAGGGAGACAAAGTAACAGTCTTCAATTGTTCAGAAGGATTATGCAAAGAGGAAAGGAACTTATTTTCAAATTACAAGAAGAAGGACTTTACCAAGACAGTGAGAAAACCTTTCTGACACAGAAAAGCACTTGAATAGAATATGTATGATATATGTATGTCTACATATACATCATATATACATATGTGATATATATATTGTATCTTTTTAGTAGGATGAGAACATATATCTGTATATGAAGATGCTAGCTGCTGTCAGAAATGACCAAGACTTTGCCAACCCTGTCTTATGGCAAGTGGGTTAGATCATTTCTTGGGGACCCGGTTTAGCCCTGTGATTCTGCATGCCGGCAAACCACCTCACCCTTTTTCCAGCACCAAGTGCCCACTGAGGCCTATGAGAGAAGCAGCCCCTTTATTTTAAAATACAGAAAGAAGAGAGGCTTTAGTCTTGCTATCCCTGGTAATCCTGGGCAAAGGTCAGGTAGAGCCTGCCCGTCGACAGCAAGTCTAAGGCAGAATGAGAAAAGATGACAGAGCTGTGTGGAGTACTGCAAGTCCCCTGAACTGCACAAAAAAACCCCCAAAGTCCATGCAGTCAGCTACAAAGAAAATAAAAGCAGGGGTTTGCAGTTATATGCTAAGATGTCTACAAACAGGAAAAGGCAAAAATCTGCTGGAACACTACCTTTCACTTCTATATGCTGTACCAGCACGATGCATAGTATTTGAGGACATCAGCTTCCCTGCACCCTGCTTCTAAATAAAGTACATGGCTTTTCCCTCTCCTATGTGCATTTTGTCTACACAGATTACTAATAGCTTGGGGTAAAATCTATTTTACTTATTTACACTGTCCCTTAAAAAACAGGGATCTCTCTCAGTTGATTATAAGCACTGACCCATCAGCTGTCCAAACAAACAAGTTGCATCTCCCACCTCACTGTGATTTACCTACAGCTTAAAAGTTCAGGTTCAATCTAAAGATGTGATTTTTTTCCGTCTGTTCTCCCACAACTTTCTTTTGAGTTTCTGGGGTGTGTGTGTGTGTGTGTGTGTTCTGTCCTTTTCCCCTTTCTTGTTCCCCCCTCTCCTTCCAACCTTTTCTGTTCTCCACTAGCTGCTCTTCTCCACTGCTGCCCCTAATTTCTCTACACCACACCTCGGGGTAGAAGGCAGTGGAAGAAAAGCAATGGCAGAAGCACTTTGAGCTCCAGTAAAACAGGGATGCTCCTGGTGCCCTCCTCCTCCAAACATTTAAAAGCAAAGGTCTCCAACCTTCACTGATTCATCAGCAATAACAATACAGACTAATAGAGAAACACTGAAGGCAACATCAGGTTTTGCTCTCATATCAAGGTTGATTAAATCAAGAAATATTTCACGTACAGAGGGTGGAAGACAGAAGAAAGCCTGAAGGACTGACTGAAGATGCAGAGAGGTACACAATTTGGGTGAGTCTCATGGGTAACACAGAAGTACCCATGGAAATGTTAGTTACAGTCACCCTATAGCAAGGATGTGAAAAATTACCCTGATTTTTATCCCAATCACTTCAGTCCTCAAGCTGGAATAAAAAAAAGGGGTAAATGAAAACATTTAACAAAACTCTTTAAAAACAAAGGCATTGCAATGATGTCTTAAAAACGAGGGCACAGAAATTACTGTGCCTCTACGGGACAAAGCACAGGTCAGAGAACAGCAGAGGTGGCTTTAAAAGTGTTTTGCGTTCTCCTGTCTCTGGACTGCTGTTGGGGACCTGGCCTGACCCCGACCCCTGCAGCCTGCCCGGTGTATGCCGAGTGCGGCATGTGAACCGCTGTGTCCGGAGGGCTGGACCCCCGACACGCTCATCCCCACGTCCAGCGCACGGCTTGCGAGAGGGGTCCAGGGCTGAAGCACGTTCTCCAAGCCAGGGAGATGTCAATGATCGCGTTAAAACCGTTCTAGATTTTTTTGTGTGTGTGAAAATTGGCAGGACTGCAGTCCTGGTGAAGATCTTGGCCACCATGCATACACGTTCCTTTGGCTTTTCCTTTACCAGCAACACAGAAAGCGGCAGTGTTTTAAGAACTGAAGTGCCCAGAGAAAACCATTCAGGCAGAGCAGAACGCCTCAGTAATTACATTACTAACACGCGCTTCCCTTAGCAAAGCTCTGTCCACAGCACATGCGTCACTTCAGTTTCAGCAACTTGTTTTGGAGTTGCCTCCCACGCAAAGCAACTGTTGAGTTTAACTACAGCAGCTTTCGACAAACAATTTATCAGAACCATTACTGGGCAGACAGTTTTTCTGTTGTAAAGCCAGGACCAAGGGTGCTTAACCGAAAAGTTTCTTTCCCTTTGTTGTTCCATGCAGGTGCATTAGGATTATTCTAATACTGGGCCCTGTTTGATGGGAAGTTGCTATGTGTATATATACCCCACACACGCACATACGCTCCAAACTCCAAGAAAAATAAACAGAGAGTTAAGCTGTGGTCATACTTTTATTCACACTGATCACAGCAATCCTCCTTTCCTCTGAAGTAGCCGAAACCTTATGCAAGCGCATGGCAGATATGGCCTCTGGCTTTGTGAGACAGACTTGACAGGGTAACGGCAGCTGGACTGAGCGAGGTTCATATGGGCTAGCCACTGGGGATGTCATGTTGCACTCATTTGGAAAGTACCTAGCAGCCATGCCTCAACTCATTTTGAAATGAGAAAGGCCAGTTCTTCCTGGTTTGAGTAAAGGTTATCAGAAAACCACAGAAAGTTCCCACAGCAGTTCACTAACAAATAGTCTTAGGGGAATAAAATATATATATATATATATGTATTTAGGTATGCATGCGTGTACAAAGCTGTTTTCTTAAACACAAAATAGAGAACTTCATGGGCTAAACTCTGGCAGAAGGGTAGACATTCTGCAAGAGCTGCTTTACCAAAACCAGGCGGCTAATATGGAAGTTACCTCCTGTTTCCTAAATAAAAAGTGCACTAGTAGCAACAAACTAGTGAGAAACTAACAACCAAACTTAAGGAAAAAACCAAAACAAATGTGCAGTTCAGATCAAAAGAACTGCTGCCCACCTAACAATTTCCACTGAACTTACCAGAACTAAGTGTACTTATATAGACATCTAAAAGTTAATTTGAAAAAACAGATTTTAAATTCTGTTTTTGAAGATGCGAGCCATTGTGCTTGGTTACACAACATGCTATAACTGAGTTTCTTCTTCTGCTTCGAGCATTAGGCAGTTATAAAAGGTGTTAGTAAGCCTTTGATTACATCATAAACCTTGGCAGTGTTTGATAATTTCTTAAGGGATTTGATAGAGGAAGCAAAAGGCTACAGAAATCTCAGTTTTTCTTCTTAGGTTCCTAACCTTCACAGCAGTGCAATTATGTGGAAGAAGCCAATGTGAAGCACAAGATGAAAGAAGGGAAGTAAATACATTTCAAGTTCCTTTTTAATTTTAAAAAATCTAATAGTTTAAGCCAACTTCAGGAAGCTCTGGCTCAAGACTGAGCACCTGAGGTTAAGAACACTACTGAGCATTAGTGTTTTGTAATCAAACCTCTAATTCTGTGCTGTGTTCAAGCTAGCAGTTACTGGCTGAATTAGCTCCCAAATTCAGTGCTACCTGAGTTGGGCAGCAAGGGCTCCATGCACCCATGGCAATCTGCTGTTGAAGACCAGGGTAAAATTTGCTCTATCCCAGCACGCTCCTTCCCAACCGGGGTCTGCTCCCCACCCGTCCCCGAGAACATCCATCAGCTGGGGGTGACCCACTAGTTGTAAGGTAGGGTTTTTCTCCAAACGCTGCAGTCCTTCACCGAGCTGCTCGAGCATCACGCCCCGTCGCTTGTGCGCAATGCACATCGTAGAGGGCTTGACAATTTTGCACGGCCTCTTTTGCTTTACCTCCTTAGGATGTAACTATGAAGGATGAAACTACTGCTCGTGTAACAACAGTAACTAGCTGTTCCTGCCATATAGCCGTGTCCTGCCCTACCAGGGAAAACATAAATATGTACCAAAGAACCAAGTTCTGTCCCCAGAGTTCCAGTAACTTAAATCCAACAGGAAGAGAAGTGTGCCCAAGAAAAACTCAGAAGGGGATTTTTCCTTCAGCTTTTCTCATATATGAAGTAAATGCATGTATAGCAATATTCCTGGTTTAGTAGCTCTGCTATTTGTTTTCCATTAGGCATTATGAAACTTACTTTAGCAAATATGTTTTGTGGGTTGTAATCCATAGCTTGTTAACCACTATATTCATTTAGGGACTACACATATGCTTTTTTCAAATATAGACATAAGGGGAAGTAAAAATCATGCCAGAGAGCATTGGTTAGTTCCCAGCAAAGACGGCATCTAGAATTTGGCAGTCTTCAGACATGAGAAGAGTACAAACACAGTCAGGCTCAAAATTTTAGAGTCATTTGCGTGGGCCATTTCTTTTGTCTTGGTGATCCCCACTTCTACAGTCATTTATAGCTTAAACCAGCCTGATTTTTTAATACAAAATACACATCATAGTTTCCTCTAGCTATAGCATTATTGTACTAGAAATGGATGTCTGCAAAACACCTTCCCACAATTCTGAGTGCTTTCAGAAACTTATTTTTGCTGGACATGTGATAAAAATACCGTTGTAATTCACTACATGGCTACCAAACCTTTTGCAGAAGGGCACTATGGTTGGTAAACAGAAAATAATAAATAAGTTACCATTGGCATTCCAAGGAAGTAGAGAGGGAAAAGTGGTTGCACCAAATCACCAGAACACACCAAGACCTGGTCTCCACTGCCCAACAGAAAGCAGGGCAGAGATCCCCGAGGTCATGGTGAAATGATTTACATTACCTTCACACATCAGAGCAGCACAGAGGTCTCGGATCCTCCTAAAACCCACACCTGGCAAAGCCTTCTGCACTTCACGAACCCTGGCTCCCTGCTCGGTCAGGTATTGGCTTCCCAGCTCCAGCACAATCCTGGCTGTCGGCAGGGGAACCTCTGCTCCCAGCACTGGCGTCCTTGGGCAACAGCTGCCCGCGGCTGAGCAAGGAATCTGTACCTCACATTCATGTACAGCAAATAATAAACTCTACAAAGCTATTATGCTAGTGATGAGGCTTCCTACTTGGGAAAAACACACCCACTCCAAGCTAGCTGACTGGTTTTCTCTTTGGTTTTGTTACAGCCAAGATGAAACAATCGCAGCTGAAGCCTATGGCTTTTTTTTTTAAACAAAAAAGTACCGTTGGTTCTGTAAAAAAAAAAAAAAAACACAACAAAAAAAAACCCCACCACCAAACAAAACCACCACCAAACCCAAACCAAAAAAAAAAAGCCACCCCACCAAAAAAAACCCAAGCCCCTGCCATCAGCAGCAGTATCTATCTAAATGTAGGTAACAAGAGGAAGCTCACATCGAACATCCCCTCCGGTGGGCTGCTTCTTCCCCCCACCCTGATACCAAAGTCCAGCCCATCCTCGGAGCTGCCCGGTTCCCCTCCTCACCAGCCCTGCAAGCTCCCCGACCAAAAATACAGAGTTACACACAAGCTGAAGAGCATCGTGGGGCTGGGGAGCTAAGCGCTGGACCAAGGCCAGCAGCACAACCTCCCCTCCACCATGACTTCTCCTACGCTGCTTTTTCTCCCAAAACCGCTCCACCTCCCGCCGTGCAGAAGGGATGGCTGTCGCTCGGTGGCCAGCCACGCGCTGTCCTCTCTTTTTTGCTCAGGGAATGGCCCCATGCCCACTTTGGTTTGTTTTTCAGTCCAGGTGGTAAGAGACAACAACGCTTAAAGACAAGGCTGGATGCTGGGATGTAATGCTGTTGAGGGTACAGGATTAGCAGCCGTCACCAAACATAACTTTATTCTGTGCTGATGCACCTCCTTCTTAATACCTGAATTGTGGGAGGGCTCTAAGCAATGAACTCTAAATTGTAACAGGGCTTCTGCACGCACAATTGGGCCCTAAGTACTTAATACCGTGCAATCGCAACAGGTACCTGTAGAAAGAACATATTCTCACCACCATTTAAGAAGAAAAAGATATTTATATTGACACTACGGAAGACCTCTTTGGGGGGAAAAAGAAAAGCCTTCAAATAGGTTCAGTGTTTTAAAAGCAAAGTCATGAGTTTATTCTGCAGACTGTGATTGCATTGTGAAAGGGAAATAAAACCATTCAGCGTGCTTCCTCGAGGTTTAAGAAAGTAATTAAATACTGTACAGTTTACATAATTTAATCTGTCAGCTTCTGGAAAATAATTAGACACATAGGGGGACATATTCAAAATTTTGATCTACTCTACCTGAAATCTATTCAAAGGAAATATTAACTGATATATACGCTGCTGAATCCCTCTGGCAATACTTGCTGATTATCCCAGCAGTTTTCCCTCCTATTGCTGTATGAAAGAAACAGCCAACTAATTCATTAACCAGGAGGTGTTGATTACATACATATTGTTATCAAAAGCACAAACTACACTTTTTTTCCTTTCTCTCAGTTACAGTAATTTTAAGTGCTTGCAAAACAAGCAGACTGAAAATATTCAGCTTGAAATCCGATACTTAAATTTAATACTTGGGCAATGCCTCCTTAGGAACCCAAATAAGACACACAAATTTCGTACACTCGAAGCCTAGCTATGCACAGCTAGTAGCTATTATTGATTAAGCATTCTATTTTAAAAATGGGCAAAGCTGAACAGACACAGAGCACTTTTTTGTCTACAGAGCTGGAACATTCCCTGAATTTTACTTGTATACATCCTTTAAATTCAAATTAGTTTCCAAATGTAAAAAAAAATCCCCATTTTCTTTTTTGCAGGGCCTAACTACAGAAGACTTGGTTATACGCATAAGGAATGAATGCTACCTTCTAATAAACTGATCCAACTGGGTATTTTTGATTTTACAGCCAATTGAAAGAAGCCCCCAAAACCATGAAAAATGACCTAGTATTTTTATCAGCACTTCCCACCCATATATATTTATGAATACCAAAATCTGTAGTTACAATAGACTCTCAAATTGTTTTCAATAATTCACCACTGTGATGGCCAGAGGCCCCCAAGAGTGACTAACTGTAGAACAGTCTAGTAGTCGAAGACCATTTAGAAATATCACCCCCCAAGGCCAAGTTTGTCATCAATTTAATATGTCAGGTTTGGTCTCTAAGTAAAACTAACAGTGCATGTTAATGTCGTACATAATCGCAATAAAGCCTTACAGCTCTAGAAGACAAAGCGCTACATGATTCAATAAAAATCTTCTAGTACATGATGTAACTGAATTATTAAGAGGTAAAACATGAGAATCTTAAGGATCCTCCTCATCAGCCAGAGCTGTTCCCAGATAAGCTTAAAGAATATGATACAAGTAGCATCTTGGTTGCCACATAACTAAAGACAAGAAAACAGAAAAAGGAGCCTAAAAAAAAAAAAAAAAAAAAAAAAACAAATAAACCCCAAACCCAACAGAACCATGATCTGAAATTTTCTTCCCTTAATTCTAGGAAAGGCTCCCCCTTAGAAAGGGAACATTGTAAAGGCGAAGAGCACCTATGCAGAGCTGGTTCCTCAGATTTCTGTAGCTATAAAACACCTTGGACAAAATCCTAGAGAAACAGGTTGAACAGAATATAAGACAACAGTCTCTGAGTCTGTACTTTGTTGTTACACTTTACATTTTTTTGTTTGTGCTAACTCAGTAATCAAGAACTTAACCTACCACCTGGCTGAAATAAAACTAGTTTTTGCTTGAAGTTTCTCCAGCATCTTTAGTAGCTTCGCAAGGTCACACTGAGGACTAGTGGTATCAAATGCCAAGAAAAAGCAAGCAGGCAATATCCAGTGCCTCCCTGGCAGAGGGCATGACTCTGGGAAATACCTGCTTTCACTTATTTTTTATTTTTTTTTAAAGTCCTCCAAAACAAAATGCAGAGACCCATCACTTTAACTGAAAAGGGTTTTGTACAGCATTTTACTTCTTTGTCAGATGACATTCAGGGTGGCAAGGCAGCATTTTCAGTATTGCCAACTTCTGATGTATTTCAGCTGTTCTTTTTCCTTCTTTCCATCTTAAGAAAAACATTCTACTTAATCATATTTTGCATACTCTTGGGCAGAATGTTAACTACAAAAGGCGGGTGGATTTACCTTCAGGAAACACAACATCTAATGGCAGTAACTTTTCAGGGCTCAATGACAAAAATCTTATCTGCTTTATAGTTCCTATGGCCCCACATCACCGTTACACCACGAAGTTGCTAACTCCTGTAGTATTCTCAGAAAAAGCTTTCTCTTACCAGTCCAGTCTGTGCCTAACTCACAAAAGACATGCAGTGGCATTAGGTTCATAAAGGGTAAAACTGAATATTTTGGTGCAACTAGGACATCTACTGCAGTCACTCAATACTGCTTCTAGCACTTGTGGTATGATGTTGCTAAGGGAATAACACTTCAGTTCAGCTAGCTTTTGAAGACCTACCCCAGCAACTGACTGCAATAAGGTATCTTTCTCCCCTTCCCAGTATCTAGTACAACAGATGGATATCCATGCCCAATATTATTCTGTGCAATGTCCTGAGTTATACCACAAATGGCTTATGTAACACGGCTAAAACAAACTACTCCGCAGCAATGAATGGGGACTCTGTTGTTGAAGTCTTTGCCAACTGCATGCATCATTCTTGGTTCTGCTAACGCTGAGTAGGGACAAAGGCTATATTCTGTCCTCTATGGCAGCACAGCACAGTGATGATGCTGTAAATTAAAGAAAGCACAACACGCTGACAACAGACTCATTACTGCTTTCTTACTTGCAGTTCCAATACATAAATGTAGCATAGTGTTCCTCACATTGTGCTGAAAGTAAGGGGAAATAGGGATAAATATGGGAGAGCCTTTCCATAGCTCAAGAGCATAGATCCCACTTCCTCCGACTGGATCCAATTTTGTTGGGTGGTTTTTGCATCAACCTTCTATCCTCGTTCTTACCTTTTCTTCTACATATTTTCAGAGCTGCTGTTCAGGCATATCAATAATTTAAAAAATAATCTTCTCCAGAACAGCATAATCTATACTCCTGTGAGAATCTGTTCCACAGCCTCTGGTAATGCCATATCTCTCTCCACTATCTTTATTTCAGGCAAATACAAAAAATCAAGTTTGGGGAAAGATCTAAGAAAGTCTCATTTATAACTCGATATAGACATTTCCCATACAGGTAAGTAAATTATACAGTGTCGATGCCTCCATAACCCATTGTTCTGCCCCTGTTCCCTGCCTGCCTCTCCTTTTCCCCACATTTATAGGACCTGGGCTGTCTAGCTGCTAGGTGTGACCTCAATATCATCATGATATTGAAGGTAACCTAAGTGGAGACTTCAGAAAGCACACATCTAATAATAAAGCTCTTTGCAGAAAACTGGGAATTCCAGAGAATATTACAAGCCTAGAAGGCTAGGTATGCATACAGAAATAACATAAACCAGACTTGATTCTGACGTCCCAGGAGAAAACACTTCTGTATCAATACTATGCTTGCCTTAGGAACAAATAAATGCCTATCAACTTCCTTATTACCTTTAGAAAAATACATAATGCTAGTATGCACAAACATCTGACTATTTTCAGTAAGTTTTATCAGGATTAAACAGAACAGTATTAACTACCACAATGATCAAAGGCTAAAGGGTACCTCACCATCCCAAGCATTGCCACCTGTGCCTCTGGCTTAACAGCCCCACTCATCCCCAGCCTAGATGAGCCATTGGTTAAAAAAACAACCCCCAAAAAACCCAGAAGTGTCTCATGAATGGCAACCTGACATTTCATGAAGATGATTACATTAAGAGTTCCCATAATGTTTAGAAATTAGATTTGAAATAGGAGAAAGAGTGAATGTAATTCTACTGCCAGGAATAAAAAAAAACCCCAAGAGTTGTCAGGTTAACAGGACCCCAAAATAAATCCCTCTCTGTAAATTTGGGATATATTGTCATGCAAGCAGAAATACAAATTAGACCAGTCGCTAGCAGGAAAAAAAATTTCCTTTTTCTGTGTTTCCAAAAGAAGCAGAAAATTTGGTGCAAAGGGCACCTTTTTCTTGGAAGTGGATTTCTACAGAAGTTGAGGTGAGCAAAAAGTCGCTATGTGAAGAAACATGCAGCCCATCCCAGTCTACGACAATCATCTAAATACTCCACCAAAAAATAGCTGGAAATAAGCTGAGAAAGAGCTCAAGCATTATTTACAGCTTAGACTATAAACACACAGGGGGAAAAATACAGCTACTCATGGGCACAAGTTGGGCTACAACTGCTGCTGGTGTAAGTAGTGCCTGACGCCAGCTTTAAACCAGATTTGTCAGAGTGGAAATATCAGACCTGAGTGGGCTCTGGGCCACAGTTACTGACTTGAGTGCAAACGGGCAGTGCTGATGGGTCTGCGAGGGTCGCTCAGTCACTTGCAGGGGTGGTCTCAACTGCGTCAAAAATCGAGATTAAAAACTCCGCAGCTCCACAAGGGCTACAGAGCTCTCCCACGCTGCTTCCAATTATATATTGTACATGAAACTATTCTGATATAAATAAAGATACTGGTGAAACCAGTCCAGTGACAGCATCACTCTAATCAATTTCTTTGCCAAACAAATGAATAAATGGTCCAGGTGAGTGAAAAGACCTGCCTCTAGCACCCTAAGCAACCAGAAAACTTGGAACTGGTGGACGTGGCTGTGACGAACACGTTCCCTATGCCACTCACCTGCTTCTGCAGGGATTTAATTTGGAGAGAGCATAGTTTGACATTAAATTCCACAATCATTGGACCAGGATTTTTCCCAAGAAAAGTAGAGTATGGCAGCAGCAGGAAGAAGAAAAATTAAGGTTTTTATGCTGCATAAACATACCTGTGCAGCTACTGTATATAAGCACTGAGAAATATCTGAACTCATAAGCTTACCAACTTCCACGCTGAACTTCATATTTCAAATTAGCAGCCACTCAAGAATTTCTGTTGTGTTGAAACATTCCTAAAATGAAGCACTTCAGGTTCCCTTATACATGATTTTCTACTATTTTAGAAGGACTGTTGCCTGCCCTGTAAAGTTCCTCTACTGCCTTTGGCTTTTCCCTTTTGAATTTCCCTTTTATTCACTGAAAATGTTTTGAAGGTTTTTTTTTTAAAATATTTATTTACTGAAACACTCTGTTGGAAAAGGACAACACTGATACAAAATTACTTCTTTAAATCAAGGCACACATTTCAATAGCATGTAATTCAAATGCAAAGCCTGACAACTTTTGTTTACATGCCTTAACTTGCTCATTTGCATTCTGCAAAATATTTTGAAGTCATTAACTGGAAGTTACTGTATCCTCTATGATACACAAAAGAAACCTTCATCCTGCAGCCACAGTCATTTTGTATCATTAATCTGCTGCTTGATTCAAGCACATCTGGATTTCTGGTAAGAGCGTATGACCAATAATAAAAACTATATATAAACTAGCTCAGCTTGGACTCCTGCATTCATTTGGGAAACTGTCAGCAGAAGCTCTCTCCTTGGTTGTAGCTGTATTACTCAACATGCAGTGCGCAGGAATTGTTTGTGGAAACATTTGGTATTTTTAGGCCTGGCCTCTCAATGGGAATTCCACACTGAAAAAAAGGTATCACTTATACACTCAAACCCCTCATTGTGTCCCCTGCTATGAATTTACATACAGGGGGTAGAGGGTGAATGGCTCAGCTATAAGCTGGAATTTACAAATGTGTTTAAGCACCTGCTAAAAATAACTAGGAATTATACTCTTGACATGAGTACATGCTTCTCTTTTTCTGCAAAGTAAAAGCCTCAGCTCAATACAGGACAGGAGTACACACAAAATGAATCAATATTGATTGAAAAGCCACAAATCCGCTTTTCTAATTTCCAGTTCTTGTCTTAGATGCACAAATATGTTCTTTTAATCTAGTTTTTAAGGTAAGATGCTCTGTACGTAATTTTTCTTGATAAAAAATTTTAAAAAGCAAGTAAAATAACCACCGAGGAAAAAACATTTACATGGGCGTCAAGCATGAATGGAAAGGGATAATCAGAAAGAAGCAATGACAACTCAGCTGGAATATTTACCCCCCTCTTCCCCTCAGCTGCATGCGCCAACATCAGTGTCAGATATAGGCAGGTACAGACAAAGTTTTCCTTGGGGAATATATTCATCCACTTAACTGCCAACTAATACTTTTTTTGTGCCTGTATGGAGGATTTTGTACACACCAAGCTTGGGAGCACTGCTGTATTTCCTCACCACCACAGGACAGTTACTAGGAAGGGGATGAAGCAACCACTGTAACTTGGAAGAGCATTACTGTAGCAATTCCTGAGCTCCAGTTTCTGAAGAGAGAAAACGGGTGGGGCGATTGGATTCATCTCCGGAAAAAATCTCAGCTTTTTTTCCAACAGACTTTTTACTTAGATGTCTGCATTGTTATTACAACGGTTATTTAGTATAGCTTCTAAGAGCACCAAAGTAAGCAAAGCAACATGTGTATCAGGCAGAGCTTTACCAGGGGAGCAAAGGAATAACGTGCCGGGAGAGCGACAGCCCCTTTTTCTACCCGACAGCAGGCTCCCGGAGGGTCTGCACACACCTGGTCACCGACACGACACAAAAAGCTACGTACAGCGTGGTTCCACGCACCCAGGCTGCGGCGTCATTAGCCTTCTACAGCTTCAAAATGCTAAGTAAGCATATATGCAGTTCCCACATTGGGATTTACATATGAAGCAGAAGGAACAAACCAGGCATTTTAAAATTTGTTTACCAAACACATTTTTCTCACGCGGGCACACATAAAGGATAAAACCCAAGTCGACTTCCACCACGCAGCATCACGCCAAGTTCCTCAGCGCTCCTGGGCACAGAGATGGCAACAGTGATGGAGAATAACTTTTCCAACCTTGAGACAGCCAGAAGTCTATTCCCTTTATCTTGCCATGAGGCTCCAACCCCCATGATTCGTGTTTTGTGGTTCCTAGGCTAGTGCAGTTCCCCAGGCATGAAGTCAGCTGCTTCACGGAGGTTGCAGCCAGATCAGAAATCCACAGCCTGTACATTACCGGGGCCAGGCTCTCCCGAACCTGCTAGGCTAGTGCTTCAGAAATTAAAGAGTACAAGCCCTAGTCCACTGTGCTGGCTCACCGTACACGTGGACCTGCATGTTCAGAGGCACATCTGCCATATTCACTGCAACCACCCCGCTGAACTGAAGACACTCAAGAGTAGTTGCCGGGACATGGAGGAGGACTTGGCCACTACCAAAGGGAATTAATTCTCAGCGGTGAGACATCCAGCTGTTAATTACTTCTCAGGATGAACAAAAGTCTACCTGTATCTTCAGGCGCTTCGTTTCAATAATTCATTCACCACAGAGAGCTTCCCTCAGATGAAGCTCGTAAGAGGCAAGAGCAGGCTGGGCAGCTCCTGGAACTGGTGAGGCTGCTCGGAGCCGAGTCCCTGGACCGCTAATACACTACATCTCGTTAACCTGCACCCTGCAGCGCTAGGCACAAATACTTCACAGCGGGAGGGGGGGAGAGTCTTGTCAAGAGAGCCACACGGCTCAACAATTTCAGGAAAGGGTTCTGCTGGAAAACACCGGGTCAGTGGTGACCACTGCTACCTGGGGCAGCCAGGGAAGACCTGGTCTCATCCCCCAGCAGGACCCTAAACGACTGTTCCAGGGCCTGATCCAGCAAGGGCTTTGGGGGCAATAGTTTTAGTGGAGAGTAGGTGCCTACGCACCTTGGTTAAGCTGTCTCTTAATTCTCCTGCACCTCTCCTTCTTGACTTTGTGGTGGTTGTAAGAGCAACACCTTATTTTGAAAGGTCTGTTGAAAGAAGTGCAACAAAAAATAGGGAAGACCCAATGACAGTTGGTGAAAAAATGTTACTATTGAATTGTTTTGATTTTGGATGACTTCAAGGACGATACAGAAAAATGACAGGATGAATGCCTAAGTCAGTTCCAGCTATTTTCCTCATTTCTATTCCAGCAGGGAGAGAAGAAAACTGGCTGCATGAATAGTGCTCCGACCCCAGTGCAATAGGAAAAACACAGAGCACTGAGTAGTTTGGGTACTACCTAAACAGAAAAACTGACAATTGTGAATCGCTTGGGTTTGGTACTGCTTATGTCCAACAGTTTTAAAAACACTTGAGGCAGGAGGCGGGGGGGGGGGGAGAAAAAGAAAATGCAAAACAAAATGAGCCAGCAAGATCAGTTATAGACTTGCTTGCTATGAAAGAAGGGTGATTGTTGTATTTGTTGCTTGCCTATGTTTACTTTCTATCCCTTCATGGTTCTCAAAACCTCTGCCGGTTCAAGAACAACAACAGAAGCCCTTCTGTGTAAACAGAACTCTTTGCTCTACAAGCCCAGGTAGAAGACTAATACCAACCCTTGCAGAGGATATCAAAACTAATGCAACAAAAATATACCAGATGGAGGTGGGAAAAGGTTTGTGTCATCAGAGGGCACAGAAAGACAAGCCGGTTTCCTTTGGAAGAGAGAGAGTCAAATTATCATGCACAGGAATTCCCTTTCTGACGCATGAGCGCAGTACATCGTCTCTCCTTTTGGACAGTCATGTTAAGTGGAAGAGGAACCCATGGCTTTTCAAAAGCATCCCATCTCCCTGATGTTATCTCCATGTGAATATTCCTCTTCAAAGCTCAATTGTTCTACCTAAAAATTCTTCGAGGAACTGTTCGATCCTCATGCAAGATGTCGATCTTTAAAGAGGAATCATTTAGAAGGCAAAGGGTGAGAAGCAAACAATGTAAAAACAGAGAGTCACGGGAAAGCAAAGGAGGCAGGAAGGGAGGGAAAGGATTTGGTTTTGCCTCTCTACAGAGAAATTGTTTTGATACAGTATCCCCGTTGCATGAATTTTCCATATGCCTGTGTCAGATCCACTACTTTAAGCCACAGAGCTGTCAGATGCTCATTTTTTATGGTGTGCTTACGTGGCAGGCCAACCTTTCTGTTGAATCAGTCAGTTTTTCACAAAGCCAGGATCTGCAACCCAGAAAGATGTACATGCTCTTTTGGCCAAAAGTCTCAACTTTGCAGCAGGAGTGAGTCGGCAAAGCAAACCACTATATTCTGGTACCTAACAACTGTTATCAGAATCAGTGCTTTTACATGAAAAAAATAAAACATTATGAACAACATAAGAAATAGCAACTATTCTGCACACATACATGAAGCAAATATCACAATGGAAAAGCAGTTTTAAGAAGTTCTTAAAATAATCCAGAAAAATCTCACAAACTTTTGTACATGCTCAACTTTCTTTGTCTTTAACAAAATGAGGAGCAGGAGACATTTATTTCATGAACAAAAGCCTTAATACTTCAGTTAAAAGTTAATTTAAGTCTGTTGCAGACTAAGTAAAATTTGCAAAAAAACCCAAAGAAAATAAAAACAACGCCCCCACTACTTTTTCCGTTACCCATATCCAATTTTAAAAAAACATAATCCCACATCTAAGTGAAAATATCAGTCACGTAGGTATCACTTTATAAGGCTGAGGGAGGTGGGCACATCTGCACGTTTTTTACCTCACATCCCCAGCCTTCAGCATCCGAAAGATTATCTCCATTCTCCATGCCTCAAATTTTGCTAAAGTAAAATTGCATATTTAAATGCCGCATACATGCTAATCAGGATGTAAACATTTAAATAACAGAATGCAGATCCGTTAATCAAAACTGATTACCAGCTTTCTCTCCATTTACTGGGGGTTCTTCTGTAAAACATCATCTTAGTTACTGTTGCCAAAACTGTGTTTTTAAAGCCTCTTGGAGAAAAAGCTGATTAGTTACAAACATTGGCTCAAGAGACATGTTTTATGTCAGTGTTTACTAGAAACGTGAGATTGAAATTAACTTGCAGGTAACCAGTACATAATTGTGCATCTACATTAACCCTTTCTCTTAGCTTAAAAAAAGGCTTTGTCTCCTCTGCCCTTTTTCCTTACATCAGTAGATTTTAAAGAATTTCAAATTTCTGAAGGCCCTTGCAGAAATATGTGATTTACCAGAAAGTTTCAGCTCTGGAAACACTGACCAGTGTTTTCAGGCCATTATTTTCCACCACTAAGACATTAACATTCAGATTCCTCCCTGTTTCTAAGTATTTTTGAATAGCTTTTTATAATTAATACATCCAACTACAGAAGGCCACTATCGGTGATCTAGGACTGTTGCTGGCCATGCTGTGCACATTGCGATTTCCCAGCCAAATTGAAAATCAGAAATTCACAAGCTGCATTTATAAGCTTTTAATACCTGACTGCAGGTGACATACTATGGTCCACAAGAAAATATCTCAACGGGTTCAATCTATCTTTTAGCCTCGATGCCACAAACAGACATAGGAAAGGAGGCTGCGGGGCACACCAGCCTGCCCATCACACTCTCTCTGCTGACATTCCCTTTGACAGTCCAAGACAGTAAACAGGAGAGACCTACTGTGCAAATCTGGTCAGCATTTTACTAAAGCATGGAGGTTGAACATTCAAAAGAAAAGCTGCTAGATTTGTGAATCTCCTACAGAATGTGGAAATCAAGAACTTTTACCCCCCTGAAAAAAAAACGAAAAAAAAAAAACCCAAGAAAAAAAGTACAAAAATTACTGTAAAAGTTGGGAAAAGATTTCAGTATTAATCCTAAATCTGTTTATACAGACCTATGAGAAATGCAACAACGCGCACCCTTGCTCTTTCATCTTGGAGACACTGTTTGTGGAAATACTGCTTCAAATAATGGGGTCAGTTTTCAGATATACTGAAAATCCATTACTTGGTATTACTTCCTGAGCATGTTACAGACAGATATCACATTCTTCAAACCTCTGAACCTTGAGTCTTAACACATGATGCTTCTCTATAGCCAATTTCTTGTTCTGCTTTCTCAAAGCACTGTAAAGATGTTGTTCCTGAAAAACATATGCTGTTAACTGTATTTTTTAAGGCCTCATCATGTAAACTCCAGGTTGCTTCAGTAGAAATGTCTTAATATCTACAACTTTGTTCAGGAAGCAAACCGAAGCATGTAAGACGTTAGCAATATCAAAGGTTTGTGAGGTTTAAGAACAGGGGGAAAAATCAGGAAGGAATAAGATGATATTATGAAATTGCCCGTTTCCTAGATGCCCACTAGACTGTTGGTTATATTTGCATTAGTAGGCAGAACAGTAGAGAAGCAATATCCATAGATAGTGAGAACTGGGAGTCACTCTGGAGAAAAAGAATGAGAGAACAAAAAAAGCAGAGGAAGAAAAAAATTAGAGAAACACTACTTGCAAAAAAAAAAAAAAAAAAAAAAAAGGAACATGCTATTCATTTATTTTTGAAAAGGCATGACAGAAGGCAGCCATAAGATACTGGAAAAACATTAATAATTAAAACCTGTTTTGTGCCGAGGCCATATCCCGCCTGGATGCCTGTGAAAACTTCCCACAAGCTCTGGGACATGCCCCGATCTGCCTGTGGTGCCCGCTCACTCTAGGATATGGCATCCCTCCGGCAAAGGCCCCAAGCAGGAGATCCCAACCTGCTCCATCACGGAATTTCAGAGTTTGCCCTGACAGTACTCTTGCATATACAAATGACACACCAAGACAACCGAAAGCTTCAGAAAACCATAAACTGTTAAGACTGCAGGGCTTCTGAGCAAGCCTAACGACTAGCCTAATTTACGAGTGTATGAGAGGGAAAATTGACCGTTTCAACAGGGAAACAGATCTGCATTTAAGCAGCCAAACAACAAAAACTGGCTTTCTTTCTACCACTGCAGCAAGGGATTTAATGTACCTGAACAGGGATGGCAGCCAGCTCCTTCAGCAACCCTAGTAGCAAACCTTCCTGAAGAGGTACACAAGACAAACTGCCTTTCACAAGTCTGTCAAAAGCAAAATCGTCCTGTACCAGAACAGCAATTCCTCTGGTATCTCCAAAAGTTACATCACTGTTGCAAGTTACAGTCTAGAATTCTAAGAAAAAAATGGAAAAAGCACATAAAGAAAACACTATTTTGAAACATGCTAACAGACACATATACCTGGCCATAACATACGTAGTGTTCTAAAATAAATATAAGATTTTATTGGCATAATAATACACTTTGTTTAAAAGAAAGAACAAACACCAGGGGAAAACACAATTAAAAATTCCATAAATGGTTATCATGAAAAAGGGTACTATCCCACATCCCTAACAAATGCATGCAAATACCCAAGACAAATTCAGCAAGTCTGCTGTGTATGCTACATGAAGATTTATTTGAAAATTATTAAATCTTCCCTGCAATAAAGTTTAATATTTTCACAGTTCCTAATCTGCCTCTTAGCCACAAAAGCACTGCCCTTACACTGAAGAAGGCAATTCTCTTTTAAGATTCAAGGCATTAAACTATTACAACCTACATACTTAGCTCTCTGCCTCTTGACAACTGAGAATTACAGGAACATTTTGGTAGATTAGGTATTTTGCTAATAAAAATTAGAGAGTGAAATATTTTAAACACAATTAATACATACATCATTGTGTTTTCTTCATAGATCTGGGACAGAAATACCTCCTTCTGTAAGAAATCCTGAAGCAAGGATAAAGGTAAAATCTGTACATCTACTGCGTAAAGAGACATGCACTCCTCTTCAAAAAGCACAGCGGCTAGAGATTTCCTTCTAGGTAACAGAATAGCAAAACCACCACAGAAATTATATTTTAAGTGCCATTTCTAAACACTTCTTTTTCCTGGCTCCGTATTGTGTCTGCATTGCAACCTTGTAAGACCAAGCATGCAGTCTCCCACCTGACTTAACGGAGCTCAGTAGTTAAAAACAATGCTGTTCAACATTAACTTAACCCTACTTCCCAGCCCCTGAAATTAGGCCAAAAATCAGAGGAAATCATGCGGCGTGCTCTGGATATTCCATGACTACCACCGCTGGCAGGGCGTAAGCCACATATTTCATAGGTAACTAGGAACACACACACAGTTGTTTTGTAGCGACGCTACACCACAGGCTCCTGCTGAACTGCTGCTTTTCTTCCCCACAGCTCCTTCCAAACCTTGCACGAGTTCAGCCCTGGCATTTATGAAGGGGACTTGGTGGGAACTCATCTTTTAAACACATGGGAATTCAGGGGGAAAAAAGTTCACGGGGTATTTAACATATGAACATGCACTCTCTACTCGCTGCTTCTGCTGGTAATCAGAGATGTCAAATCCAGTTTACCGCATTAACCAGATTCAGTTATATGAGCATCAACAAACTCTTAAGTCAAAGATGAAATTTTCAAGTACACAGACTTTTTCAACTTTGCCGAAACAAAAATCCTCCTTCCGCTTTTCACAACCTGTGGATCGTTACAAAGACATTTCTCCTTCAGTCTGCCACCAAAGGTCACAAGGGAATTGCTAAGTCAGCATATTCTCCAAGCAGCCTCATTCTGAGAGACACTTCAAGGGCATTTAAAAAGCTTTTGTATAAAAACAAACAGCACTGCCTCGCCTAATGAACTCGAGCTTCCCCACTTCCCCAAAAATGCGTCACCGAAGGCTCCAAACACATCTGCCGTGGGGCTGTATGTGTGTGTCTCTCCTCCTTCTTAATGTAAATATTCTGAGTTACGATACATTTAAACAAGTGGAGGGAAAGACTGTACATCGCCCAGCTCATCTAATTTGGAAATTTAAAGTGCACATCGCCCAGCTCATCTAATTTGGAAATTTAAAGTCCAGTTTATTCATCTGTTTTAACATAGCAAGGAAAATCTTACTTTTCCAACTACAAGCCTGAGTTTCTCTCTCCATAATCTCATAAGCCATTACTGACCTAAAACGCTTACTACAGAAGCCCAACATACCAAAGAATGAATAAGTCTAGGAAATATATACTGGTATAACTAGCTCTTTGAAAATGTGTAGCTCTAGGAAGTCTCCTCTACGTTTTCCAGCATAAATATTTACAGCAGTTGCAACTGGAAAACAAATTGTCTAACTGTAAGAAGAAACTCAAAATACATGCCATGAAACAGAGTAATTTCAGGATTAAAAACCAAAACAAAACAACATAACCCCCAAAACAGAGTCTTTTTCTAAGCTTCCCAAGTACATCAAGGCGGGCCACAGGGTAACTGTTTTGGTGATAACGACTGACTGTGGTTAGAAAAAAAAAGTTTTTACTTCTTCAGCAATTTTGCAAAGTGTTGGGTCAAACAAACACTACCCCCTAACACGCAGACAACTGCGTGTTATTACTGAGCTCCCTGAGCAAGGTCCTGCATGCCTGTCCACCCTGCCAAGGACCGGGAACTCTTCCCACAGCCCAAGAATCCTCGCCTGGAGCAGCAGGTAAGTATTTATCACACAAACCCTTTCAAGCACCGTAAGACAGGCACAATGCAAGTTTGAAGGAAAACAGTACTATGCTGCAAATTTCTTTGGCACCTTTTTTTATTAAACAGAATTCACTGCAACAAGATATTTTTTAATGGTAACAATGCTCTTGGAAAGTTTATTGGGCTAGATATAAGACTGTGCAGTAACACAGCCCACAACTGCAAAGTCTAGTGGACTGATGCCTTCAAAAATTGAAAATACTGACAGGGGCATCAACATAGAAACTTGCATAGCTTTAAAGCAGTAAATAGTCAATTAAGAAAAATGTGAGACGTTAAGCCTTCGCCTTTCTCCTAACAGCCGTTAAGATGCAGAGGACCATAAACCTAGAGTAAGCTCTCTTAATCAAGGTTCTCCAGCCTATCCAGGATTTTGGTATTTACATGTTAACTTCTAATGGTTACATATTAGAAGTGGCTGTTGGGTTTTTTGTTTGTTTGGTTTTTTCAAGTAAGTTCACACACACAGACACACACCCCCAGTAAAACAGTTAACCTTACATAACTTACATATACACTCACAGCAACCCAAAATCTATTCTGAGATGCAAGGATTTAAACAAACAAACAAAAAGTCATATTCTTCTAAATGCTCAGAAGAAAGCTGGACTCTTACAAAATGTAATTGTTCCTGGGCTCAGAAGACTGGACTCAGTTTCATCCCAGAGCCAACTGCCTGCTGTAATAGAAATGTCTGAAAGGGCAACTGCTGAAATCTTACTTTTTGTTTCTCTTTTCACAGCTATAATTTTTTTCATGACCTTCCTAATACACTGGAGTTCATGCTTCAGCAAATGCCAAATTCTGTAGCATTTCTTACTCCACTGTCAATTAGCAATAAAGAAGATACAAGATGTAAAGGTGAGGCAGAATTACAATTCTGCACTGTTTCCAATTCACTGTATTCTAAAAGAAATCTAACTGGCTTATACATAGCTTTCAAGCCCCAGTTCATTGCTGCTTTTTTAATTTCTGTATGAATTCCATCTTTTATAACCTTACCCTTCACGAATTTCTTCCAGCTTGAGCCCGATTCTAACTGCAATTATAATGATTTTATATTCCATAAAAAATACGTGTTGTTTTCTACTATCAAGAGAACAGAACTAAGCTCTTTCCTCCATTCTTTCTCTTTCATCAACATTCTTGTAGGTATTTCTTTGCAATCCTGTTAGCTGGAATACCATTCTTTTATCCCTCTTCTTCATGTTATTTTAACTCCCTCTGAAAGCACCTATTTTTGCAACTGTCTGTATCCAGCAGACTCTCTTTGCATTATCCCCATTTTCTTTTCCTAATATTTAGCGTGCATATGCAGAAATCTATAAATACATATTCAAAGCTGACAGTGCCAGCTACAATCAAGTTTGGTTTTCTGGACCTCTTTTTAATTGCTTAAACCTCAGCCAAATTTCGTTCAGTCTGAATGAAAGTTCTATGCCAAATTTTAGAGGGAGTGTTTTATTTTATTTTTAATTAAGGTGTCAGCTGAGACCAGTTCAGTCTCCTGCTGGTTTACCAGGACACTAAAATTCTTTAAGTCATCCATGAAGTAACCTCCATCTCTCCCCAGTTTTGAAATTTGTCAATAGAAGGGAGGTTCTGGCAGGAAGAGCAAAGAAACCAGAAATAAGAAAGACACCTTTTGTCATCCTTATGAAAATCTATACCCATCTTTGGACAACTAAAGCAGCTCAAAAAGCCTGCTGCATTTACACACGGCCAACAGAGATTTCCAACACAGTTTCGCAAAGAGTTCAAGCAAGAGGCTCGAGACAACCCTGCCTCTGCGCTGTCCCTCCCCGCCTGCCACCGGCCCCTGCTCCAGCAGCCGTGGGGTGCACAGCACCGGGGAACCAGCCCCCCAGCACGAAAATTACCCCCCAGCCTGCGGTGCTAGCATAACTCCGTCTGGATGCCACTACTTCTTCCTCCTCCTGCGGCAGTGGCTTAAACCAGTCTCAAAACCAACTGGGAACCGATGACATTAAAGATGTTCCTCTCTAGAGACTCCTCCTGCAGCGAGTATTCCCTCCTGGCTGCAGGGGCTTTCTCAGCAACAGCTCCCAACTCCGCAGCGTGACGATGAATGCTAACCGGTGGGAGCGATGCCCTTCCCCGCTCGCCAGCGCCTGGTCCACGCCGGCTGTGCCATCAAGGCTGCTCGGCGCATGCAGGGAAAGGTCCCGACACGTCGATGACTCATACGAGAAGCGTTTGTGGTTCAATACAGTGGAATTTCTTGGTTTTTTAGTTTGGTATTTTAAAAGCTAGGAAGTAACCTTTAAGAATACCTTTTAAATGTTAAGATTGTGAAGCGAAGCAGCAAGAAGCTGGAGAATGCCAAAAGCAAGGGTGTTTACGCAAACTAAGCCAGTGCGCAAAACGGGCTGTGCTCACTGCTTGGCTCTGTTTACTACCAGCTTCTTCATCATCTTTTCCGTTACTTAGCCTCCGAGCGTCTGCTTCGCAACACTAACAACTGGATCTTCTGAGCCCTTAGCAGCCGATGCGGTACTGGTATCTCCAATGTACAGGCAGAAAACAGAGGCATAGAGAGATTAAAAGTTTTGCCAAAAGTGTTGGCTAATCTTGGATCTTCAACTTAAGTCACCTAGACCTTGATTTTTTAAAAAAAATGTTTTTAAAGGTACTTAGCACTTTCGCAGTGTTTTGCATCCAAACTGTAGCCATAGTGGACTTACTGCAGCTGCAAGAACTCGGAATTTGTGCCTGGGTATCTCAGCTCAGGCAAAATGCAACACACGCAGTTAGTGGCTGGCTGCAAAGGTTTGGTGTAACAGAATCAGTCTCACGCAAGAAACTCAGTGGTAGAGGCAGGAATTAAACACAGTTGTCTCAAGGCAATACTGAACAGTGTTATCCACGCTACTATTCTTTCCCCTCTTTCAATCCACTCTCAACAGGCTTTTGTCCATCACTTGTGGCCACTGACATAAGTGCCAACCATCCTGTGCAGCGAACAGGACTCGACCGTGTTGAAAACACATGATCAAATTTAGGGACACGAAACAAGATGACAGGAACAGGACAGGTGATGGGAAAGGGTGGCAAATTACACCCTTTAAATCCAGCCTTTCTTACACCGCAGAGTATTTTAGACAGTTTTTCACATGTAAATATAGACATTATTCACATTACAATGAAATTTAAGGACTGCGGTCAAGATGATCTCTAATGTGCAACCGTTGTACTACACACACTGTAAGAAACAGCCTAGAGGTCTTACACTCTAAATGAGTAAAACAAGAACAACAGAAAAAGAGAAACATCATCATTCTACATCCCAGATGAGAAATACGAGGCACAGAGAGAGTACTTCTGTGGTCTACAAGAGATCTGGTTTACTCATTGCATTACAAGTTGATCTGCTAGTCCTCCAGCGGATGATACACCAACAGAGCCATACATTCTCTCTACGTTCATGAGGGAGGTCTGGGGTTTAAATTTGGTTTGTAGACTAAATTATACAAAACTATCAGATATACAGAAACAAGAACTGCTGCCAAATCAAGGGATATTTCTATAACAAAGTCACTGAGTCAAATCTCCGACTTCTTCTTCCACCTGTGTCACACATGCTCCAGAAATTTAAGCAAGACACATACGCAGCATCTTTACAGATGTCCACAGGTACACCACACAGCACAGACCACCAGAGTTTCTGATGTACCAATACTGCATCAACAACCCCTCAGAAATACCCTGAAGTGGAGCATTATTTTTGTCTCAGAAACAACACCAAGAACTAAAGTCAACTGTTGTGCTTGCACATTTCTTTTGAACCAAGCAAGCACAAGTTACAGAAGTGAGCCTTGAGAAATCTCAGCGGTTTTAAGTCATTTGATGCAAATCATGAACTGAAGCACAGCACACCAATCGATTCTCAAGTTTTATAGACTACACGACCAAACACTAATAAGAAATATCAACCTGTCAGCTTTCAGTGTAGACGGGCCTATTTCAGGACTGAAAACACATTACAATTTTAAACCAATTCAAAGAGCCTTTGCTAAATCACACTTAAGACATGGTAGATGCCTAGCTCTTCTCAGCATCGTAAGGCCCAGAATGTATCCAGCTTTCCAGCAAATTTAAGCACGCTTTTCAGATTACTGCAAAGCTATCAAGCTATTGAGCAAAGCTATTCATATTATACTTGCATTTCCTTATCAAATGCAAAGTGTTAAAAGATTTGGAGACAGCTGTTAAACTTCATGGGCCTGTCCGCCATTTGTTTCAAATAGAAATATTTGATTGAGAAGTGAAAAACAGAAACAGCAACAATTTGTCTTAAAAATAACAGAAAGCTTATCCAGAAAGAGAATAAGTTCAAAATATTTTTGTTACAGTTTTGTATTGGTGAATCAGAGCACTGTGCTAAACATTGTACACATAATAAATACGTTTTCATTTTAAACTCTACAACTGGGTACTTCTAAGTAAACAAAAACAGGAGTTGTTTTTCCTTCTATATCCTCACAACCATCTGACAACAAACCAAGCCCACTCAGCCCTGCTAAAAGCACGATTCTCTAATGTAACTGTACTTCTGGGAATACATTACAGCTTCTATGAAATGTTTTGTTACACCTGTTTATCAACTGGCCATGCAAATATAGGGTGTAACTGCATACAAAGCAGTCTTTTTCTTAGTTTTAGTGAGTTAAAACTTCATGCAACAAATAAAGTAAATTAAGAAAAGATGACCTCTGGATGTCTGAATAAGACAGATATTTTCCTCTTTTGCAGCACTCTTACTTTCTAGAGAGGGAGTGATTATGCTTTTGATTAGCAACACAATACGCATCTTTAAGAGACTAAGACAACATCAGGAACACCTGCTTATAAACTCAGTTCCAGTCACACAGCTGACCAGGTAACCAATGCCAGGCTTTTCCTAGGCATACCTTTGCCCTTCCACCTTTGAAACTACTAAGCCTTTTCCAGAACTTGCATGCATCTGATCCAATATCCTTTTGAGATCTGCAAAACTGTAATTTCTCTCAAATTTTAACCACTCGCCCCTACTGCTGGGATGACCACGACTGTTCAGTTAGCCAGGAGACTGACACTGTGCACAACTCCTCTTACCAAAGCAGTCCACTGGTGACGGTAACATTTTTCACCTAAGGATGTGTTTGCAGTGAGGAGGAGGGAAGGCTGATGTGACAAAACAACATCATGAAATGAAAACAGCACAGCAGATGCCTTATTGGTACCCTTCAGATACAACATGCTCATTCAGCCACAGCTGGGCATTAAAACCATGTCACTAACACATAGTCATGAAAACCAATGGCCAACTAATCTAATTTTATTTTTTTTTATTTGCAAAATAATGCTTCCCATATCCTGCCTTCTTGATACAGGTGGGTTTTTTCCCTGCTGTAAAATCAGGTTAGCATAGCACTATATTGACTCATCTATAAACAAACAGCGAAACCCAAGAAGGGGGAGAGGACCTCAGCACACAAAAACACCCCATGAAAAATAAATTTGATCTTCACTGATCCCGATACTCCAGGGCCACTGCTAATCTGCCAAAGGCTGTTAGCTCTCTCAGAAGTATACAAAATGAGTAAAATCAAGCCATGTCACAAAAAGAAGAGCCTTAGGGTTTCCTGCCAAAATCTTAAATTTAGCTCTCTATATTAAACAATGCTACTTCATTTTCCCCAGACAATAAGGTGGCTTACAGTAAACACAGGCAATATTAAAACCTTCAAACTTACTCCTATGCTGTAGCAAACCTCAAATTAATGGGGGTGTGTGTTTATGGTGGGTTTCTTTCTGTGTGTTTTTTGGGGAGGGGAAGGAGAGAGGGACTGTGTTGGGGTTTTTTTAGGGGAAAATACTTCAGGTTCTTGGACTTGGCTGTTCACTCTCCAGGCTGACTTGGACTGGAAGTGCAACCCAAGTAACTCATCTGATGCACAACAGGATAGAGAATGTCAAGGGTTGTTCAACAGCGATCTCTCAAAGAAGTTAAACATTGATGGGCACTGGACAAATCTAGTTAAAGCCGTTGGCAATTTGATTGCTATGGGGCAACGAGAGGAGTTGGGACAAGGGAGGGAGAAGCCAGGTAAGGCCATGGAGTGTTCTTTGTACATAGTACAAAAGGTGACAATCAGGTTTAAACAACTTAAAAATACCTTTTACCCTAAAAATACAGATTACTTAATCTTACATATTTGTCTCCCAAAAGTTATAAAACATAAGAGTTCGCCAAGTTCCACCTTCGACCACAGACATTTATTCTTTCTGCAGATTCAGTTATCATTGGTACTAATTATCATGGATTAAACCACAGTGCTAAAACCCACATTTTTTAAAGTTTTAATGGTTAAGTCTGCCAACTTAAGATGGGTCTAACTTTGCATACATAAAAATAAGCTGTCAGAAAACAGACCTGTGAAATCTTTCAGTCTCCTCAAGTTCCAGCAAAACCTGAGGGTTTAAGCAAATATTTTCTGCAATATTCTCAGAGACTGATAAAATGACTAAAGAAACTGAAATCCAGTTTTCCTCATTATCTAGACTAAAAATGGAAATAGGGCATAACTAATGAGAAGTAAACTGATTTTTCAAATCACTTCACCTCTAATAACCCATGATAGTAGCAATATATGCTCACAATGTGTTGAAGTTTGTAGCACCTGTGTAGTTTTAGCAATCATTTAACCATTCCAACATCACTTCAAATTACAGGCTCACTGTATACCTCTATTTCCCTTCTCCACATTTAACCCATCTTAATTCATTCAAGAACTCCATTAGTTGTGGAAAAATAGGAACTGATGAAAACTGCTATTACAGCGGGTGATAATAGCTAAATGACTGGGGAAATTACGCAAGGAAAAACAAGAGCAATTAATTTCTTACACAATTAAGAGTTTAATTAGATTATTTATTCTAAATGCATTTATTTAAGTGAATAGGAAGCTTTAAAATAGACTTAACTCCTATTAAGTTTCAAGCAATACAAGAGTAGGTATCAGAGTACTAAAATTAGATCACTCTCCTATTTGATCAGAAAATGTAAGCTCAGCTATGTCAGCAACCTGGTAAGCAGCACCATTAAAAATCAGGCTCTAATTTATTGCTTCACGTTCAGTAAGAAGGGGAAACGGCATCACCTAAATGTGAAATTCCCGATCTGTGATGGAGGTTTATGCATCACACCGAACAATGCTACTCAGCACTTCCTGAATAAAGACCCTGCAAAAACGTCTTCTCCAGCAGAGATTGTTAGTGGTAGTAGTGGTAATAGTCCACGAACACCAGGTCTTGGATACAGCTGTATGCGCTAGCACTTGAGAGCCTCTCAACTGCAAGCTAACTGAAACACATGTGGATGTTTGTTGCGTTTTGGCATAAAAAGTTAAAACCGGAATCAAATGCTGTTCCTGCCCCTAAAACTTTATGTTGATGTTTGTGGTTTTGTAATCGCTTTTATTCTCTGAAGGGATGCTTCCATACTGCAACTGTAAAATTCACATTAAAAAAGCTGATGACAGCTACACGTGGGGGTGCAGGTGGAAGTGTGTTCTCCCGAAAGCCGAGTATGAGGGAAGGGATGGGAGTGGATCTCCCTCAACATATACATCTGCTCATCAACCGACCTGTGTTTTTCCCCTCATTTAATTCCTCCAGGGCCACTTCTACCAAGACAGTAACAAATAACCATGGGATCAGATTCCTGACATTCATCTGCCAGTCCTGGGCTCAGTTAAGCGCACTGGGATTTTGTTCAAGGAAATGCCTGGGCACATAAGCTCGCCAGTTCACGGAGCAGATCGCTTGACTGCTTGCTCCTTTCCATAGCCAACAAGCTACCATTTAGCTGCACGAAGGTGGGACAGCAAGGAGACCAAGGTCAAACCTAGCAATGCGTGAGGTAGCGTGGGTGACAGATGATAAACAGCGAGAAGACATGCACGGGAGGAGAGTTTGATCCCCTCAAAAGCAAGCCAAACTGATTACTATTAAGAAAAACAACTACCGCCTGTCAGATCTCATGCTGCTTCTGCATTACACGCATTTCCCACCTCCCTGTATATTTCAACTGTAAATTCCCTGGTAAGGAAACTACATCTTCCTTTGCATTTTCAAAGTTCATGCTAGTTACTGCTGTAAGCTGGAGGATATCAAGAATGCTGTCAAGCACACAGACTGCAGGCATAAGAACAGATTCCACTTATTTCTCTCAAAATTAGAGCTGTCTCACAGACAACTCCTAAAACTTGCTTGCAAACTATTTTTGGATCAAAATAGACTTCTTAAATGCATATTCCTTTAACCTCGTAATTGGAACTGCAACCGAGTTTTCCACAGCTTTTCTTTGTCAGCTCAGAGCTACATACCCCTCAGATTTCTGGGATGTATCTGCTTTGTCCGAGGCATTTTCCTCTGATCTCATACACCACTGTGTCCTCTCAGAAACGGGAAGTACAGCAAGCAGAGAGATGGCAGCTCCATAAACTTGTCGAAGGGGTCAGTTAATCCGAATGCTAAAAAAAGAGAAAGAAAAGTTATGAGACATACGCATTAATAAGGAAAACAAAGGTATCTATCTGCTACCTTTGATCCTCAAACAGCTACGGAAATCAGCGATGAGCAAGAAATATTTCTGTACCTATCCTTTTACGGACTGAAATATTCCAGCACCTTAAGAAAACTACATGAGGGTGAAACTCCTTTTAGAATTACTCAGGAAGCATGAGAAAACTAAGACATTTTTCCACATTTGTCAGCTGTTTTCTAGCCAGAAAACGTCTTCCAGCAACTCGTGTCCTATGCAAATAAATCCAGAAGACTAAACAAAATTTGACATCAGGCTTTAAGATACAGATCTTCATCTCAGGGTGGGGGGAGAGCAGAGTGGAGGGCAAACGCACACTGCATCAGCAATAATCCACCCTATTTGTGACATCAGCTACCTCCGGGTTCCTTACATGGAGCGTGCACGTCTAGAAGAACTCCCCATGGGATATTTCTGCCGAAAAATCAGCATACAGCAGAGAATCACAGTGGCTCTTGACCCACCTGCAAGCTGTTGCACAGCAAGTTTTTGCCCTGGCGTGGTCCTACGTGGCTGCAGCAGCCCCTGCACTTGCAGGAGGCTGCAGCCAGCAAAGCCCGGGTACGGATAAACCCCATGGACCAGGGAATTCTTTTAATAGCCTAACACACCGATTCGCTGCTAAGTTGGCACAAACTTACATTTGCATCCCCAAACCTACATCCTCCTCAGAATTAACAAAACTTTCTTTTCAAATATTTTTATGATTTGCTTCCAGTTTAAGGAGCATTTTGTTTAGTTTCTGAAATCCTACGGGATGCGAAATCTCCCACAGAACTATTGCAAACCACTTACGCACAAGAACTTAAAACAGAAAATGACGGGTGTAGTTCCACTCTTCCAGCTAAACAAAATAAAAAATTAACCACTTTTCTTTTTTTTTTTTTTTAATAGTAATACTACCTCATGTTTAGTAAACTAGGAATAAAATTTAAAAATTTATATAAACCTCAGAATGGCCCCTAATACGGACAAGTTGATTAAGGATAGCTACTCCAAGGAGGAAGTATGTAGAATTTTTAGTATTTGTTGTACGTATTAATTTAGGGGGTTTGTTTTTAAGACAACCATGTTTTTGTAAAAATGGAATTCACACCCACTTAAAATAGACTACTTGCAACCACCCCTTCAGTCTACAGACTGTTGAGGAATATAATCATTAATTTTTAATGTTTCTTTTGTCTGTTACTGCATAAAAGGACCCAAACAGGAAAAGAAACTGACTGCAACTAACACAAAAGGAGGCTGGAAAATGTTATTCTGACTAATGGTTCTTCACTAGGGTATTACTGCACGGTATAGGAAAAACAAGGAAAAATCCAAAACACAGCACACAGCCTGTCAAGTTGTTCACTCCTACTACTTTATCCACAAGGATAACAGAAAGATTCAGAAACGAAATAAAGCCTTACGCTAACAGGTCCGTTTTCCTGGTCTCGGACCCAAACCGGAGATGCAGAGAAGTGGCTGGATTGCTTGAAGCAACAAGCACCCCCTGAAGCCCAGTTCCCCTTCACTCTGGGTGTGCTGGGCTGGGGTTTTTAAAGGTTATAATAAACGCCGTCACTTCTTTATGCAAGTTATGTGGAGCAAGAGTTTGAAATCCCCCGGCTATCCGTAAATCACAGGCACCTCCCGAAGCTCCCCTGCAGCACAAATGACATCTTATTTACGCCTTAAAACCACCGATTTCCCCCGCTCACCGGCAGGACTCGTCCTTTCGGGGGAAGAGATGGCCGTGCGAAAGCCACGGCAGAGAAACACCGCGCAGGACCCACGCGAAAAGTCATTCCCTCCTTAATTTGAACAAAAAGGGAGAGGGAGAAGCGGGCCTTCGCCAACGCAGCGGTCACATCCACCGCCACCACCCCCACCCCCCCCAAAAAAAAAGATTGCAGATCAGGGAGCGGGGCTGGGAAGCAGCAGCCAGCCCCGGGGCCCGGAGAGCCGTCGGTATGTGCGGGCAGGGTGGCAAAGGGAAGGGAGAGAGGGGAGGAAAAGGGAAAAAAAAAAAAAAAGGAAAAAAAAAAAACCATGAATGAATAAAGAGGGAGGAGCCTGGGAAAACCCCTCTGCAACGCCGCACCGAACAAAGCGCTGCACACATGCCGGGGGGGGTGGGGGGGGGGGGTGGCGGCTGCAGCCCGGCACCCAGCGGGGCCGGGGGGGCGGGAGGAGCCGGGCCGGGGCTCCGCGGACCGCCCCCCCCCTCCCCGACCCTCAGCTGTAAATCGGGGGGGTGCGCACAGACAAACCCGCCCGCGGCCGGGGGGTGCAGCCGGGGCGCGGAGTCCCCGCGCGGCCCGGAGTGGGGGGGACGCGGAATGGGGGGGGGGGGGGGGGGGGGGGAGCGGGGCCTGCGGTCCTCCCTGCCCGTCCGTGTCCCCCCCCGCCGCCGGCGGAGGAGGAGGAGGAGGAGGAGAAGGAGGACACATTGTGTTGTGGCTGCCGCAGCTCCGCGCAGAGGGGGGCGCCGGCCGCGGCGGGGGGGGCGGCGGGGAGCGCCCGTCCCGCCCCGCACACCCCCCCCCCCCCAAATCCCTCCACACTCCCCCCGGCGCCTCCCGAGCCCCCCCACACCCCTCCCCCTCCCACCCCCCCTCCCCACCACCCCGCGGGACCCGCTGCAAACCTGGCGGAGGAGCCGGCGCGGCGGCGGCTGATGGCGGCGGCGGGGAACGCGGCGACCCCTGCGCGGCGGCGGCGGCGGCGGCGAGGGGGGGGGGGAGAGGGAGATCGGGGAGTGTGGCGGGGGGGGGGGGGGGGGGGGGGGGCCGGGAGGCTCCTTCACTTGACAACCTCAAACACAAACATGACCCAGCGCCGCCGCGCACACACACACCCGCGCACACACACCCGGAGCCCGCCACCCACCCCTCCTCCTCCATGCACCGTCCCCCCGGGCCGGCCAAGGCGCCGCCCCCCGGCACGGCCCCCCCCCCCCCCACACACACACCCCCCTCCGCAGCCCCCCGCCCCCCCACCCCCCCCACCCCGCGGCAGACCCCTCCTCCGGGCTCACCCCCCCACCCCTCCTCCTCCATGTCCCACACGGGAGCCGACCGACCCCGGAACTTCCCCCCCCCCCCCCCACCTCGGCTGAGGGGCGATGGAGGGGGGGGGCGCGCACACACACACACACACAATGGGGGGGGGGGAGCCTCCCCTGACAGGCGGGGAGGGGCGGGGCGGGGGAGCCGCGTCTCTCCCTGAGGGGAGCCCGCCCCGCCCCTCCCCCCCCCTCGGCGCCCCGGTCACTGGCGGGGGGAGGGGCGCGAAGCGGGAGGGGGGGGGAGGATGAAGGGGGGGGCGGGGGGTGTTTTACCGTCTCTTACTTTCTATTGCAGGAAGCGGGGCCGGAGCAGTGACGTCACCGGGTCTCCCGGCCCCGCCCCCTTTCCCCGGCCGGGGCGGGCGGGCGGGCGGAGGGCTGAGGGGAGGGGAGGGGGGGGGGAAGGCGGGGGTGGGGGAGGGGTCGAGGGAGGGGTCACCGAGGGGGTTTCCTCGCCGCCCGGTGGGGGAGGGACGGGCGGCGCAGCGCGAGGCACAACAGACGCGCCGCGGGCCGGCTTCCCCGCCGCTGCCGCCTCACGGGCGGGACCCCGCGGCACCGGCCGGCGTCCGTGTGTTCCCCGCCCCCCCCCCCCCCCCCCCAGCCCGGGACCGTGAGGCGCCTCGGGGGGGCGATAGGGGAGCCCCTCGCCGCCCCCTCGGGGGTCTCCTCAGGGGGTCCTGCGCGGCGGCCGCGCCCGGGCCCGGCGCGAAGCGGCGCCTTCCCCGAGGGCAAAAGTTACCGCCGCCGCCGTTCCCCCCGCCCTTCTCCCCGGGGCGCTGCGCCGGTGCGCGTCGCGCTCCCCCCTGCCGCGGCCCGGCCCCCGGGGCACCGGCACGGCCGGACACACAGACACAGACACACACACACACACACGTAGAGAGCCGGGGCTGACGCGGAGATCCCGGAGGTTCCTCCCCGCCCGCCCGGCCGGGCTTCCCCGCGCCCCCGCCGCCCGCCCGGCCCGCCGCGCCCCGGCGCCGCCGGGGAAAACTCACCGCCTCGCCGCGCATCCTGGCGGCGGCTAACTTTTCATCCCGGGCGGCAGCGAGCCCCCCTCCGCCGCTGGAAGTGGGCGGGGGAGGAAATACGAGGAGGAGGCGCGTCGTGCTCTCCGCCGCGGCGCCCCTTTTTTGGCCCGGGCCGCGGGTTTTGCCGGTGGGGGCTGTGCCGCGGCGATCGGTTTCCTGCATCAGCTGTGTGTGTGTGTGTGTGTGTGTGCGCACAGCCTGCGTGGGCGTGTGCTCCGTGCGGGGTCACCCTGCCCGGTGAAGGGTTTCCCCCCCCCCCCCAGGGTAGGGAGGCACGGCCGCCGCCACCGGGAAACGGCGTGACCCCCCCACCCCCACCCCCCCCAAGAAGGCCAGGGGAGGGGGCCCGGGCTGGGAGGGGGGCTTTTGTGTTTTAATTTTTTTTTTTTTTTTTAATCCAAACTCCCCGACCGAGAGGTGTTGGCAGCTTTTCCATCGGGTTCTGCGTTTGGAGCCAGCACGTGATGTCTTTAGCAAATGAACCCAATTAAATATTTCTTGCATCGCCTCACCGGTCTACCTCCTCCCGTGCCTGCGCTCCCCTGGCACCCCTCGTGCTCGGCTGTAAGCGCTTCGGCCACGCTACGTCCTTCCCTTGTTAAGTTTAGCATCCAGACCAGACCCTGCCGTAAGAGAACACGACCACCATTATTTCCCGAGCCTTCGAGTTTTTCAGGGGGCCTTCCTCCAAACCACATCGAATCACGCAGGGTCTGCGGAACAGAGACGAGTACTTTTATCTCTCCCTTTCACAGGGGAGAAACCGAGGCAGGAAGATGCAGAGCAGCTCATTGCAGAGCCACGTAGAGACACGAGACCGCTTCTGTCTGAGCTTTTGGCCACAGGCACCATCTCTGGGCTATTTTTCCTCTTGAGTTCACCTAAATTATACCTTGAAAACATTTATGGCTTACAATGGTGGCAGGTTCCCTGCTGTGGGTAACCTGTCCTGCCTCTTGCCCGGAAGCGACAGAAATATTCACTACACAGAAGGCGAAAGTTAAATGTACAACCTGCCTTCCCACTGCCTGGCCGGTTAGGGTGAGAAAGGGGATTCTCCACAGAATTAGAGATTTAAGGAAAAATCAGACCCTCAAGGACTGACTATCTTCAGGAGAAATATTGTATTCTACAGCTCCAGTTAGACAAGAAAGGGGTGATTCTTTTGTTAGAGACTGTGCTTGTCTTCCCCCTCTGGCTTTTAGACTTGGGCTCTGACTTGCTAAAAAACCCAGAATTTCCATTAGCCTGAACACATCAATAGGAACATGATCCTGCAGGTACCGTAAGCTTAAACTAGCGTACCAAGCCCGACCGGTCACAAACCTGAGATCGAGTGACCTCTAAAATTAGGTCTGGACCGCTACTTGTTCTGTTCAGCTGCCCCTGAAAGTCTGTCCTGCTGGCCTTTGCAATACACGTCGTCGGGCGACTTCTTCTGCTACTCATTGTCTGAAAGCTTCAGGTTGTTGTCACCAGGGTCATCAGGGAGGAAGCATCAGATGCTGGCCCTTCCTCACAAGGTGCCTGAGAAAAAAGGACCCACCACAGCTGCTGCTGGCGTCAAAGGAAGTCCTAGGTCACCCATCTCTTTGCGAGCACCTGAATAAGTTCAAAATAGGTGCTCCAATGTGCAAGTCAAAATGAAAGATGACAGCGAACTCCCTGGACACAGCAGGAAAACATTCTTCTACTAAAAGGAGTCAAGCCGCATCCCACCCGGCGGTGTGAAAATCCAGCCCTCTCACCACGTGGATGTCCACAGGAATAGAACAGGTGCCCTTCCTCTGCAATCAAGCACAAGTGCCTTTACAAGAATGACTCAAGGAGGTGTCAAAGAGGAGACAGGTCCCCAGGGAGGCATGGGGCATGTCAGAAGGTGCCAGCTGATCCACCCTCGAACATAAAACCAGTCAACTCAAAGTCAGTTTGGGTCGGATGACAAAACGCAGAACTGAAAGCCCGGCCCCATGAGGTTATTCCCACAGCCATCTGAAAAAGCGGCCGAAGAGGCAGCTGTGAGCTGGCGACGCTCCTCAACCCGCTTACCTCGAGTGAGCAGGAACCAGGGGCCAAAGAGCCATCGCTGGCCCAGCTCAGTGTCACCCCAGCAGGCTCCTCCCGCCCCAGGCGGGTAGAAAATACAGTCCCGAGGGCTTGGAAAAGGCAGCGTAGCAGGCTGTTTATCCCGGACAGACCACTTCATCTTTCCCTGTCTGTTCTTCCATCAGTAAAAAGGAAGCGCGTACCCACTCGGTAGAGTACTTTGGGAAAAGTAGTGTGGATGATTGCTAGTAGGAGGCACATAGTAATCTTCTCAAACCTGCAAATGAGGGAAATTCTTTAAAAGTTTTCAGCGAGATCTAAAATGCCACATCAATATGCACATTGAAAAAAAAAAAAATCCTTCCTGGCAGAATTTAGATACTTTTAAAATTTCACCTAAAAGGAGCCCTGCAGGGTACAGATTCCCTTTAAATGACTGTGTGTATATCTGAAGGGGAAGATTATTAAGGCTTTTTTCTTTCTAAAATTCCACTGCATTTTCAGGAGGACACCTATTTTTAAACATCTAGATTTACGCTCAAAACCCCTACGCTCAGAAACTGGTATTCTGTAATGGCTCACAGGTATTTTATGTATAAATATATACACATACACACATTAGGCTCTCAAGAAACCAGGATACATTAGGTACTTTTAAATAATTCATTGTTAAGCACCCCATGATAAATCTCTAGTTGAACAATGTGTGATTTTGCTAGAATTCTTGGTATATGTTGAATGTGAAGCACTGTGGTAAATTTAACTATGCTAAGCATCAAACGTGAAAATTTTATAGTGTACATTACATACTGACACGCAACTGAGAATCTATTATTAAGGCTTCAGGGAATTTTTGAGGGAACTTCTGAAGTTCTGAAACGAAAAACAAGACTGAGCGATATTTCTCTATAGAAGTTGAGATTTTCTCAGAGAAGGGAAATTCCATGAGCAGTCTGTATTGAATTAACATAAAGGTTTCGACAAAAAGAACTGCTGTCTATTAGCTTGTGCTCCGAGGCTCCTCATTCAGCGCTATTCAGATGGAAGTCAGAGGATCTTGGCTTACCTGGTACAAGCTGGTGCTCAGAGCATTTCCAGGGCTTGCCACTCCTGCAGCGGGTCCCGAGAGATAGGGCAGCAACCGCTGCTGCGAGGGGAGGTCGTTTTTCCCCCTTTTCTCCAGCAGTAGCTGTCACCCCAGATACTCACAACTCTCCCTTGTCAGCAGCGGCCAGGCGCTTTCCTGAAGGCAGGCAAAGACCTCAGCAGGGACCCGGCCGTGCACCACTCCCTGCTGCTCTGAGCAAGGACCTGGTCCTCTTTGGGACATTTTACATGGCAATATCCTGTATCTCCTCCCCTCGCAGCATGTCCTAAAGGGGGCTTGCTTTTACATTGTCCCCTAAGTTGAATCGGTTCCTTCCCATTTGGAGAAACTGGCGTTATATAACAGAAACGTGTTCCATCGAAGAATTTTGGCCCAGCCTTACTTTTTGCTTACATATATATATTGTAGGTCTGCACGGTGGTCACCGGTGTGGACCCCTGCAGCCAAGTGAAGGTGCAAATCGGTCCAGCTTCAGGTTAGTGAAGTGATATAGGGCACAATTCACTGACAGAGCTTCACCTTTTTTTTTTTTCCCAGGTATTACTAACCTGGCATTTCAATGAAGTTCATGATCACTGATGCCATATCTAGTTATTTACACCGTGTTCATCTTAATGATATCAGAGCGTCCCAGACAAGAATAGCCGTGTTTAAGATGCTATGCTAAAAGCTGTTTGAAGACTATTTGTCCTTCTCCTTCCTTGGAAGAGCCCCAATGGCTGTGGTGCTCCCCAGGGGTAATCACAGGAGAGCTTTCCCAGCAACAGCTCCTCCAGGCAGGGGAGGCGATCCTCACCCTACCTAAACCACCACCACAGCCTGACATCAGCCTGCTTTCCTCCCAGCACACGAAGCCTCGCGTGTCTGGTCACGGGACAAGAGATCGGACGAGAGACTGGCCACAGAGCGGAGCACCGGCTGAGGAGAATCCCTTCTACCAGCATCCCTCCGAGGTCTCCTTCCCCACGGCAAGCTCTGGCCAGGCTAGTGCCGTGCCCACTCCACGTGCAGCATCCTCCCTGCAGAGACACACGAGGAGGCCAAGACCGAGAGACTCATCCTCAGCAGTTTGCAGGCTGGCCGCACTCCCTGCCTGGTCAAGCCTTCCATGATGACATGCCAAAGTCTGAGGAGAGGAGAAAAAAAAAAAAAGAAAAAAAAAAAAAAAGAAAGAAATTAAAACCAGACTGGTTAAACCAGTGCTGCCTTTTTCTCCAAAGGCAGCCCCAGCAGCTGGCATACGCTGTGCCCATGCTGCTGCTGACCTGCGCTGAGCGGGACGAGGAGCAGGCTGGACCACCGCCTTGTGCTCAGCACACCACACATCTAGCAGGGCTTTGTGGGATGTGACATTAAGCCCCTCTGGGAGGGAGACAATTGCCACATGGAATCACAAGATCTGGGATAGAGGATTTGGGAGAAGGCGAAGGCTCATCCGCAGTGCGGGATATGATCCTGCTGGGGTTATATGAAAGGGCTGAGCCAGCTCAGACTCCTTTCCTCTTCCCCGAGATGGAGCTCACCCAAGGCCCTGAGCACAGTCTTGTGTCCAAACACGAGGCAAGTTTGAGCTTGGGCCGGTGCTCTGAAGTTAGCGTAGATGTAGCCATGAAAAGCAAGTCCCAGAGCTTTTGGCTTTCCACTGAAAACTGCTTCTGTCCTTTCAGAAAGAACCGTTTCTCCATAGGTCAGCAGGCTCTGTACTTTTACAGCCCTTTTATTCCCTTGTACCCATGTATTTTTACGCCTAACCGAGACAGACAGGTTTCTTGCCATCTCTGAACTTTCTCATAAAGTTGCTCGTATTTTCCACTGCATCTCCCCTTCACCTCGGCTCACCAGTTCACTCAGATCTTTTTTTTCTCAGTAGCTCTAGGTTCTGAACTGTTCATTTAAATACAGTGTGGTTTGCCAGCATTTTTTGCTAGGCGTTTTATTTTATCTGTTAAAGAAACACACATACACGTAACACAAGTGCACCTTGCCAAGATACTTTCGGTGGTATGCTTTTTCTTTAGATTCGACCATAAACATTTTAACATATCTGAATGATTAAAAAGCATTTCATCCCATGCCTTCTTCCCCAACTATTTTTGCCACTCAATGCCACTCTAGTATTATGTTTGCCACAGACATGTATGGGAGAAGTCTTTTAAATATCACATTCTGAGCACATTAAGTTAGCTTAGCGGCTCAAACGTTGCAGTGTTAAAAGGAAATAAGCAAAACATCATTATTTTCTCTGGAAATGTTTTCCCTTGCCTCCTTCCCAGTACAGATGTGAATATAAGAAATCCACAAAGAGGAAAACAATCCCCATCCTATTGAAAAATTTCAAACAAGTTAAAGTTTCTTTGATTACTGGGATGTTTACTTTGCCAGGCATATTGCAGATCATTAGGCACAGATCAACAACAAAGCTTCAGGTTCCTTTAGCCTTGTTCCCCTGACTAAGATGCGGCATTCAAATAATATACGGAGCATTTGCAGTGGTGCATCGCAAGCCAGACTTAGAGCACCTTTTCTAAGTGTCATGGCCACAGCTGGTGCCTTTCTGTTAATAATCCTGCTATGTAATTTCCCTGTTTGTCGGGTCTCCTGAAAAATCATTTTCTCTAGCTGTGGCCAGTGATTTTGTTAAATCTGTTTTAAACTAAGGCTAGCAAATGTCAGGCTCCAATGCTGAGGAGTGTAGAAAATTTTCAACGCACACTTTAGCAAATGAATGCAAGTTGAAAACACAGCACTTGCAGTCTTGCAGCTGTCCCAAAATTTCACAAGGCCGACACTGTAAAAGCCACGGATCTCATTTTCCAAAATCCTATCACAGCAGCATGACTGCATCCTATACCCATTTTCACACATCGATAAACAATTACCCACGTAGCATGCAAGACAGAGGAAAACTAGGCATAGGAGAGCAACAGTGATATAAATAAGTTCAATGCTGGCTTCTCACTGCAGTAGGAGAGAAATACTTTGGGTATGTTTTTTCACAGATTGGCTGAAGGCTGCTAGGCAGCCCGGAGAGCTGACATCCAGCCCTGTTTCCCACCTGGCCAGGCTGTTGCTCCAGACTGGCTTGGCAGCCTCTGCTCAGGCTTCTTCAGGTCCGGCTGCACGTTGCACCCCTTCCAGAAAGTTGTGCCATGGGCTCGTCGCATCCCTGTTGAAGCCCCTTTTCACCAAGAAGGGATAAGACATTTCACAACAACTATATCTTCTATTTAAACACCGTAATGTCTTGAGAGGTGACATCAAAACGTGCTCTAGGGTGCAACAGCAGGCCTCCAAGCTGTTTGTCTGTTGGTACAACAGAAAGAGCACACTTTATTTCCTTCAGAGGCAAATCATTCCCCAGCCCTGTCTTTACAGCAAGTGTTAAGGCCTTTTCTACATCACAGAAATATGACATATATCTCATTTTGATCAAGCCGTGGAACAGCCATACTGGTGAATTAAATGTGCATACATTTGCGGAGAGGAGAATCTGACACTGATGCACAATTAAGCTTGCAGATAAGCTCAAGGCAACACAAGGAAAAGCAAAAGACATCGGATCCTCCACTGGCTTAAATTGGCATAGTTCCCTTGAGATACGTAAATTATATTATTGCCATAGAAATTCTACAAGAGGAGTGGCTGGCCAGCCCATAAAACCCCAAGTGTGGCACGCACTCATTTCTTTAAAATACCGAGCTTGTCAGGGGGTGACAAAAGCCCCGGTCAATACTTGACCACAAGAAATCCAGCACAGAGGGCAGGCCTGCCGAGATAAAGAGACCCAGCCACATGAGGCAGGTGCTGGGCGCAGATGGGAGAGGAGCTTGCAAAGAACAGCTCAGCTCCCCAAAGGCTTTGGGCACCAGCACGCAGAGAGAGGGAAGAGTACGTAGCACAGCTGTGAATCCCTCTCTAGAGAGGTATTTCCCTTGTGGAGTAATTTTCCCTGTGCCTATCTTCAGGAAAGAATTTGCAGGTCTGTTAAGTCCCACTAGTGCACTCTCAGAAAGCCAGAGCATATGCTTAAGGGCTTCTTGTATCAAGTTTTACAGGCATCGTTTGAGCACGCGAGTTATCCCCTTGGCTTAGTGGGACCGCTCATGCCTGGAGTCCCTCATGATCTTACTGTAACCTCTGCAGTAAACTTCAAATCGAAAAAGAAAGTGAATGTTACCGAATCAAAAAAGTTCATAGAGAATTGGAACATAACCGAACCTCTCCTCCCCCATCTAAGGCGTCATTTTGTGTACCTGATCCTGTGAACAGCTTGCACAACGAGGCACCGAGATCAATGGGGCTCACAAACCACAGGCTGTGCTTTTTCTTGAGTCAGAGGCATTGTCTGCAAAAATTCAGACCAGTTCTGCAATACTCCACCATGCATGATCTTATTATCAAGACTGTAGTGCCCTTCTGGTGTAATGCTTTAGAGATCCTTCTCTGGTAAAAAACACAACTGTGCCTTACTTTTGTTGTCTCTTAAATAGAAATACACAAAGCTGTAAAAAGCCTTCTAATTATGTTTAAAAACCAATCACATTAAAACCAAAGCTGATGCCAAGAACATTTTAATCACACAAACCAAGAGATGCAGAAACAATTCACTCCACTGCTATGGACTGTGGAGTGAAGTAAGCATAATAATTTCAGTCTGGTTTATGGAGGCCAAACTCATGGTACCCACCTTTGCATCTCCCCGTTTTCCTGCAAGCTGCTTACAAGCACTTTTTTTTTTTTTTTTTTAAATACCCTTTCCACTTACACACACTTTTTAATTACTCCTTCATTCCCTACTCCCATTCCCAGGGCCCATCTTGCTGTGGTGTGTTTTGTCTCTTTATCCAGTTGTTCTCCACACTGCTGCTGTCCCAAATTCAAAGCACCCTTTCCCTACCCAGGCTGCACGAGGAGACATTGTGTGTTCCGCCTTATTTTCCCCAATCTGGATGCAGCTTTTGAGAAATTGCAGGTTAGGAGAGGAAGGACTGAAGCTTCCTTCACTCACTTTTCTATCATCCTACCCCTTGGCTGACCATTTGGTGTACACCTTTTAAGCAGTTCCCAGCGGGAGCACAGAGAGGCCATGGAGGTGCAAACGGCTGCTCCTTATTTTCAGATTTGGGACCCATTGCCCATTCCTGTTACTACGGAGACCTCGATACCGTGGAGTTGACTGGATGCAGTGACAAAAAGGGATCGAAAGCTGATTCTGGAAGTCTACTGCAGAAAGACCATCAACTGCAGAGTCCCAGTCCTCTTGACCTACAAAATGCAAGCACATCGATCTGACTGATAAGAAACAGAAAGTACAACCAAAGCACCAAGCTCTGGAAACACTCACATGAACCACATCAGCGCACATCTCTTACCTAGACAAGCAATGCTTTGCAGGCTCAAGCCAGTGAGGTGAAACATCGAGTAGAGGATTATCTTTACTTGTGGGCAAAGTTCTCTAGCCAAATCTGAACCACAGATCTTCACATCTGAAAATAAAACTGTTATCTAGATTTTCTCCTGTGTTGGAGGTATTACAGCAATGCTGCCAGAGCCTTCTGTTGCTACTTTCCTGCCTCCAGAGGAAGAGGAGCTACTTAGAGACAGCTCCTTCTTCATTAGGCAAAAAGGTGACTTCAGTTAGAGCGGACAGGAGTCACCATCTTCTGTCATTTTGGTAGCGATGGCCACAGCAGCTCACCTCTACACATTCACATGCCTATTTGAAGAGAGTGTCAGAGAGCGGCAAGAGCAGGCCTTTTCTCCAAGGGATGGCAAGCCAGGAGCTGAGGTGATCCCCCAGTCTACCCCACAGCCCCAGAGATGGTGGCCAGGTCCAACCAAGAGCCCAGACCATAAGGCAAAAGCACTGTCCAAGGCAGGTCCAAGATCAAGCCAGAAAGTCAGTTCACAGGTCAGGTCCAGTGATGTCCAGGTAGGGCCATAGCAGCAAGAGAGAGCCAGGTTCAGGCTGTGAAACCAGTCCACACGTGGAGCTCCAGAGCCAGCCATAGCCATAGCCATAGCCATAGCCATAGCCATAGCCATAGCCATAGCCATAGCCATAGCCATAGCCATAGCCATAGCCATAGCCATAGCCATAGCCATAGCCATAGCCATAGCCAGGCTAAGCTGGAGACCAAACAGCTCAGGCAGGGGCTGGTGGTCTCCAGCTGAACTTAAAAGGGTTTCTGGGCCCTTTTAAGGTGGGTGGAGGTCCCAGGTGAGGCTGGTCAAGTCCATTAAGGACTGTTAGTGTTCTCAGGGCCCTGATGGACAGAAGGAGCAAAAGAAATTGCAAAACATACTTGTGTATATATAACATGTACATGTACGTGTCTGTATACATAATATGTATTTGTCACCATGTTAATATTCTGTTTCTTAACCCCAGCTCTCTTCGTTTCCAAGCATCTGGCTTATGATTTTAGATCCTCTAAGGCTTGGAATAGACCTTAACTCTAAAAATGTATCTCATGCCACACAGCAAGCAAAAGATTAAAAAGTTAAAGAAAGCCACAGCTGCAATAAAGGGATTGCAAGTACTTTTAAACAAAAACTCCAAGCTGCAAATAATATGGCCTGCATTCAAATTTATATCCAGGCTACTTTAAAATCTGTTCAAGGGCTTTTTAGTTTGCCTGGCTACAAATCATTATAAATCTGGAAAGAATTCTTCTGCACTTCCTACATCCTTCCTACATCCTCTCTTTTTATTTGCATTGCTGCTCTCTACTCCCACTACTACCTGTTATGTTCACTTTTTAGACTGTTTTCCCCAAACCAATTGTCCCTTTGATCTTTCCATTCCACAAGGGTAACTTTTCCAAGCTGCTCTCTATCATTTGTGGTCTTCAGTGGCACCTGTAGTCCTTCCCAAGTTAAAAAATCAACTGAAAAATTAATTCACGTGCTGTTTGCTTTCTCTCTGCTCTCACTAGCGAGCATCTGACACCAGGTTGGACTCCACACTGAATCCTGAAACAGCCTGAATTTTGAAAAATTTCCATTCCCAGGACTCGCCCTTGCCATTGGTCGGGTTGTTACAAGCAGTGTACATGCAGACATGTATGCACACACACGCAGGATCAGGCTTGCAACTGTTGGGTTTCCTGAGAGAAGGTTATATTCTAATTATCCTGCAGTAGGATGTTTCAGGACTGCTGAAAAAAAGTATATTAAATATAAAACAATTATTCTTATGAGTAACTTCCTTTACCTCATGTCCCAGCTTAATTTGGTTTTCTCTGTATTTACAGTCTGTTTTTATGCCATAATTATTCCCGGCCAAATCGTCTGAAACAATTTTTAAAACATTTAATTTTGCAAATGTTCCCATACAAATGCAAATCCTTTAATGGAGTTCAGATATTACATTTATTCTTCCCTCTTTGTTGCAAATTTGTGTAATTAGATTTTAATTTAGTTTATAATGGTGGAATTTTGTAATATTTAAAATCCCATCCATGCACTAGCATCACCTCCAATGGTCCAGATTGAAGCCAGATGGATTTCAAGGCTGTGGATAAATGTCTTCTAGTCGCTCTACTTTTTTAGCTGTGATTAAGTGAGTGCATTACTGTCCCACGTGGAGTTTACAGCTCCTCCTTTGCCAGCAGAAGGGGTTGCGTGGACACTCCCTAAGCTGATCCACTGCATGGGGGCTACTTCAGACTGCCTTCTTTAGCGGTTTGAGTTAACTGTGTAAAGAAGCAAACGGTGTATATATATAAACATATTTCCACCTGCTGGCAGATTGGTGGGAATGGTGACCTGGGGCACAGGAACAATAACCAATACGTTGGGGCAGCAATGTCTTGAACCAGCAGAGAGAGTCGCAAAGTAAACACGTGCTTAAGACTTGACTCAACTAAAACCCAGGAAGAAAGAATGCTGCAAATCTGTGTTAAGCTTTGCAAAGATAGGTGGGGGTGACAAAGAGGAGTGGTGCGTGGTGCTGCATGTGAGCGTTGTGGGACACCGCGAGCGATGGCGCAGGGCAGTTCCCTCTGGGTTGTTCTGGAAAACGCAGGTGTGGAGCCAGTCTCCAGCAAACCCTCCCAGACTGCACAGATGACTCAGCAGAACTTCAAAACCATCTGTACGGAAGAGTTATTCAAGGGTAACTCATGACCACTGGCAGGCAGGCGTAAGCCAAGGAGAGGACAAGGGCAGTTTTGTTTTCTGAAACAGTTTCAGAGAAAATGAATTGGATTCACACTGAACGCCGGCCACCGTGAGTGGCCATCATGCTCTGATCTGTAGAGAATGGAGGCTGCATAGCACGTCTTAATGGAGGAAGTCTGACGTATTTTAGAAACTGCAGAGCAGCCCATAGCTCTTACACCAACAGTTTCACGTAGGAAGAAGGTCTGGGCAGGGACTGCAGCTAAGCGCATCCAGGAGCACTCTCACACGCTGGAGAGATGCAGCGAGCGCTCCTCTTCACACTGCATGAGCGTAGTCGTATCAGCAGAGAAGCCTCACATCTGAGAAACCAAAGCCGAGGAGAGTGGAAAAAGAAAACCAAGCTTGATGGAAAGAGCACCGTACATGCACGTTTGTGTCCAGGCAGCTTCTTGCACCCTTTTCCATCTCCGTAGTTATGGAGGGGCTGCCAGGATCCAGCCTTCAAAAAAGGCGTCTGTTTCTGAAGTGAAAACCAGCATTTAGTTGCTAACAGCACACAGTAACTCTACACATCAGTGCAGAGCAGGAAATGAAAAACGCCTTTTCTAACTATGTTATAATGGCAATTTTAGGTAGATGGAACATTAGCAGCGGATGCCAAGCTGGAAGCTGGCCACCCCGTTGGCTTTTCAGCAGCAGCTTTGGTCTTTGGAAGCTTTTCACAGCCTGACAATGCTTCAGAAGAGTCTACTTTTGTCTGTGATTACAAAAATCAATCGCACCACTTATACATAGCATGAATAGTTACCATGTGGATAACCCCTTCAACCAACTGACATTGATTCCAGGTTATCACATCCAGCATGCCATGCAAAGCTTTCTCCAGCTTTATGGTACTGTTTATCAGGAGACCATTTCCATTTTTAAACTCAGTTTTCCTCTTTCAAAGAAGAATACATTATTTTCCTCCCAACAGGCAAAATTAGTTCCCTCAGTGAAGGTTTAGGTGCTGGTAAAGTGTCCCAGGCCCTCTTGGTCTTGTAAGCCATTTCAAGACCTGCACACAGCACCCGCATCACTGTAGTGTTGCATCTCTTGTTGTCTTTTAAACTTCCATGGAATGGATCTTGAGCTGTAACTACCATTCAATCCTTCTTTCAATGCAGAAAAAGCCATACCAGTTGATGGAAATTACAGTTCTGCCAATGTTAAACCTCCTTTCAGTTAGTAAATCCTTCTCAACCAAAACAGAAGCATTTTATACGTGAATATCTCTCAAGAAACACCACAGCAGAGGGGCAGGTTTCCCAGCTCAGCCCAAGTATCTGCACTGCAGCCTTCTGAAATAACAGAGATGACCCAAAATGTCCTGAAAGCCATCTGGCTTCACTCTGGGAGAGTTGCCTAACTCGCTATCATGAAGTTAGCAGAGCACCTTATATATCCTTATATCTTCTCTGAGGATGGCATAAGGATTAAGACTAGGACATACCCACTGCCAGTCAATGCTTGGTTGCCGCGCTCAGCCTATTTGCTTCTCCTTTCAAACTGTTCTTGGGACCACCAGCAGTTGGCACAAATCAAAGAAGTTTTCAGACTCCAACCGAAGTTAGGAAACATTCTGTCCACCACTGGCCTAAGATTCAGAGTATGAGCATGGCTTAAAAAAACACATTCCCCCCCCCAGTTTATGCCCTGTATCTGCTGCAGAGACTTGGGACCCACTACTTAGCAACTCAATGGTGAATCAGACATGTTACACAATGATTTGATTAAAGGAAGCATTCCTCTTCAACTGAGACACAGTTATGTCATGGATCTGCACAGAAAGCTTTCCAAACCATCATTCATCCAACAGTCCAGAGCAGCTGTTAATGTTTAAGGAGCACCAGAAGTTAGTAAGTGTCTCTAAAATACCTATGGGATTTAAATGTTCCCTGTGAGGTCCACTTGATAGACTCATCATGATTTTGGCTGTGCCATAGGACTGATTCATCTGCCCCTTGAGTATTTTCTGGTGCGCGGCAAAGAAAAGGTGGCAAAAAATACAGGTTTTCTGTGGAAAGTCATACATATGCACGATACGCATATTTTATGTAGCGTGTATTTCCGTGTGCACTTATACACACAAAAGTGGTCAGAAAACACTATTCAGGCTGTAAAGTTAGGAAACACCACAAGAAAGGTTACCCATGCAGCATTAGTTTAGTCCTGTACAGAGAGCGTTGGAGACCGACGTCGTGGTCCTTAGCTCCGGGTGAAGGCCACCCCACGCGCTGTGCGTTGCTGAGGGTGGGACTCCAGCGGAGCAGGGTCGGACGTGTTTTGATCACAGCTCTTCCCAAGAGTCTACGGCCCTGGCCCTACCACCAGCTACTCATCACCCCTTCTCTGCCAGGGATAGAATCACACTTTCTGATCTGCCAGCACAGCTCCATCTGTAGTCATTTCCTAACTCAAATTCTGTCAAATGATCTGGGTTTTGGGGGGAGGAGGGGAGGGTATATGCTTTTAAAGGGCAGGCAGAACAGTGCCCCCGCTAAGCCAGACCATTTTTGCAAAACTGAGGAACAGTGAGATGTGCTATTCTGCCAGCAGATCTGAGAGGTCAGCAACCCATGAGACAGGATCCGTTGTAGCCAGAACATTGTGTCTGATTGCACCATTAATGAGCTCCTGTTCAATATTTCTTTTTCACCATATTGCTCGAGGCATGGCACCAAAGCCTTAGTAATGGTGCCATTCAAACCCTGTGGTGGAGACAGAATTACTAATATCTGTAACACCCACCACTGTAGTATCACAAACGCCCATTTGTTCATTAATTTTAAATGCCCAGTTTGATTTTTTTCAGAAGCTTTAGCATTATACAGCACTTTACTTGATCGGGGAACAACTTACGTTGACTTTTGTTGCAAACATAAGCATCAGCACCTGAAATCTGGAATATAGAATAGAAGAAACGCACTTTCTTAAATAAGCTGTCAAACTGTCAGAACTTGATTATCATCATATAGGAACTGGAGCAGAACCAAGGATAGATTTTTATTTTCCAGGGCATGATACAGCTCTGACAATCTCTAGTCTCTTTCCTCAGTCCTTTGTCTCAGGCACATTTGCGAATTTCTACATCGAACAAAGCAGGGGACCCTGTAAACCCTGGATCCATCCCAGAGCAGATCCATCCTGCACCTTCAGCAAAGGAGAGTCCTGAGGAAAAAAGTATGGGTAACGATGCAGTTAAAGGTATAAGTCTCATGGCTGAGAGGATTTTGTAACCTTAATTCTAGCATTGCCCAGTGACTAAGGAATTAAGCTTTTTAAATGTTAATAAAGGAAAAAACCAAAATTACGTGACTGTTATTTCCTAAGTTTACAAAAGCACGTTGAAAGTCCAGAAACGTGCTTCTGTTGTCTCTCAGTTCCCCAGCACACAGGAACCCACATAATGGTCTTGAAGACATCTGCCACATGAGCTAAAGGACAACTTCCACCACTGTTTGACCATTGCCCTGTATATCTGACAGGATCTCTCTCTCTGTGTCCATGTTTGTGTACATGTGTGTATTATGCCATACACACACACACGCTTTGTCAGTAGGTTTCAGTGCTATTTGCTGATGCTGGAAAAGATGAACCAAAGAAACACGTCCTACAAGAGGGACATGCTCTTCTGCTTTTCCTTCCCAAGCATGATTGACTCTGTCCCACCCCTCTACCATGCTCCTGTTTTGATTCTTCTCTGTCAGTGCCCTCCTCAGCCCTATCCGTTTCTCCTTGCCAGTTGAATCCTTTCCTTCCTCCCTCCTTTGGGCTGTCAATCCCCATCTCAGGCTCCTTCCCCAACTGTACTTTCCATTCGCTGAGTCTCTTCCTCCTCGCAGTCCCTCTCCTTCACCAGCATCCCCTTACTGTACAGTCTCTCTGCCCCAGATGAATTCTCTGCCTTCTCCCTCCTTGCCTAGACAGTCCCAGCTCTACCCCAAAGCTCTCCTCCTAAAAAGTCTCTCAGCCTACCGGGCTTCCTCTGTACATGCTTCATCCAGCTCCAGTCTTCTGCTTTGTCTCATCCTAACTCCTTTCCCCTGTCTCACTGCCAGACTGATTTTCCAATCGGTCTCACACTGGTGAAGCAGTTTTGACTCCTCTCTCCCAGTTCCCATTCTCGTCCTCCTTTTCCATTAGCCTCCATCTGCTCATCAAGCTTGTCATCTTCCTCTTAGCTTCATCTGCCTCAGTCATCCCTTAAAACCTGGCTTCCAGTCTCCTCTTCCACAACTTCTCCTCCCTCCAAACTGCTTGACTGTTAGCTTGTGGATGGCTTACCAATCATGGAAAGAAGGGGGCTTTGAAGATTTTGGTAATTAGCTCTGACAAAAAAAGCCTGCAGCAGGAACTACAGAAGCAGTCCGGTTTTGTCCCTTTCACCTCAGGCTTGAGTGGGAGCTGTTGTTGGCTCTGTCCATACAGACATCTTAACCTGATCTCAGACACCTTAAGCACCTCAGCATGTCAGCTGCACAAATAAAATTCTCTTGCTTGCTTACAACTTGAGATACAGAGTTTGAGATCTGGTCCTCAGGGAATGGCAGGCCAGACCATGGGGTCAGCAACCTGGCACTTATACCGCTCTAAAAATAGCCAGGACTATCTTTATCCTTCTAATACATTACTATAAAAGCTGTATTGAGTATCAGTTATCTGCCTGTACTTATCTTAGACATAGAAGAATCTGCTCCAAAGGATGTACAATCTAATTAGACCAAAAAAACCCCAACAAACCAACCCCCCAAAACCCCAAACACGAATGGAAGTGCTATTGCCCTAGCATAAGTTACTGCTAGTGGACATAGTGAATGCTAATAGCTTGCTCTGCAAGGTCATTTACACAATGCTCGGAAACCCCCCTGAGGTTCCCTCCTGAGCAAAAGCTGAGAACCTAGAAGAACGCAATAATGAGCTCCCACCTGAACCAAAGAGCTCCCACACACTGGTTTAATTTGTGAGGGAAAAAATGCCACACGGCTCCTCTGCATTCACCTTGCCTTTCACCACTGCAGTTGAGCTAGGGGAGCAATCCAGGCAACAGAAGACATCCCTTCCCAACCAGCGAGGTATGTCCACGTCGAAGGTGAGGCTCTGCAGAGCGCAGGGGCCAAGCGAATAAGCTCTGCTGGGGTCTGTGGTCCTGTTCTTGGAGCTGGCAGTAAGAAAAAAAGCAGCTGGAGCACAGGGGGCTGGGACACAGGAGAGGAAGCAGCAGGAAAGGCTCTGACTGGTGGAAAGCTGAAATGGGAACCTGTGGGCAAAGGTCGAAGTTATCTGCTGGGCACAAAGGCCGTGAGGAAAACTGCTAAGAGGCTGGCTCCAGAGCTGTTGGTAACCACTGGCCTAGAGACACTGGCAGCTTGCAGCAATTAATGTATTCCATTACCTCATGTTATGCTTCAGATGCAGATTAATAGCATTCATTCAAAGAAAGAATGACATCATCTGCATAAAATCCTTTCCAGTGTCATACAGTATTCTCTGGCTTTCTGATTATTGCTGGTCTACTGGGTTAGTGATAGTGTTTCAAATTTTGTTTTGTTTTCCAATTTAAAAGTTTAAGTCCTTTGGTCCTCCATTCAAGCCTGTTTTGCAAGAATTCTCTTAATGGAGAAAGGGACTCTGCATCCAAATCTTTCTGTCATCTCCACCTGCTCCTCATGTCTCCTCGCTGTGTTACTTGCATGCATCTATACGGTTCTCCTCAAACCTGCTTTAGCAAAGCCTCCATTGTGGCTAATTGGGGTGATGATTAGCTGTGGTAGTAAGGTAAGCTTAAGCAGTTGCTGCTGAGGCGGTGTAGCTTGGGCACAGAGCCTTGACCATCTGCTGTTATGTCTTGTAGGTCTCTCTTTTTCGCTAGAGGCCATGATTTCATTATCTCCTATAGCTTAATGTCTTAAGCAACAACATGCCCTTCTCATTCCTACAGCAAACCTGCAGAGGTCTTGTGTGTCTTCCACCTTCCTCCTAGCAAGGGTCATCAGGGGGCAGGTTGCATGCTTGCGGGACCTTTTTTTGAGGGGGAAAAAAGTCACCAGACTCCTACACACCGTTCCGTGTAGGCGGCACAATCTAGCCCTGCATTTTTTTTGATGCCATGGCCTTATTAAACATAAATAATCTCCAAAGATAATAGGGCAGAGGAAATAAGATAGAGAACACTCCTTTGGATAGAAAAAGTCTCTCAAATACTCATGAACAACCCGATATCAAAGTACCACTTGTATTTTGGAGGAGTATGGTCTTTTCTCAGCTTTTTCACAAAGCTTCCATTAAATACCAGTTGGGTTCACATGCATGTTACAGGAGGAGAATATACCCAAGAGTATATATAAAAAGTGAATGAGTGAAACAAATTCTAAAGATTTTATTGCTTTATTTGTCTTTTCATTTTTCAATCCGTTTCTAATCTGAAACATGCAATTAAGAACATGTTGTGCTAGCTGAAACAATAGGCAGGGTTTACATATAGCTGTCAATTATCACAGAAGGTGCTGGGAAACATTCTGTAAAGCTCTGTCTACACTATGCAAAAAGGAAATCACAGCTGCAGCTAAGCAAGCAACATAATAATAATTACGCTGAAATCATCTGCTTCAATTTTCAAATGAATTCACCATGAGCAGGCTTAGGCTTAAATAGTGTTCCTTTTCTGGCAGCTTTCTATCAGTTCAATAGCACAGGCTCTTGCAGAAAGGATACTTGTAGGACCTTAGAGCTGGGAAGATTTTCTGGGTGTCTGATTTTTGTTCCCTGCTGTGGCTGGCAGACATACTGTATCTGAACCTGAATAAATGATAAAGCTCTGTCTTTAAAAAGAAGGGGGTAGACAACTCTTTCTATTATTTCCCCTAAAAAGATACTGTCCATTTAGAAACACCTCATTTCCAGCTTGAGCTTTTCTTACCTAACATTGTCCTTTAGCATCAATGATCTTTCCACTGTTTACCCAGTATTTATACGCCACTCCTATAACCGCTTGCAGCCTGGGTTTTGACAAGGTAAACAAGCAAAACTCTTCTGGTCTCCTCCCATAGAAAGTTTCTAGATGGTCAAACAAACAAACAAACAAAAAGCAGACCTGTACCCAGACCAACATACGGAGGTTTCCATCAAATGTCTGCAATCATTCAAAAAACCATATAAATTCTTAGTATTCTTCTGTGTTGTTGCAAGAAAACAGATTGGCCCAAAGCTGCAGGGGGAGGGAGAAGACTGTACTTCCTGAGCACCTGGCTAAACACCAACACAACCCAGTGCATGTTAGGCCTATTTTTCAGAAATGCTAAGCACCATCAACCCTCATTGACTTCAGGTGGAGCTGAAGATGCTCAGACAAGGCCCTTTAAAGCATGATTTGGCTCTTGAGGTAGCTGTAGAGTGTGTCTACATTCACATAGTATTCTCGCGGGGCACCTCATGTCCACAGGCACCTTTAAAATTGAGAATGGTGGCAACAATTCTCATCCTTAGAAACCTTTTCCCCTATTCCAGTCACTTCAACTTGGCATGCTCATTCTCCGAGTGAATCACAAGTACAGCACTTAATGGTTCTCTGCGGTCAGAAACTGTCTGAAATAAGTATTTTCTGCCCATTGGAGAATGTTGACTCATCTACACCGAATCCTCTGAAGAGACCCTGATTACAGAAAATGTCCAGTTGTTGATTGCTATGTGACCTCTTGCTTTCAGAGACCTTTCCTGGGCTACTGCTTAGGTGATGGATGGATGGATGGATGGATGAAGTGTGCATATATGTGAGAGGTGACAGCCTACCTTAGGTAAGGGACTAGACGGGTCACTGACATTTTCAATAGGTTTAGACAGTGCAATAGATGTGCTAAAGAAAATAGTGCCAAGTGACATAAACTTGACTGTCTGGTGCTAATGCTGGAAGAAAGAAGGGGTCAGGGCTCACAAAAAGGACAGGAAAACTGTTGTGGTCCATGTTGCAGGATCGGGTCCAGAGACAAGAGGCTCTGTGTTCCTGAGAGCGCAGCCCCAGAAAGCACTCAAGAATGTCCAGTATGATGAGAAAACTGAGGCGTGATATGGCACATAGACATATTATTGTTTTGCCTCGATCTGTATTTATCTTGTGCTGCCTAAAATAAATAGTGTCAAGGGGGTGGTAAGGGGGGGAACGGGGATGTGGTTGGAAACCTCATGCAAAGGCTGCAGCATGCACTTCAGCGATCATGTGTCCCTGAGGAGGCAATCTGCCAGAATACCCACAGAACTGGTGCTCTGGGAAAGGGTTTGATTAAGCCATCAGGGAATCTCTGAGACCTGACACCAGTCTCAGGATCTGCATCGGTGACAGCAAACCATTACATGGAGGTCAAGTTCAGCCTTGACAAAGATTTGAGCTGGCCCCAAAGACAAATCAGCTCCAATGTTTTTGCACATACACTTGGCACTCAACTCCAAAACCCCTACAGAGCTGGATACCAAGGTCTCCGTTCTCAGAAGGGGATGCTCAGAGAGGGTCTGCACTTCGGGAATGCATCTAGAAATCCAAATCCATGAAGCAAACAGATGCAGCAGACTGGACCAGCTCACATACAGAGGAGGGAGAGCAGAGCTGGGGCCACAGCACCAACCTCTCCAGAGATCACCGTGCAGACCGCTGGGGAACGATGAACAGAATCACCAGCTCGCAGCCTTGCAGCTCCCCAGGAAAGCGGGAGACCCTGTGGTTTTCAGGGGCACTGGTCCCAGTCCTGCCAGCCACATGGGAAGCCCTGGGATGAGAGCCTGAGGGTTTCCAGCACCGTCCCTTCTCTAGCAGCCTGCCAGAAATGCAGTGACCCCAAGGGTTTTCCCTTTCATGGAAAATGTTGAAATTTAGGTTTCATTCCAATTTGGAATGAAACCAGATTTTGCAATATCAAAATCCTCCACAAAATGAAATGACTTTTCACGGCACAGCTTTACTGATTGATGCAGACTGCATGTAACTGAGAAGAGCCTCCTAAACGGGTGTTTCAATCAGAATTTCCTGGTCTGTCACTTCCAAGAACACAATTAACTGCAAAACTGACGTCTGCAGTTTTGCAGGAAGGCAGCGAGAAAACGAATCGGGCACAGCATCAGCAAAACATCATACGGCGCGGTGGGCGCTGCTGCTGATCCGACACTTTCTCTGGAGAGGTCACACTCGCACGCTGCACCTTCCCTTTTCGTGCGCCTGGTCTAGCTAAACTGCAGCGACGGTCTCTTCCCCGCTGCTCTTGAACACATGCACACGTACCTGGTTCTCCCGGCTCTGAGGTTTTCACGCTGCAGCCAGTAATGCTATAATAATTTCGGTTAGCGTGTGCTGCCGCCGAGCTCGGAGCAGTCGATCGCTTCGCGCTTTGTTTGCAGAAGTTTGCAGCGTGTCCCCTTGCGCTAATCAGCAGGCGGGCAGGCAAGGTGAGTGCAAGGCAGCTGGCAGGCTGCTCATTTGTTTTAATAATCGTATTTTCACCAGGAAAAGTATCTGATTTAAGGTGGAGAGGAAATACAAACTGAGGACGGAGGAATTCTGTAGATGAAGGAATTTTGCATCAAATGGTTTTGCACAATAATTACTTCTGTTTATCACCATTAAACACACACACACGGCTTCAGTTTTTACAGCGGTTGCCCAACTTACCTACTGCATATGGATGATAAGATACTCGACTCTGAGGAAGGTTCAATTGATTCTACTTTGCCGTTAGTCTGGTAAATTCATTTGATAGTCTGGTCTGACCGACACTGTTGTTAATATCTGCAGGAACAGGAGAATGCTGCAGAGTAATATTTCTGTAACAGAAAAGCTCTAAGACATGATTGAGACAATACAACTTTTCCTGTGTTGTACAAGATGATTACTTTAAACTAACTTCCCTTTAAGTACCAACAGCCAGAGGCACAAGGAGAGGTTAAAAATATTTATTTTCACTTTTTATTTTACTGGAAGAAGATTAAAAGAAAATAAGCAGAAACTTTAAATGATGTCTTTGAAAAAATATAGCTTACAAAACAAAGAAACAGGTTTGTATGGCTTTTTTCGTATATTCTCCTCTGGAAGAAATCCTGAGTTTAACTACATATACATGTTGTCCTGCTGCTAGCTTGCTATGATTTTCCATATTTGTTCATGTTACTAATTCATTTACCTCCGGCAGTGACAACGAAGTGGACAACATTCTCCCAAAAGAAGAGCAGAAACGGGTCCCCCTTGAAGGAATTCCCCATCTAAGGGAACTGGAGCACAACCTGTTCCTCTGAGCTGCACAAGCATGGGGAGTGCAGATTTCCCACAGGTTTCATTTAAATAACTCACTACAATTTAGATTCTTTTAAGATTATTCTTGAGATACCAAGTGGCAAATTGTTCCAGATTGTTTTAAATTTGTCAATCTGCAGGTGTTTATTAGTACAGCAGGCCCCCTTCTCCATCCCCCCCAAATGCTACTTTTCCAGATGCAGTTTTACGGCGAGAGCCCCAGCCTGGCAGCCCATCCTTAAATTGAGCACTTGCATTAGCCATAGACCTCTCTACTGTGTCACCCTACTCACAATCAGTAGGGCCAAGGCAAGTAAAAATATGCTTCCAGCAAAGTTTTCTGCAGTCAGAAACGGGGAAATCTGTATTGAATAATGTAAGCAAGAAAATATGTTCACTACTTAAAAATCAATATTCTCTGGGAACTTCACCTTGTCCTTATGGTATCCAATTACTTCTGAACTTTCATTCACAGTGACATGTGCGTGTTGGAGGGAGGAAAGCTAATGGGAACTGTTTGTCTTTCTTTATCTCCCAGAAATATCAGGTTTTAAGAGTCATATTTGTTACAAGCATACTCCTTCCTTTGGGAAATGTTATATATTTAATCCACTTAATATCTCACTACTGAGACAGGTACTGTTTAGAACAATACATATCTTTTCAGTAGAATCTGGGATCTCAGTCAACACCTAAATAACCTATAAAAACATTCAGGAGAGGGTTTCTCTTTGGCCAAGGTTGTAAAGCACGCAAAACCCAAGTGCCTGGCTGTAGCACGCTCCTCTTCTACCCTACCAGCATACAGAGCCATAAAAAAAAAGCAGCAGTAATTAACACAGTGAGCTCATTTTAAAAACATCTGAAAAGTTTCTAGGAATAATTCCATTGACCTGCTCTTTCATACCAGACATCTTTTGTTCCCTTCCTCTTCAGGCTGCAAGCTGTCCATGAGTACTTACATGTGAGTAGTAGTTTACACTGGAACAGTAACATTTCTCTGGGGACTTCTAGGTGCCCGCACAGGCAGTGAAGGTCTGTGATTTATCCAAAGAGGAGTGTTTCCAGGACAGACCGATTAGCTCCTTCACTGAGGAACAGGAAACATAGCTAGTCTTTCTTTTTTCTTTTCTCTTTTATTCTCTTTTCTCTTTTATTATTTATTTTAATTTAACTTTACACTGAGTGCCAAGCGAAATAAACACCTCCCATGGAGTTTTAAGGAATGAGAGAGTAAATTCTGGAACCTTAAAAAATAGGTAAATAAGATGATACTTCTCTCAGGTGTGCTGGTGAGAATGCTGGAGTAACCCAGGTGAAATTATTGAACTACTTCCACACAAAGGAGTAAGTGTGAATTAGGTCCCACAGTGCTGGGAAGGATCAAAGAAGAGGAATGCACAGGCAGGAGTAAGGAGGATGGTGTACAGACCTCATGCACAGCAGCATAAGAATAAAACACAGACAAAAGGAATCGGCCACCCTCTCACACGGGGCTGCTGCAATACTGGAGAGCAGGCCCTCTTTATATCATTACTTGGATGAAATGCTCGGCATTGCCTTATGGGGTGTGCATGCCTGCAAAGTTCAAATATTTTATGTGGGACTTATCTGGCCTGGAGGGAAATTCCTGGTGCCCCTATATTTAACTTGTATCACAGCAGGCCAATAAAATTCCCCATGGTTTTAACTCTCTCAGTAACGACTACCCAAAATTAACCGGCAGCCTTTTTTAAAAAAAAACCAAAAAAAACCCAGTCTAGAGCTATCCGGAGGAATTTTACTAGATTAAATACTATTTACCCTGTGCTAAAGCAGGATGCCTCTAGAGAGTAGCCTGGCCTATGGCTGGGAAGGGGGTGTGAAGGGCAGCCGGACCCCCATGACTGACCTCCCCCTCCGAGAAGGGAAGGGCAGCTGCCGTGTTGACGGCGCTCTGGGAAACGCTCCTGGCTACGTCGCTTTCGGCAAAGCGGGGAAGCTGCTCGTGCCTGGCTTTTGTTTTTATTGCAGCACCCCTGGACGCCCTAACCCCTCCAAGAGCAAGAGGCTTCGCACCCACACGCGAGCCGAGAAGCAGCAGGGCGAGGGGCAGGGGTGTGCAGCGGGAAGGTGCCCACCAACACTCGCTCACTCTTCTTCTCCTTCCTTCGGAGACAAGTGACGTGCTCACCGATTCCTTTGGCGATAGTGGAGCAGCTGTAGGCGACAGCACAGCAGAGCATGTTTTGCGTTCCCAACTTGTGCTGTGCTGCTCCCCAGCTACACCGATGTCACCGAATTACCAAAACTGTTGAGGTGGGCAAGGACTGCTGGAGATCAGCCAGTCCAACCTCCCTGCTCAAAGTAGGGGCAGCTGCGGCCAGTTTTTGAGAGCCATGTTCAGGTGGGTTTTGAATGTCTCCAAGGATGCTGCTCCCAAAGACTCATGGCGATGGGTTTCACGCCTGGACTCTGTTAGGACAGCCCTGGGAGGGGCCCAGGCAAGATGATTGTTCCTCAGGAGTCCTCAACTTGGGTTCCCATCTGCCATCATGTCCCCGTGCTCCTCTGGACTTGTGCAGATGGGCCTTTGATGGGCTGATGGCCCTGGGTTTAGCCCGGCAGGATATTATTGAGGCTTTCCCACTGCTGTTGTGTCCCTGAGCTCCTTTGTGGGTGTGCAGATGAGCTTTATCACATAACCTAACACACTGAGGGAGTAATTTCATTGTAGAAGGCTATCAGGTTGGCAGAGCACAGTTTCCCCTTCCTAAGTCCATGCTGACTACTCCCACTTGCCTTCTTGTTCTTCATATGTTTGGAAATTATTTCCAGGAAGATTTTTTCCATCACCTTCCCAAGGGTCTAAGTGAGGCTGACTGGCCTGTAGCTCCCCAGATCCTCCTTCCTGAAGACAGGGAGTGCCATTTATTTTCTTCCAGTCCTGAGGAACCTCTCCCAAGTGCCATGACCTTTCAAAGATTATCAAGAGTGGCTTCACAGTTATATCAGCCAGCTCCCTCAGTGCTCCTGAGTGCATCCCATCAGGTCCCATGGAGTTGAATGTGTCCAGTTTGCTTAAGTGCTTCCTAACCCAGTCCTCCTCCACTGATGGCAACTCTTCCTTGCTCTGGACTTTCCCTCTGGTCTCAGGGGCCTGGGATTCCTCAAGTCCAGTCTTACGGTAAAAAACAGGGGGAAGAAGGCATTGAGAACTTTGACCTTTTCCACATCCTTTGTCACCAGGTCTCCTGCCCCATTCAGCACCAAGCCCGTATTTTCCCTAGTCTTCCTTTTCCTATTAATGTACCTGGAGAAGCTCTTCTTGTTGCCTTTCATGTCCCTCACCAGGTTCAACTTCAGATGGGCTTTGACTTTTCTTACCCCATCCCTGCACTCTCAGATAGCGTCTCTATATTCCTCCTGGGTCATCTGCACTTACTTCCACCTCTTGCATGCTTCCTTTTTGCATTTTAATTTTGCCAGGAGCTCCTTGTTCATCCCCGCAGGTCTCCCTGCTGCCTTTGCTTGATTTCCTGCTCATTGAGATGGACCATTCTGGAGCTGGGAGGAGGTTATCCTTGAAAAATCCACCAGCTCTCCTGGACTCCTCTTCAGGGACACTTCCCGTGGGATTCTTCGAAGCAAATCCCTGAAGAGACCAAAGCCTGCTCTCCTGAAGTCCAGGGTTGTAATCTTGCTTTTAGCCTTGTTCCCTCCGCTCAGGATCCTCAACTCCACCATATCAAATGCTAAAGAGCAGACAGGCACCTTGTTCCCAGCTTGGGCTCTGGCACAAGACACGTATGAAAAGTCAATTCTTTGTGTGCTTGAATGAGGCAAAAAAATGAGTCTAAAAATAATAATAATAAAAATGATAGATCTTCCTTTGGAAATGTTGGCTGAAACATTTGTTTTTGTCTCTTTTTTATTCCCAAATGGCTTCTATGAGAATATTTCTTAGTGCTTTTACATAACTTTTTATATTGTGTTAAATCACTGATCAGATTTCTTTGAAGGGAATCCTTGCGGGGCTTTTGCAATGCTAGGAAAAGAAGAAAAAAGGAAAGCATATTCTCTTCTTTCTTTCCAATTGGAAAAAGCCAACCCAAATCAACAGGGAAATGGTTTAATTTCAGACTCCTAGAGTGACATTAGAAACACTGGCAAGAAGAAAAAACATTTTAAAAGGTACAACTGATACTTCACTTTCATTTCTGAATGTTTTGCATTGTTTTCCCTGTCTACTAAAATGGTGTCAACATTATTTTTTTTTTAAAGGTGCAGATTTAAAATATTCAGCTCAATCAGATCCACAGTCTTTGTTTGCAAAGAAGAAAAGGCTCCTGTTCCTGAGAGACGACGTGGCATGGTGGCTCCAGATTGCCACCACTGCTCTACTTTGCCATGGTTGAACCAGGGAATTTTTTATTTATTTTGATAAGTGCTAAGAATAAGGTGCAGGGAATTCTGCTCATTGCTCAGGGCTTTTAAACTATATATATCTAATTGCAAGTTAGTCAAACTAGACTTCACATAAAAGTAATAAAAAAAAAATAATCTGCTATTAGATGAAGAATGTCTCATAAATACTGCCACAAAAGTCTGTAAAAGTATGCAAAGCTGTGAGTGTGGTTAAAAGTTTACAGAAGTTTCTGGAAAATTTGACAATTTTTGCAATCTGTAAATACAAAAACATTGGTTGAAAGAGCCTTTCATCTGTTATGGTAAAACCTGCAAGTGATTTTCCTTTCTGTCTTGTAGCCTTTGGGATAAAATGTAGAAACATCAGAGAATACTATTGTCCTTTCCAGGAGCACGGGAATGGCGGACACCACTTTAAATCGCCAATTTGTGTGTGGTGCTCGTTTTGGTAACTCCTGGAAAACCATCTCTGTCTGCTCTGGCCCCCTGACTGTACGCTGTCCATTTTTATTCCCTGCTTTCCCAGATGCCTGTGCAAACTATCTTCATTCTGGGGCCAGAATGAAAATATTTTCAGGAATACTTAGTACGCAACATCTTTACTAAAATAAATGGCAGCATTTTCAAAAAATCTCAACAGCTTCTCTATGGGGGAACTACTGAGTAACAAACTTTCTTCCCCCTGTTGACCCAGTTTGGCATCTTTGCTTAAATATCCCACACAGCCGAGTACGGGTCCCTAATAAACACTTCTGACTAGCTTTCTAGTTGGAACCATTAACAAATTTTTTAGTTCTGCAATAAAAATAAATATAATCCAAATCAGGTTGCAAATTTTTTTTTTTTTTTTTTTATATCTAAAATAACGCTAAAGTTCAGAGAAAAGCTGGTGTTATTCACAGTATAAGTCACTGAAGCTGTACATTTCAGCACAGATAAATGAAATATCTGCTGCATTAAACAGAGATAGCAAAACACAAAGAAGTCTGCTTACAAGTCCAGGGAGATTTTCTTGCGTAAAGGCAGAGCTACTAAAGTTTTAACAGGATTAAGAATTGCAAAAATATGCAATTACAACCAAGTATTGCATAAAATACAATTAAAAAATTTTCCACCTTTTAAAATACTGGTGCCTGTTAAAACACAGGCACATTCATGTGGCTTTCAAATGCATCCCAGTAGAGTGTAAACTGAAAAACCATTGCATTTCATTGCACAATAGTCAGAAGCAAAAACGATGTTGCGTTGTAAGCATTCATTAAATGTAGAAATATTCACTGAGGATGTAAATGTTGACTAGACTCTCAGTGAAGTGTATCATTTATATTCAAAACTAAGATTCATAATAAATACCCAGCTTCAAATCTCCTTGGACAGTGTTTCTCAATAGATTTCTAAAAACGCACATTTATGGAGTAAACAGAATATTTAATGGTTGCTAGCAGTATATCAGTTTTGTTGTGCTTATGGCAGCTCTGGTCATCAAATATTAACGCTGATGGTTCTTACGCAATGCTGACAGCTTTCTAACTTGTGAAATAAATAATGGGCGAGTGGGAATTGACGAGATAAGTAGACTGCTTTATCTGAGAAGGGTGACCAAGCTTTTCCATGGCAGCAGGAAGATTAAAAGTTGCATTCTCAGAGCAAAAGGGAAAATCTGAAGGTGTATTTCTTCAGATTACAAACCAGACACATCTCTTGATCTGGCCATATGTTTTCTTATTCTTCTCACTCTAACTGTCCCTTACAGCCCGTGGAATTTATTTGCTGGTGTCGGGGTCAGGTAGTGCAAAAGTGACTCATAAGTTTCTGCTACCAGATGAGCTGGGCTGAGATACGGGATCACTTCGGGCAGGGTGGAGGGAGGTTGATAACATATACATAAACCGGTCCCATATTTCTTACTTAGGCAGTTTGCCCCTACTCCAGTTAGGGCAAATAAAGGATTTTACCTCTTGAAGGAACACGGGGGACAGTGCATGAGGAGTTTTGGTTGGTTGGTTTGGTTTTTTAATGGACTACACTCCTCGGTGCTAGTACACCTTTAGTACATTGTCTGATTGCTACTACTAAACAGTATACTTCAGTTTGATAATTTGGTATAACTGCATTGGAAAAAAGCTGCAGGTTAACCACTTAGGCTGTACTATAAACCAAGATCAGATCATAGGACATTTCCAGTACGGATGTTCTTCACTCTCTTAACAAGCCTTTATTTTATATGAAAGCCATTATTGTGCAGTAGTTACACATCCTTCATATTATCTGATCTCAGCATCTGGCTTTCAGCCCTCCAATTCCTGGAATATTTCTATACATGTCAAGGTAAGAAAATGTACCTCCACAACAATCTAGAGAAATACTGTCTGCTCAGCACATTGTAAGATCAACGCCAGTGACTTAGTTGCCAGTTATGGTTTTCTAGGATTAAACCACTCCAATTACCTTTAATTCTTTCAGTATGAACTTCCTCATCTGTGAGACAAAGCTTGAAATAATTTTGGATCTCATGGATTTAACTTGTTAGTTGTTTTAAGTGATAAATGACAGAATCTCCACAAAAATAGTTCAGAACATCCATGTACAGTGTGATACGAGTTTAAGCAAAACTATATATACAACTCAAAAGTCCAGTTTTCAACCACAAGATAAAAATGTTTCAGAACATACGCTGATTCCAATGCTCTTTCCAATAAAAGCAAGAAGCAAACTCATACCGGAATCAAATGGAATTATATCCACACTCCAAAGAACAACTTGCCTCAAACACAGAGAGCAATGCAAGGGACCCTGGGTAAGTCCAACTTTTTATCACAGACCTTGAAAGATAACAATGTTAGCAAAAGGATGAAAGCCCTAAACCTTGCTGCTGGTCTCAGATTTATCATAAAGTGTGAACGACTTTGAGCCTAACCTTGGAAATTTGACTCGGGCAGTGCTATAGACCAGACTGAGCAATAAAAGTAAAGGGTACAATCTGAATCTCTACTTTTTGTCACATGGTACTTTCTTTGCAGCATAAACTAGCATTCAGCGAGAACATGCAGTCTTAACAGTTTCCACCGAAATTCCTTTGCTGGAAGTTGTATTGCCATGATACGAGTAGCGTCACAGGACACACGAGAAATTCTGTAGTGGACAACTAAGGGATGCCTTCCTGCTACAGGAATTTCTTTAAAATGCTCCAGCAGTCAGATGTTCCCTCGCATCTTGAAGAAGGAGAATCTATACTCTTGCCAAAACTCAGCTGTTCTCTTCTTCTCTCCCTTAAATCTACATGCTGCATCTTTTTAGAGAAGGGGTAGCTAAAATTCAACGTTATGTCCCAGGTGAAGGCATATCCATCACTCACGTTGTCCTAAAATCTCTTTAATATTTAAAATTGTTCACTTACTACAGAACACTGTTACAAACATGTAAGACATGGGGAAAACAAAAACTGCAGTCATCTACTACTCTCTCTTCTCTTCCAAGTACAGATTTGCTTAAAAAAAAATTATCTCCTGTTCACCTTTTGAAGTACTCTAGGTTCTCTTCAGCTCCTTTTCACCAAATGCCAAACCCAGGGGAAGCCACCAGCACAATTTTACTGTCTGTGAATGCCACCCTAACTCTGTTCTGATTTTTTGCAGCCTTTCTGCAAATATTCTTTTGGTACAGTTCCATACTCCTTTTTTGCTTTCTCCTCCCCATACCAGTTGAGGTTGGCAAGGGTAGATCAGCAAAGGTTTAAACACAGAGAAACAAAGAAAGACAATTTGAAAAGCTGTCGTGGTTTAACCCCAGCCAGCAACTAAGCACCACGCAGCTGCTCACCAGCCCCCCCTCCCCCCCGCCCAGTGGGATCGGGGAGAGAATCGGGAAAAGAAGTAAAACTTGTGGTTTGAGATAAGAACAGTTTAATAGAACAGAAAGGAAGAAACTAACAATTATAATAATAACAATAATAAAACTACAATAATAATAATAAAAGAATTGCAATGTACAAACCAAGTGTACAATGTACAATGCAATTGCTCACCACTCACCAATGATGCCCAGTTAGTTCCCAAGCAGCGATTCCCCCCCCAGGCCAACTCCCCCCAGTTTATATACTGGGCGTGACATCACACGGTATGGAATATCCCTTTGGCCAGTTTGGATCAGCTGTCCTGGCTGTGTCCTGTGCCAACTTCTTGTGCCCCTCCAGCCTTCTTGCTGGCTGGGCATGAGAAGCTGAAAAATCCTCAACTCTAGTCTAAACACTACTTAACAACAACTGAAAATATCAGTGAGTTATCAACATTCTTCTCATACTGAATCCAAGACATAGCACTCTACCAGCTACTAGAAAGAAGATTAACTCTATCCCAGCCAAAGCCAGAACAAAAGCCTAGCTTCTAGACCCTAATCCAGGACAAAAACCTAACTTCTAGACCCTGACAGTGATAGCTGTTTTGCAAAGGTCTTCTCAAAGACCAAATCCATCCGTTCTCTCCACTTCTTGTTCTCCACCATTTTACCTATATACCTTCTACTCCCAGTTGTGATTTCCCTGTTGAATACCTCTTACAATACCATCTCATTAAAATTGTTGTCAAATTATCTGATAACCGTATCTTCCAATTGTTCTGTGATCTGTTGTGGTTTAACTTACAAAGTTCACAAATAAGACTTTGTGGTTTGCAGTTGTCTTACTCCCCAGAAGAGACTTTCAAACGTCAGGGACATTTAATACCTTCTAGCACCCCAATATAAAGCCTGTTTGGATGACAGATGAATGTTCTTACTGCTAACTCAGCCCTTTTGTCATTTTTATATTTCACCAGGCTTAAGAGTTCTAGAGATTTTCTACTCTCCAGTTTGTCCAGTTCTTTCAACACCTTTTGCTCTGCATAGTTTTGAATAGTACCTCTAGCAATCATCATCATCAAAAAAAAAAAAAAAAAAAAAAAAATCACTCTTGTGTAGGTGCCTTGTCAATGGCTCAGTGACATCCATGTTTCTGAAGCGATCCTTTTAACTATCCATAATCCAACTCTTTTCCAAGTTCTGTCCTCCTGATACACGTCAAGGATTTCTTGCTATCGTTTTTCAGTTTTGTGCTTCTTCCCACCCCTCCCAGATATCTGTACCATTTGCTCTTTGCATTTTAGCTCTTCTAATTTGCTTCTTGTGTATCTCCCACTGTATTTTAATTTCTCTTTATTGGCTTAATACAGTAGAATTTTAATTTTCCAGTTGTTTGGATGAAATAACCTCCTGGCCCTTGACTACTAGATGTCCTAGGGTCCATGCTCCCTTTTTCATTCAGTGATATTCCTGTTTTCTAAGGTTCTATTCTCGGTGGGGTTTATTTTCGTTTGGGGGTGGGGTTGGGGTGGGGTGTCCCCCTCTGTAGGATCTAAAAAAATTTAAAATTTCTTTGCTTTTTATCCCATTTTTTTAGTCATCCTTCTAAATACTATGTTACTCGGCTAAGGCAGGATACATTTCGCTGCCCAAAGCTGTAGAACACAATTAGTTTATGGGCCAGCAGTTCTGCTGAAGCCAGACTTACACTGTGCTCATGCAATACCAAATATTTGCATAGACTGTGACTACACTTTTTATTCTTTAAGACATCCAAGAATTCTCCACCAGCGCCTGGCTTCCACAGAGTAGACCAAGTCCATCTGCTGAACTGTGCACCATTTGCCCTCACCTATTTGCAAAACCTACAGCTTCCAAACTAGCTTTTACAATGGGAATTGGTACTGGAAGCAAATTGGTTCCTGGTGGGACAACAGCTGGCCAACACACACGAACCTTTCTCCAGCGAGGTTTCTGCTTTCTCCTTCAGGTGGTTTAGGGGTTTTATATAACAACTCGTACGTGAGATTACTTGACTAGCAGTAAAATGTGACACTGAGTTCTTCAGTGCAATTGGGAAATCCAGCTTCCCTTGCATCTAATTCACAGGTCTGTAATTAGGGTTGTGAAAGCGAGCAAAGGCAGGGAGCTAGCTTCCCACATCAGGCTCCACTTTTTACACCTGTGCTTAGCCTAAATGTATGGAAAATTCCTTTGCGTTATCCCACACAGTATTTTTATTTCTTTTCCTAGAAAGACTGAGCAAATTTGCACAATATATTCAGTTGGTTTATCAGGGTCTACCGGAAATTCTGCAAAACCATATTAAATCAGGAAAGGAATGTTATAACAGGGACAGGCAAATAAATCTGATATAAGGTAATGCAAATCCATTAGCCGCTTTTGCAGTAACAAGGTTGATTCTTTTCTCACCTAAATCGGCATCAACCAACTTATTCAGCCAAAATTAATAGAATCACACAGCCATCCAAGTGGTGCTAGCAAGAGGGAGGTTGGTACCAGCGTGTATTTAAAAGACCAGTGTTCCTCTTGTCTCTCACAATGGAAGGAATCTGGAGAACCTTACTTGAGCCGAGCCAGCAGACCAAAACTCGAGAGGAGAAGCAGAGAAGCTGTCCCATTAGCATCCTGGGGGCGAAGAAGAAGGAAAGGGTGTTTGCGTGGCCTCTAAGGCAATGCCCACCACCTTCTCTTCCTCACACAGATAGTGCCTTGCGTGAGGAGTCCCCCATGAAGGTGCAGGGCCGGTACAATAGGTATGAATAGCAATATAAAAATTACAGCAGCCTTTGGTACACATTTCTGTGAAGAGCCATAGAAAGTCCTAGCAATCAGTGTTAAGGTGGGTACTGATAATTTGCTGGCTCAGACCCTTAGAACAAGCAGCTGGCAACCTTGAAGACCTGCAGGAAGCAAGCACAGCCAAACTAAAATAGCTGGAATACACAGTGATGTGCTGTAATGCTTCCCAATAAACAATCCCATTTGGCTAAGAGGAAAATGAATACAAATAAACCAGCTGAAGCACAATAATATAAATTATTTCCAAGATGCTGAGGAGAATCTAAAAACATTTTACTGGGAGAGGAGAGAGAGACTGAACATGTGGAAGGAGGGACTGCATTACATACAGTGGCTTTCTTCTCCCGATGGTGAATTATATCCACCCCATCCACCCCATCCTTTCCCTTTCTTCCTCTCTAAATGCATTAGGACAACGATGCTTCAACACAAGGAAATAAACCTTTAATTAATAGTCTATGAAAGAATTAGCTTATCCATAGCACGCTCACTGTCAATACAATTTTTCAGCATGATCGTTCCCTCTTTATCTGTTTTCTACCTCTATGTTCCTGTCCTCACTCTTCTTCATTTCTCACTTTTGTGACTCAACTCATTTTTAAATGTGACATGAAATAAATACTAATTCAATATGTCTGAGTGGCAATTACGCCACTTGCTAGGTGAAGCATATATAAGCTATTGTGGCCGCCAAATGTCTTCTCTGGATGAAGGCACCACAGCCGTATCTCAGCTGCATTGCCAATTTTTGATCTTTCTCCCCACCCCCATGGTATACTGTTACATTTTTTCTCCTTTCTCCTGTTTTATGTCCTGGCTGAATATCACTTCTAAAAAGTTTCTCTAGAAGGTAATTATCAGAAAGCCAGTTCCATACACACCAGTTTCCAGCCAAGGAATACAAGATGGAGAACAACCATTATATCACACATGGCCTGTGTTTCCAAATAACTTTTAATAGATTAAGAAAACAGAAGGTATATTTTAGGTTTTCACTTACAACAGCTCTTTTTAGTGGAAATAGATAAAAATTGAGAGAACAAATTATTGCAACTATTGAGGTAAACTGTGCGTAGCCACTGAAGTTACAAGCGGGTTTTCTCATTTCTATGGATTGACTCTGCAAAGTGCTGAGCATAAGGCCTCCGAAATCCAAAAGCAAGTTATGCAGATGCTCAAACGTGAGCCTACGGCTGGTCCCACGGAGGTCAGTGAGTGAAATCGTCAGAGAGGGGCTGGGGGGGCAACCTGGGTCCTCCAGCTCCTCCTCAGGTTTGGACAGAGGGAGACCAGACCCCACCAGAACCACGCGGCAGCAGCCGGTTCCCCCCTCTGCTCCACAAATGGGGAGCAGCCCCTTTTCCTGATAACAGCAGGGAAGGTGGCCGCTTCTCCCACCCTTCCCACCAAACCGTCTCCCTGGAACAAGTGATGAGCTGCCATCCCAGGGAAACGAGCGAGACATCTGCCTGTAGAAACATCATCTTGAATTGTGAATTAATCAAATCTCAGAAGTTGAGCTTAGGTGTTACAGGCTTCTCTGGGGAGCTCAAATTTACCTGAAAGAATTCAAGGAGTTTTAAACAAAATTATAGCTACAATTTAGCAAAGGAAATGTGTATAGTTACATTTCTTATCGCTGGAGTGCTGTAAAATTGAAGTGAATTTTCAATCTGATTAATTCATTCAGAATGATTCCTGTTGAGTAATTATCTTCAATAAAGATCTGTCAATACAGTTTCAAGCTATTGTCATTTTATATCAAATATAAATTAGACAGTATAATGAATTCAGGTACACCTAAACTCAATGTCAGATGAAATTCTTGTATGATAATCAAGTTAAATAATTGCTCTAAGATGATAAAAAACAAAAGAACTTAATACAATAGCAGTAAAACTCCTTTTTCTTTCTGGATTAAGATAGCATGGATGATTTTGCAAAATCGTCTGGGATGTACACCCTGGGTAAGTTCAATCTAATAAAGCTTTCAGGATTGCTTGCTGGAAAGAAAGAGCCATTATTTTGGCTAGCGTAAAATAGCATAGCTTTAAAATAGATAAAATCATGTCTATTTAAACCAGATGAAGATTTGGCATAGAAACATTGATTTAAGCACTAGTTTGCCAATATATTTAGATACAGCCTGTGTGGCCAGAAATGCTGACATGGCGTACTACCCGAGGGGTTAATTTAACAAAATTAATAATTTCTGAGACATGGAGAGAACCATTTAAATATGTTTTAGTTAGGGCATCACCAGCTGATGCATGGCCTGATACATCTGAGCAAGAAAGTTTCAGTTCAGCAGCTTCTATGACTAGACCTGGTATTAGGAGAACAGGACTGGAGCTGAGATTAGGTCACAGCTCTCATGCATCTGAACAGGCAACTGAGTATTTTTTCCCCGAGAAGAAGATTTTTCTGTCCTACACAATAGTTTACAGGGAATTAACACAAAGCAGGAACAAAAATAGATCTGTAACTTCAGCCCCGCTGAGCAAATATAGGATTGCCTTACACCAGAACAAAGCAGATTTCCACAGAAGCTGCAAAGACTCAGCACTTCTGGAGATCAACCTCTTGCGTGTGGCTGCGGGGGCTTGACTCTAGAGCAGGTTTGTACATTTAGGCTTGGCTGACCCACTCGAGTTCAGAGAGTGAATTCAAGCAGGGATGAGAGCCCTGGTCCTGTGCTCCGTCTTTCCCCATGATGCACACCGGCCTCCACAGCATCCTCCGAGGCCAGCGGCGGCACAGCGGTCGGGTTGTTATTTTAACAATCTTTTTAGTGCTAAAAGTAGTGAATGTTTTTAAGGAGATAGATTTGGTGCTTTTAAGTCCATGCATTGTTATTGTGCTGTCTTTATTCTTACTTTCTCTAACTCTTTGAATGCTTCTCCGAGCCAGACTGCCCCAAGAATATTTTTAAAATTTGCCTTAATCTGTAGTAGCTAGATTGCCCCTGCATAGCGACAACTCCTCAGCAACTTTTGTTTCTTAATGGAAAATTAAGCTAAAAGCTATTGCTTTTATACATGTATAGTTAATAAACAGAGAAAACCCAAAGATAGGTGGAGGAAAGGGGGCACATTTAAAGGCTTTTTCTTTACAAGCACAGCAGCAAATTGAAGCATGGATCATCCAAAGCAGCAAAGCCAGCAGCCTCAAGCAGTGCCACACCAGAGATCAGAAACCAGCATTCAGCTCTCATAATACAGAATAGAAGTTACAAAGAGAGTCCCCTCCTCGTGCTAAGTAAGAGGGAGTGGTGACAATGGAGTCCTGAAAGAAAAACGGCTGTTAAAATGGCTTTTTTTTTAAAGTTACTGATAATGGTTCTGTTTTAAAACCTCCATGAAATGTGGTCTTCTCCAGTGACAGTATAGCTGACGCACATAAACTAAGAAAGTGTATAGGACAGGAGGAGTGTCTGCCTAGTAAAGAAAGCTCACCTCTCCAAATGGATCTATTAACAAAGCATTTTTAACAGAAATTTGAGTAGTCAAATCAATCCTAAATGGGAGATGGGCGCTGGAGGATGCTGAGAGCTCTCAACCTCCACTTACCTCTTTGGGGACATCCAGGGCCTTGCTGATTAGACCTCTGCTCAGACTGCATTTGGGGATCGTTGAGGTGGATGCCAACAAAACTCTTAAGAAACATGCAAGAGTTTGTGTGAGTCTGCATGGACACATGCCATTAAATTAGCTCCTTAATGCTTTGCACCTGACATTAAGATTTAATTATGCTGTAACTTGCAATTCTCTCTCTTCCTGGCTGCTTTAAATTCTTGCTTTCTGGTTGCTGTAAATCCCTGCTTTGCCTTACAGTTCTCCTTGGCTTCAGTCGCTCTATTATTAGCGATAGACTTACTCGTGCAGTAAATCAGCTCAGACAGAAGGACTGCAGTGTTATTCTTATGCCTACCCTTTGCCTGACCAGGGACCAGCAGAAGTCACATATGTCGAAGTACCCTGTAAAGCTGTTTACCGGCAACTCAAAGTAAGGTATCTCCTGTAGTACGCTATTTACTCGTGCTTGTGCTATGATAAAATGTGTCCCAACAGAGACAAAAGGAATTGTATTTTGAGATATTGTGACATTATCCATTGCAAGACGCTGGAACAAATAGTGATTAAACCCTATTTTCTTGCCTGCATTACTACATGCATTTGATATTTTAGAGTAGGATATTTAGAATTGCTATTTTGCTGCTGCTTTTACTTGCATTACTCATTACATTTTTTCCTGTACCCAGACAGAGCAATCCTGGGAGATTCTTTTCTCTGAAACAGTTATGTGACCATTTATGTGTATAAATACACAGATTTATTTATGTTTTTGTAGACTGCAATAAAAGGCAGCACTTCTGTAACCATAGGAGACTGAAACAATGAAATTCCATTAACTTTTTGCTGGGCACAAAGGAGATTACACTCCATGTTACCTTTAATCTGTTTTTATGAAACAGAAATTTGCAGTTGTATCGGCATTCAATAGTTCAAAGGTAGGAAGACAAAAAGCTCCTGAAATCAATTTCCTTGATGTAAATTTTGGAGCTGGTTGAACAGCATGGAAAAAAAAAAAAAAAAGCTAAATAAATTATGTAACAAAACCAAAAGTATTTGCTGAATAATGTGTGATCTGGTCAGGACGCTTTTACTTTTTGGGAAAGCAGAAGTGATCTAGTGAAAGAAATTCCTTCCATATAATAAACAGAACTAGAACAATGTGAGGTAAACTGGGCACAATTAGGACCTGTTCCTTTCTCGGAATTTTGGTTGAAATCAGTACCATGACCTGGGAGCCGTATGGACATTTATAAAAGCACATGCTATAGAGGTTAGACTCACAAATGAGCATGTCACCACACCGGCACTGTGGTGCCTCATGATCACCTCTCAAAAAAAAAAAAAAAAAAAAAAATCTCATTTCAGCAGACGCCATCTTCTCTCCCACTCCTTCCCATCCCTCAAACATTGCACAGAGAGGAGAAGTGTTGTTTCGGGGGCTTAGAGCATTTGGCCACCTGCACTATCCTTGGGGACCCGAGTGACCATCCCCAAGAAGCCACAGCCACCAGCTTAGAGGTGACGGTGTGACCACTAGGGTCTCTCTGCCTTCCCCTCTGAAGCCTGAATACTGGGACATTAACTGGAATATTGACTATAAGCCCATTTTTCTCCAGGAACAGCAAATACACTTGCAGAGTTATCTCTAGGCCAGCAAATAACTATCCCGTGCAGCATGATCACTGCTCTGGCAGCTTGGGAGGCAGAATACATTCCCTTTCTGTTTATAATCCACCTCTATTCCTCCTGCCAAGCTGGAGAGTGGGGAAGGCATGTGAGCAGACCGGACTTGGGCTGTTTTCTGAATGCAGCTGGGTTACTTAAGAGCTACGCAGCCCTCCTTGGGCAGAGCTGGTGGCAGTGGCAGGCAGGCAGCCAGCCCTCAGGCCAGAAATCACAGTCCAGCACTGCAGTGCTCCGCAGCCCATAGGGTGCTGCCCTGACCCAAGAATCACTTATCTAGAAAGCAGAGAGCAGAAGGCAAATTTTATCGCCATTTGCAACAGCTTCTCTGGAAAGAAACTGCCTTGGAGGTGACAACGAGGCTGTCTTCCAAAGCTTGGCCAAAACTAGCATGTTCAGAAGATGAACCTATGAGACTATTACAGCACCGTCTGGCAATCCCCGAGCAATGATCTCACCTGTCTTGCGTCAGGAAAGCAAATATCTATGGTCTTCAGCCTCAGGGTCAGGCACATGGGTTGCACTGAACGAGGCTGGAGGACTGTGATCGATAACTGGCAAACACTCCCCATCCCCTTCAGGACCCTTCACAACATTTAAAGACACGAGGGGCACAGAAGCCACTGGATGCCTATCCGAAATCCCCCAGCACCAGCTTCTGCCCCCAAAGTTACCAGCCGCTATCTCGCTTTCCCGCAACCTGTGCTTGAACCTGGCAGAGAAGCTGAGAGCTTTAAATGGCAGCTGGTTTTCTCCCCCAAACCTTTCCCGGTGGGGTGTCCTGCTGGCTCAGAGGCACCTTGCGGGGAACCTCCCGTGCGATGGCAGAGAAGCAGAGACCCCCAGCCAGGACTGAGCTACAATAAGCATGCTGATTTTTAACCAGAAAGCAACTTCCTTTGGTGAACTCCTCTTTCCTGCCCCTGCAACTTCATTTTACTTCTAACTTCCGTAGCCAGCTCGGTTCTGTCAGGCTTTACAAGTCCTTGACTCGTATTTGTCTGAAGAGCGGACACAGCCACTGGATCCCTGCAGAAGGAAATAAAATATCCCACAGCAGCAATGGTGTGTTTTGGGGAAAGCCAGCTCGCCGAGAAGACAGCTGACCAGGTAAGAGCTCGCACAGGCGCGCAGACCTGCTAACAGGTTTTAAAAATAAGACAAACGCGACGAGGAGCCTCCGCGCCACGTTCCTCAGATGATCTCACGCCTGCCAGCATCTTCTGCCGGTTTCAGCGGCGTAACCGCAGAGCTTTCCTTTCCTCTCCCGCCACGCCGTGTCCGTGGAAAAACAGCTGCCACCTTACAACGCAGCCCCAGAGCTCAGCACCCTGCAGGGCTGTGGGCCACGGCGTAAGCGGGCGACAGCCCCCTGTGACAGAGCGCGGTGCTGAAGCGGGGCAGGATGGCTCGAGAGCCGCGGCGGTGCGTGTGTTTGTACAGATGTGCCCGCGCCGGGCACGTTCCTCCACCATTTGCTGCTGGAGGAGCACAACAGGTTGGAGTCAGCCTCTCCGACTTCTCACGTTGATACGCGTGTTAAGTTCATTATCGTATTTGCAGTGCTTTTCAGGATAACCAAGATGTGAACGTTTGAGCTGTGTCAACAGTGTATGCTGTTAGACCTCCAAGGAAATTAAGGCTCTAAAATGACTGCAAACGGAAAGCCTTTTTTTTGCCTTTTAATTAGTAATCCAACCAACCATTTAATAGAGAGCAAAATAATCACAGAGAGGTGAAGGCAAGGTATGTAAACTAGATTTCTGCTTGACTGGACATGCTTTCTTAGGGTGCAATTGGTAACACTCATATGCATTAATAAACCAGCAGCTACCTGAAACAGATGAGAAAAGCTGGGGCAAAATGGAGTTGTTGGCTTTTTCAAAGATGTTTCTAACACTCCTACTTGCTTCTAGTTGTTCCTCAAAGGCCAGCTGTGATCCCACTAAGAAGCAAGGATTTCTACATTAGTTTGAGAGGATTAAGAATACGTTTTCTGGTGGATATTTCCACTCCTATTACTGAGGTTCGAGATCTTCATTAAAAGCCATTAGATCTTGAGGAACCATTAGACTGTTTCTCGCTAGATGAGGTCTGTGCCAGTAGGGCTTCTTACCAACACTTATTTACAAAAAATAAGTAAACTTTTACAAAAAAACCCCAAAACTTTAACATCTGCAGATCTTTCCAAGGAATATTCCACATCATATTTTAGTTCATACGTATCACCCTAAAGTCCTCCCCACTTTAAGAAAGAGGCCTTTCAAATCCACAGACCCATATCTAGAAATCTGCACTCTTCCTTTGCACCTAGTTTTTTTGTTCCCTTTTTTTTTTTTTTTTTTAAGCTAACCCAGCAGGAGGTATTCTTGCTGAATATTGTACCTAATGCTGAGGTCTAATCTGCATCAGCTCCTCTGCATTGCATTGGGGGGGGGGGGGTTTGGGGAAAAAAAAAAAAAAAAAAAAGCAGGCACCGTCTGCTTTAACTTTAGCCATTCTACAGCCTCTGGCAGACATGCTTCCCTTCAGCTTCCCTTCTTCCCAGCCCTCAGGAGCAGGGAGACTCCTCTATATGCTGTCAAAGATGACATGTAGGAGGGTGAGATTCAGAGACAGTTGGCAGAAAATTAGCGCTCAGGCTAGTCTGGCGAAACACACATTTTAAAGCAACCAAGAGAAAAGGAGGAGGACGAAGTACACCGCTTTATACCATGGCCTGCATTGGGGCAGAGATCCGTAACAAACCCAACGCACCAGGATCTTTCCAGCTCACAAAAAGAGAAAGCAAAGCTTCTCCCTTCCAAATTCATCATGAACTCCAGGAAGGGAAGATTATAAATGCTGGACATACACTGGAAATAAAAACATAGATCTGCCGCAGAGAGCGCGCTATTCAAACAGAGCATTAGTCACAGCCCTACGCTCTTTAATAGCCCCACCGCTGCTATTTATAACACCGCAAGCGTCCTTGGAGCTACAAAAAGTCCAAACACCACCGGGACGAGTATTTTCCCACCCGTGAGAACAGAGAACCTGTTTGTGCGAGGGTGGTGACTCAGCAGCGGCCGGCGCTCCTCCATCCTCTGTTTGCAGAGCAATGGTGGGAGAGAGACCTTGTGTGTGCGAAGCTGCGATTTCGCAAAGTCAAACGTGTCGTACGCAGGCTTGCAGAGTGGTTTTAGGCTGAGCAGCAGAAAGTAATCCAGGTTTTTCAGGGGATTTTCAATTTTAAAAAAATAAATTATCGTGGGAGAGCTTAGGAATAGAAACATGTCCTGCAAACTATTTCTGTTGTTTGATGCTCAGTCATCTACTGTCTGTATTTGTGATGGGAGCTTTTAGAGGTCTGCCCCTTTCTCTAAGAGGAATTCTGGCTCCCTTCGCCCTGAGGTCACATGTCCTTGAATTTTCCCAAACAAAATAATATCCTGTGGCTTTGCCAAGAATTTTGTTTGGCCATTTTGAATTTACCATTTCACTTGCTCTAGTCTAGGGTTTTATATGCAAACTCTGACGCAAGCCTCAACCTTTTAGTTGCAGCAGTAACACCCTCCATGCTGGAGGTATTTAATAAGCAAACATCCTTCTCTGGTGGGGTGGATGCATTACGATGTATGAAGTTTAGCCCTTCTATGAGTCTTCTAATTCTCTTCCTCTCAGATCACAGAGTTATATCTCTAAACTCTACTTTCTTTCTAACATGTCTAGAAGATATCTAATGCTTGAGAGAGAATGAGAAGGTTTATCTGGCTGAGCTCTGCAACTGCTGTCTTTCGGAAAGTTTCAACTGTTGCAGAAAATAGAGTTAATGGTGTTGTACAACTATGACTATGTGACTATTCTTTTTTTGGTTTGTTTCTTTTTTTTTTTTTTTCCTTCTGGAACCCAAAGTCAGGATTTTGTTTTGTATGGGGAGATTTTGTTTTAAACAGGGATTGCTTCTAAGGGAAAATGAAGCTCCTGCTCCAAACTTAATGTCAAATGAAAAATAGGATTTTGCAAATCTTTACTCCTTCAGAGCACCTTGATGGAGGAGAACCTCATCACCACATTTCAGAATACATAGATATACCTGTCTGCCAGGGACAGTTATTTAGGAAACTAGTCACCAACTGTAGAAACCACAGCCTCCAGCTCATGCCCCTTGGGGCCAAATCCAGTAAAGAGAAAAAGGCAAACATCACATTTCCCTGCCAGAAAAGCTCCCGGCCACCCAGAAGGCTAATGAGCCGAGGAAGGAGCAAGCAGTTTTTTCTGCACCTCCTCCCAAGCCTATTCAGACACCCGTCAGGCCTCTACAGGCGACTAACAGACTCTATGGGGGCTGTTATTCTGCATTTTAGAATAAAGTTAGGAGGCCTCGCAACAGTGCCTGTGGTGGCAGGCCCTACTGAAACCCATAATAAGAGGCAACGCTCATCCTGAGGAACACCAGAGCCTAAATAGAGACAGAAAAAGAGAAGCCCAGCTCAGCGAGGAACATGCCCAGGATGACTCAGCCCAGCAGCCAAAGAGCAGCCTGATCAGACATGGATGGGGTAGGGGCAAGGTAAAGTGAAGCTATGTTTTCTGCAGCTTGCTTTGGCATAGGCTCTTCCTCCTGTGCTTTATATGGGCATTTACCTGCTTTTCTGGTCTTGACCCAAGCCTAGTCTAAAGCTTACCATCCTCAACACAGAGGGCAGCAGCCCTCACCCTGGCAGAAAGGGGCACACCACCAGGCAGACCCGCTTCAAATTCCCACTCCAAATCGGGCAGGCAGGGGATTTTAATGTGGGCCTTCCCCAGCGATGCCTGAACCGCAGGGCTGCAGGCTGTTCTGCCAGCTATTCCGCCTCAAAGTTCAGCATTTCCAGTTGGAGCTGTTCCACTCTGTGCAAATAATTAAGCATGAACAAATCTGGTTTGGTTGCTCTCATGAAGCTTAAGGCAGAATAGGACTAGAAAAGGTTTTTAACGAAGATAGTCACGACCCACATCATGTCATGCCATAAGAAGTTGCAAATTTCCTCCACACTGAAAGAAGGAACTAAAGTGGAAAGCCCAAACCCTGGGCAACCCGTCTCAGTCCAACCACAGAGTGAAACAGAAACAAACGTGATGAAGGGAGGAAACTACGCAGCCAGCGTAACATCACATCAGCGGAGCTGGCCTGGAAACCTCATAAGCCGGGTCTGTGGATGGGAGAAGACTGAATGAGGCAATGAAGAAAGAGAGAAAATATCTGCTCGCTCTGCTTGACCTCAGCTCAGCGGGGTCTCCGAAAAATTCCTTGCATGCTCTGAATGTGCACATCTATTGGCATCCATTACCTCACTTGGGGAAAACTCTCTTAGATGTTTGAGATCTGAGCAAGTTTCTCAGGGATGCAGAGCAAATCAAACAATACAGGGATGACGCTGGCAAGGGGAAATGTAGACATTTGAAAGCTACTCCCTCACACACCCCAATTTAACATAATCTGGCTCCTTGCAGATCTGTGTCTTGTGGTTGATTTCAAGCTCCCGGGGAAGCTTTTCCTGTGGTTGGGACATTCATAAAGCCTCTCTCTCATGTGGGTGTTCCAGCAGTTAACACCATATGCGATCATGTTGCAGACGTTGCCTGAACTAGGGCACACATCTTGTCTTTTTATTTTATGGGGGCTCTAATTTTCATGACTGATGGAATTTAATAATGCCTCAGACTTTTTCTCTTCTGAAAAGCATGCTTGAAAATGACCAAAGGAGTCAAACATTGAGAGGTCCAAGCCAGGCAGCCAACATGATTGCATAAGACTTGCTTCCTTAAGAAAACCATGCTAGCAAACAATAAAATTCAAGAAGCTTTTCTGTTCTCTTAATTCTTTAATTCTAGCAAACTAGTTTGCCAGTAGGACTGGAAAACTTTTCTTTCACAGAAGTCACACAGCCTGTATTGGCAAGGTCCTAGTGATTCGAGGCCTCTGCCTCAATTTACAGGTGCCCTGCCTTCTATACAGGTGTGAAAATCAAGTCTTTGTTTTGCAAAACCTTTCCTCTTTTGCCTGCTTTTCTGATGAAAATAAGTCGTGAAAATTCTGTTGACCATTTTCACAGCTGGGTTGAAAACCAGATACAAATCTGTGCAAAACTAAGCAGCCTTCTCTTCAAAGTACTCACTTCTCAAGAAAAAAAAAATTAAAAGCAAGAAAAACATTGGTTGGCCATGTTCTTCAACCTATTTCGCTGGGGTGGGCAAAACCACCTCGCTTACAGACTGACACTGTTGTGAAAGAGACGATGACAAAGCAAGGGAGAGGGCCAGGTTCCATACCCACCCTATCACACCCAGAGAAGGTGGACCTGCTTCTTCCGAAGAACCTCAGGCGAACGTGAGCTGCCACAGAAACACCTGGGAGACTGGGACTACATTGACTTTTCAGAGGACCAGCGCTACAGGGCTGGACAGCCTAGCTGGCATCTCCCCATCGCCTACAGCCTCATCACCGCTGGGAGCCGTCCCTCTGAGCGAGGCGAGATGCACACGCGTTGCTGGCACGAGGGACGCGGCTGAGGGTCCGGCACAGCCCAAGCTGGCAGCTAATGCCAGGCTCCCTCTCTGGGGACTGGGAGCACAGACATTTGGGAGGAGGAGGAAGAGGAGGAGGAGGAAGGTGGTGTCAGTGACGTGTCTCACACCATGTGTAGCAGCAACCGCAGCAGCTGAGAAAGCTCTCGTGCCAGGAAGCTGGATTGCGGATAACTGTGAGAGGTTTCTCCTGTGTACTATGGGTCTATAAAACTGCACGTGGGTGGGTTATCTGCCTTGGAGGATGCCTTTTCCCTTGACCGAACCTGGGCCAATAGCCCATCATTTCCACCAGTACCCAGCTTTGCATTAAGCAGCAACATGTGGCTTGAAAAGTGCCTCTGTCATCCTATATGTAAATAACAGACACAGTGCAAGCTGCATCATGTTTAACTGAAAGACAATCATAGCTTCTGTAGATTTATTGTTGACTGTGTACACACCAACATGAAAATATATTTTTAAAAGCCTGAATGCAGTACATGTTTTTTCGGTCTGTGTTCTTAAATTGATAAAATACATCTGCTCTGAAGAGCTATTACAGCTTATCACAGAAACTTGGACCTAATTTACTGCCAGTAAAAAGCTTTCTTAAAGCCTCTCTTTCTTTTTCATATGCTGCACCATAAAACATAATTCACATTAAGAATACATTTAAACACTGCTGAAAAGACAACTTGTCCTGAATAAAAGGCAACATTCAGGGTGATATCTAGTATAAAACATAGCCAAGATTGGAAATACAAACTTTAATAATTTGGAGTGCTTTGAGTCTTGCCTGGTGAGCCTCATATAGTCAAAGTGGCCTAGAGACTGCTGAAAACCATGGCTCCTTAAATCAGTTCCCTTTTTGAGTCCTCAAAACCACCCACCAGATGTTTAAGAAACCCAGACCCATTGCTTCCCCCCCCACCACCAACAGTCTCCTCACCCTCCTTTGTGGTTTTAGGAGCATACCCACCAGAGACAGGCAAAACTTGTTGCTCCTCAAAAGCTTTAAAATAAAATAAAATAAAATCAGAGTGGGGTGCAAGGACCAAATATACAGTAGCTGACTGTGGCCATAAGCTGAGGATGGGTGCACTGATGGATGATCTGAGCCCTCCTCTGCAGCAGGGTCGAGCAGATACCACTGTGCCTTGAGGGAAGGTTAAGGGGAAGAGGTTAGGGAAGAAACCTGAAGGGTCAGTAGGGTCTGCACAAAGCAGTCCTGCTTGCCCCCCAGACCAGTCTTACCTGGCCCTGTGAGAGGTCCCTACCCACCAGAGGATGCTGCCACAACCCATCTCTGATCCGCGGTGCTCACCCAAGCTCCTCCTCATCCTTCCCAGACTTCTAGAGCTTCCTCGCACATTCCCCACTCCAGCCCTTGGCTCTTTTGTTTTCCTTCCCCCTCTTGATAGTGGGGTCAACACAGAGCAGGTGCTGGGGGAAGGTGGTGTAAAAATACCCCTGGCATTCCCGAGCAGCACATGCTTCCCTAAGCAAACTGTGTCCAGGCAGCCAGCTGTGGAGCTGTGCTTCCTAGGGAGCGACCCCTTTCGCTCCTGCACCAAGGACATCCTCCAGGACCCCGACCTTTCTGCAATGGCTCTGCCGGATTTGGCCAGGGAGGGCTGCGGTTGCCTCCTACAGCTGGTGTTTGGTCACTTGTCCAGGTCTTCTCCTCGGGTCCTCTCCCAGCGCTCACACCATGAATGTTAAGGCAACCCCTGGCACCATGGGGTAGTGACTCCCTTCTGCCAAAGAGAGAGGCTGCGAGAGAATAATACAATGGCCAGTCTCTATCCCGTGGAGTCGGGGACAGATCCAGCCTTCCTGACTGTCTCAGGGTCTTCCAGGCAGCTGGCAGCTTTTTGCAGCCCCGTCTTAGACACTGGTCCCCGCTTCCATACAGAAATGAACCGCTTGCCCCAGGAAACAGGCAGTGCTGAGGTGCTGCCCTTGCACCACTTTGTACGTTTTGGGGACCAGATCCTTTTTTCTCACAAACACTCCCCTACCGAAGGCCCAGCGGGTGGTGGGGCAGGGTGACCTACGTGCACGCGGCTACTGGGACCGCGAGTGCTCTGCCACCACCGCCTCAGCCATCAGGCGAGGCCAGGCAGAGTCACCCCCTCACTCCAAAAACCTACTTTCAGAGCACCCAACAGCCTCCCTCCCACCTCCCTGCTCAGCAAACCAACCACCCTGCTACGGCCGCTCTAAGACCTGGTAGGGCAGGAGCATCGGGCTTGACCACACTTTTATATTTGCTTCCACTTCGGTATAGCCCCATTAAGTGATGCCTAACAGCTGCTGTTCAAACACACATGGCTTTAACTCGCTGAAAACACCCTGCCGCTCTAGCACCCCTGCTCAGTGTCACTGGCAGATGCACTTTTGCACATCTGCTATTCTGCTAATGCCAGTGCATTTCCGAGCATCACCAGCAAAGCAGGGTTGCACACGAGCAGGCAGGCTGCAGGAGGCAAATGAGCGTTTTGGGTTAGAGGTGCAACGCCATAGATTAGCAGAAAGAAGGAAAAGAACAAACACGTAGGTAGCTCTGCTCCCCCCAAAGGATCAAATTCACCGGCAGGTTTCGAAGTTCCAAAATGGTAAGTGCCTTTGCATTATTGCTTGAACAACTCGGCCAGATTCTCTTCCTCCCTCTGAGCAGAACTCAGACTTCCCTGGAGACTTCTCTGCAGCCATGGGCAAATCCTACTTCTTTGGCAATGCTGAGCTTTACTGGGATCTCCCAACATGCACCAGGTGTCCATGTAAAAACATCACCAAAACCGACCCAAAGAATTCAGTGCCAGGCACATCTATGTTAAATATTTTGGAAATGCCACTGTCGAGCATGCTCCTCAAGACACTGACTCCAGCTGTTTGCCTGCCATTAGAAAAGGGCCTGCTCAGCCCAACATCCACAAATCAAGTGTTTTGCAGTAACAGCAGCATTGTTCACTGAAAAAAAAAGTAATCAGATTTCATTGCTTCTTCATGTGTTACAGTTGCTTAAATGAAAGACTTCGCTTCAAATATTCTTGCAGTTGTTTTCCGTCTTTCTTCTGTTATGCTTCCAAATAACAGGCATTCATTTGGGAAACGCAAGAAGAAGGAAGATCTTAAAAACTATTGATCTGCCAGGTGGAAAACTCTACATTTCATTTCCAGGGAAATGAAACAGCAACAGAGCTGCTTTTTTTTTTTTTTTTCCCAGTTTGGGAAACAACACATCATCCTTTCAGTAAAATACTGAAATCAACATAAAATTGTTTTGTAACAAGAACAATCACAAAGACGATTTGATCTTTGAATTTCGTTTTCAAACCTGCACATCTATTGTATGCCATGCTTATATGTATAGTCAGTTGTGAATACAGTTTTGGGTCTTCTTCACATTGCTGATTATAACCAGAGAAGGCAAAACTGCTGACATTCATCCCTGTGGAAAAAGCATCTCCAAAATGACTGCTCGTGTGCCATGGAAGATGCCAGATTACAGTACCTCCCCTTCCATTAGTAACTCCACAACATTCTTCCCCGTTGCCACATCTCATACTTCCCCAGCAAGAAAGCAAAGATGCCACCAAACGCTCTGCTATCCTTAAGTGACAGATTAAAAACTGCTTTTAAATTTTTTTGGGTTGTTTTTTTGAGGAGGAAGTGGGCCACGTATAGGGTTGCAGAAGAATTTGGGATGTTGCAGTTCTAGACTTCTGCAAAAATGCCTCTTTGCAGAACTGTGAGAACCAAGAACACTCTGCTTTTAGAGGGGTTTCAACTTTTCATCCCCACTTCAGATATTTTCTCCAACTAGTTGTCAGCTTATATGTCACTCCTCTCCAAAATAAAGTGCCTGCCCCTGCCCCACACTGTCTTTGGCAAAGCTTACTTTAATGTCTCCTGGGCCTTCAGCAATTTGTTCAGCAGCAAACGCAGATGAAGCTGATACCAGCAAGTACCTATTAATTAATTAATAATTACCTACCTCAGCCATTGCTCTCACCAGATGCAAGGGGGCTGACATCACATCTTTCTCTAACTTAATGAACACTGTGTGCATTTGCAAGGGTCAAAGAAACCCTAGAAAGACAGTACCTGATGTTGAAAAAGCTTTTAAAAAAAAAAAAAAAAAAAAGAGTAAAAATCCTGTTCTTCCTGTAGCTGCTCCAGAGTGGGTGAAATTGTAGAGAAAGGACAGCTTTTAAAGGCACGGAGTGGATTCTGGCATCTTTTCTCCTTTTGTGTTCCAAGCTTTGGGTTGGAAAAGGCTCCACTGAGGGTGGGGGGTTTTTGTTAGTTTAGTTGTACTGCTAGACATGTATTTAATCTTTTTCCCCGATATTCCTGTTACGAGAAGTCGCAGCCAGAGTTAGGAAGACATTTATCAATAGAGAAAGCACACACACAATTACTACAGCATGGTCTAGAACAAAGGGAGTTCACTTTTCATTACCCTGAGGAGTTGAAAAGGCTCTGCCATTCTTCTCTTATTATTCTCGCTCTTGCCAATATTAAGCTATTGGAAACTGGCACCCACCGTTTCCTAACAAAGACACGGACTCCTTGCAAGCTGTCAGTGAAAACACTGGAGGTGGACCACATCAGCGTGGTTGAGGTGGGAAGGGACCTGTGGAGATATCTGGTCAACCCCCCCCTGCTCAAGCAGGGTCACCCAGAGGTGGTTGCCCAGGACCATGTCTGGAAGACTTTTGAGTATCTCTAAAGATGGCAATTATGCACTTAAGAGCATTTATTTTCCTCCTGTAAATGCATGAAGTGCCTTATTTTACCCAAACCATCCTTCCACAAGAAATAAATCCCATAGATGATGGATAGGTCCCAGTGTAAGGGAAGATCAAGCAAGCCTGCAGATACTGCATGGTCAGGGTGGGCATTAATTTCTCCCATGACACCAATCAATCCTTTCACTGCTTATGTAAGAAAAAAAAAAATCCCACTTTCTCTTTCCTCTGCCCTTCACCTTTCTGCTGCTTTACACGCCCACACGTTGCCTGTGGCAATAGCCTTCAAAGGAGATTACCGAGACAGAGGGATCCTTTTTCCAAGACGCCCAAGAACTGCAGAGCCAACTTTCTAAATCACCTTACCCCATCGCGAGGGGCAGTAGGGGTGACAAACCCAGAAATTTGACATGGGTCAGATGGGTGGTTTTGTGGACAAAGGGGCAACTAAGCAAGTTTCAGTTCAGCTAGCTTGCTGCTGTTCCCTGGGGAAATACAACTCTTATGTATGAATTAAGCAGCAGTTAAACATGGAGTTATCTGACCAGATCTCTCACCAGTCTTCAATATTTGGGGATTCCTTCAGCCACTGACACGTGCATTATGCATTTCTGATTTTTGCCAACATACACTAGTGCAGTTCTGCTTATTCTTGTTATCAGGGTGACTACCCTGTGGCTTGGTTTTTGGGGGGTGGTGTGGTATTTGTTATTTGGGTTTGTGTGGTGGTTTTTTTGTTGGTGGTGGGGTTTTTTTTTGTTTTTTTTTTTTTTTTTTTTAAATTGACGCTTGCTAACTTTTGGACTTTGCTGACTTGTGATGGTAACAAGCTTTGCAGACAATTGTCCCTTATGTAGGAAACCATCTTATGCACAACAATGTATTTTTTGGAATCTAGCACAGATTCCCCAGAACTTTCTCATTTTCCTGTTAGGTGCAGTAATATCCCTGCCCCAGCACCAGTTGAAATAATTAGGAGCCATCTCTCTGGGCTTCAACAGGCTGAGAATGAAGCCTCCAATTTGCTGTGTGAGACTTTCTGTAAAAGCATGCCACAACGAGCTGCCCTGTGGTGTGAGCAAGTCTTATTCAAGAAAGTAGCTGGGGCAGCAGGAGACTGAAATTGCAAATTTCTCTTGCAGGACTGAAGCCTCCTGCTCTTACCTCTAGCAGGGAGATCTAGTACTGGGGCACTGCAGTGCCTCCACTTTTTAAACAATTTTGTCTTGTATTATAGGTTTGTTCATCCCAATTGTTACCATACTTAATTCTTCATTAGAAAGATGGTGTGACTTTAACAGCAAAAATAAATGGGCTAATAATAAACCAACTTGCCCAGGTTGGCAATTGAAAGTCCTATTAATAAAATAAAATAAATTAAAAAAAGGCAAAAAGAAAAGCATGATCCATTTGGCTTGTGTCATCTTATACTTTTTTTTTTTTTTAAAATCTCAGGTTGGATAATCAAGTTGATTTCATTTTATTTACAGTTAAGTTTCACTGGTAGATTCAATTGCAAAGGCTGAAGCAGGGAGGGGACAAAGCCCTGTATGAAAACCAGCTGTTGACATCGGAATTTTTTTTATTTTTTTTTTTTTTTTTAAAGAGAGACATTTTCTGCATTTCTTTGCCTATCATTGCCTAATTTGTGGCAAATCACAAACACATTCCTATGGATGCAGATGATGACAGTGTCAGAAGACTCTCATTGTTCTGGAGTTCACAGGAAGTTGATGGCAGTGGGAAGACCCGGGGTCCCCCTGCTAAGAGATTTCTAGCATTTTTAGGATCTGTCCTTAACAGAAATCTAGGGTGAAATTTAATTTGGCAAAACTACTTCAAATTAATGTTCTGGCAAAGATATCGTATATGTTATCATTCCCACCATATACATTTGATTGCTATGTCAGGTTGTTTTCAGGCTTTTTTCACAAACACAAATTGTGCCGAAATACAAAATTCTCAATTAACTGTGCAGTCTATCATGTAAGCAATCCAAGTCCAAAACACATCATTACTCTCGTGCTTATCCCTATAAAAGGCATTAGAAAGTCTGAATTCACATGTTTCAAATTAGCTTATCCCCTAGATGGGCTTGGGCTGTGATCTGTTGGTATCGCATACAAAATATCCCTCCTACGTGATGCCACCCAGCCAGGGAGCACGAGCAAAGACGACGACAGCCATGCACGCGTGGTAAACAAGGGAATCGCAGTAAGGGGCAGGTGCAGAATTTGCCTGCTTCTACTGGGAACAAACACTTATCTACAAGCAAATCTCAGGGGTGCTAAAATGCTTCGCTCAAAGGAAAGGCCAGGACCTCCCAGGGAAGGGCACCAGTCAGCCAGATTCCATAAAAACACAGCTTGTCCCATTTGCACAATGCAGTGAGAGCACCTCAGCCACGCTTTAAAAAAAAAAATTAAAAAATGCACCTTTTAACCCGACCCACCTGCGCCCTGGGTGCAGCACCGTACTGTTTGCATCTTTTTCCTGAGGACTTATATAGTGCTTTCATATTCACACTTGCTCCGTCATTCACCGCTTAATTGACTTGGTTTCACATGCTGATGAGGTCCTGCATTTTACTGGCTCTTAGACTCACTCTGATTTCTCTAATCAGGCCATTGCTTCTCTCTGATTCAGCAAGCCGGTTTCTAATTCCTAGTTCCACCTGATTAACCAACAGTGTTACACAGTTAACGCCGTTTGTTTTGTTCCTGTAGGTCTGAGATGCCAATGACATTTTGGCTAGCCCTGCCTACCTCACTGGGCTGGAGTCAGCAGAATGCAAGAAGGAGATGCAAGACACAAGCAGACCAAATAGGCTGTAGCTATGCAGCTCCTCGGGACAACCTTTGCAACATAGCAGCAGATACCAGCTTCTGACGCCGTAGCTTCGAAGGCAGATGTCTCCCCCATAAACATTACCCAGTAAGAACTCAGTCATACGTCAACGGATACTCCGAAAAATTAAAAATTGTGGATCTTGGAACCAAACTCAGAAGTGAAGAAGCTATTCACAGGAAATTATATTGTGTATTCCTTCACACCCCTCTCTTCCTTGCAGATTGTCCACCAGCATATCCCAACTTTTAGATGTGTGTGTTGTTTGACATAATTCATCAAATAACTTAATCTACATGACAAAAGTTATGCAGATAACTTGTGAGCAGACTCCACAAGCATTTAATATTCAAAATTCAAGCTGTGGTGATTAGTCTTGATTGAACACACAAATCAGCCAGTGTCTTGCTGTAGTTGAATGATTAACTCAAATTTTTTTGGGGAAAAAAACCCCCCATTTATGTTTATGATGAACTCAGAATCTGCTTTTTCGGAACTACTCTGAAATTTGCTTGGGTCCGTCCCCCCACACACACTTTTTTTTTTTTAATTCCACAGCACTCTCACCAGTAAATCCATTTGCAGAAAGTAAACTGAAAAGCTAGATGTATTGCAGGAGATTCTTGTAGAAATTTGGAATTTACTTTTACAAGAGTTTCCTGCAACACTTGCTCTGACCCCTGATTTTTCAGACAAATAATGAATTCATGCTGATGAACAGTGGACAATTTGCTGACACCAAGTCAAAAGTGCTTTAGAATTACTTTCTTCCTCCTGCTCTGTCTTTCTTGCCTAGGATCAGATCAATGGATGTGAAAGACCATAGACTGGGTGTCTTCCACTTAACTATTTTCAGAGGAACACCTTGAAAGTTTCCCTTCTCCTTCTTAAGATGAAAAGTCCTTTTGAAGTCCATTGTCACTTCAGCACCAGTAATGAGATCAAAATGAAGGCTTTCTTACTTCCCCCCCTCAGTGTACACCTGGAAGAATATCAGAGGCTGTCTGAATATCTGCCACGTTTCCTCTGGTGGCAGATGTTCTCTTCATCCTCGGACACTGCTGTCCTTTACTACACTTATAAGCCCAGAGCCAAGGAAGAACGCTCTAGAACAAAAAATTCAATTCCTAGAATGTAAACATCAGTACAAATATCCTACTACTAGCCTCATTTGTAATCAACTGTATTATATTGTTACAGCAAAATACACAAATCACCTACACGTGGGAGATGACTGAAGTCTCCAGTAAAGGAAAACCACCATGGGAAGAGCACAAGTTCCCTTGGAAAACAGCCCTCCAGCAAAATCACAGAAGCATAAAGTCATACCAAGACATCAACTTTCACTGACATTTTGTTTTGGAAATAACAACAAAAAGTAAATGTTGTCAATACCAAAAAGGAATCTGATAGTAGTATTTACAATTTCAGTGTGCTAAAATTAAGTTGTTTAACTTCATTTCAAAACCACCTTTGCTTCAGTTTTCAGTCAGTCAGGTACAATTGGTCAATAGGTACAATCCCTACCTATACACTCAGGAAAAAGAGTGGGATGGAAATGCTTTAGTTACTCTGAAGCATGCTGGGAGGAGGACTTGGGGTCATTTTTATTATTGTAATTATTTCGGTCAAGAATAGTGCAATTTGGGGATGTTATTTTGAATCAGCATGAAATCACACCTGGAAAAAAAAAAATCAGAAGTGATGGTGAAAGAGCAGCTCTATCCTGTACCCAGCGCCTGGTGTGACAGCAAGGGGTGAGTTGTTCAGATGCCACACACGTTCGAGCTCTTCTCCGGGCACAGAAGGTCCAAGGATCTTTTGAGTTTTGCAACTTCTGCCCAAGGGGGAAGGAGATGCTCAACCTCCTACTGCCAGCAACAGAGCGACCTCAGGGCAGGGACTTCTACAATAGAAACCTCAAGAAGGCAGAAAGGGTAGCAGGAAAGTTGGTGGGTATGTGGGAGACAAAAGGGCAAACAGGGCAGCTGCTTCTGGGGATAGGGCAAAGGTGTTTTACCGAGGTTTCTGCAGGAGGGAATTCCCCAGCAGCTATTTATTGCCATTTCTGACGAAGGAAAAAAAAAAAAAAAAAAAAAGGACTTGGGGAAATTCGGCACACGGGTAAATGGCACTGAGAAATACCCAACTCTCCATCTCCCATTTTGGCTTCAGATGAGGAAGCTAACCGAAGCCTGCTTCTGCTCTTCAAAGCAGCTGCATCGCACATACACTTTACATGCATCTTTTCTTGTGCTCGGGAGGAGGACAGGGTGAGGGGAGCGATTCCATTTACAGATACAGAAAGCCTAGATTTGTTTCCCAAGAAGAGCAAGGCAAGGTCAGACAAGGTGCAAGCTGGCAGAGCTGTGCCGGTTTATGCTGCAGGTTATTTTTGGCAGCTCTGAGGGGGAATCCCAGTTTCAAAGCGAGCCTTGTCCTACAAACAGGAGCTATCTTATGACGAGGAGCCCGTTTCACACGCACTTGTAGGGAAGAGAGATGCCTCCAAAACCCAGGGAGGTGGGAGGAGAAGGGAGGGGGGGGTGTCTGCTTCACCTTGGGGCTTCCTGCAGGCACACGGGCTGTGGTCTACCACAGAGGACAGCTGCCTGGGAGCCGCTGGGGACAGGGTACAACACGTGAAGCAACCACCACTCCAGCCTTCTCCCAGCCCCACGGAAACACCCCAACACACCCCAGCCATTGGAGCCCTCCCTTACCTAGAAATGCACGGCCACGACGAGGACCGACCACCCACCCAGCACAAGCGGGCACGGATGGGGCCCTGCGCTGCCTTAAAGGATGGTGCTCAGCAGCGTTTTTAGGTTGCCAAATCCCAAACCAGCAACTTTCCACCTCCGTCAGAGGGAAGGGACTATGCTGTGGCCAGGGATGAGGACGGGGGGGGCTCTCTCCCACACCAAAGCCGGACCCTTTCTCCCAGGACAGGATCATTTCATACGGTGAGCGACCAGATGGCAAAGCTCAAATGTTGTGCTAGCCTGTTTCAGAAAAAAAAAACCAACCCACCAACCCAGGACAAAACTGGCAGAGCAGAGGGAGCGTACCACATGAACACATGCACCCACTCACCAAAACACAGCTGGCTGGCGTTATTTTTAGACCCACTTTGACAGGGTCCCTTTAAATTTCACTAGCTTTTGTCAGTTTGTATCACAGAGCTAACATTGTTTAAACAGAGCACATTATTTTTGGCCGGTGAATCACAGGACTCGCTCAACAGCCTTTTCATGCAAACCATCGAGAGGCCTCTTGTTTTCTCTGCACCAGATTATTGCAAAAAAGCCCCCCTTAATCACCAGGTACAGTGATTGGCTTCAAAGATTTGCAAATTAGGAGTAAGCTATCAAATAGCTTCCTAGGGGCTGTAAGCCACACAAATCTCATTGCCGTTAACAAGGGCTTATGCCTCTAAATAGTATCTTTTCTATACACTCACATACATATATATATATATATATACACACACACACACACAGAGCGTGTAGCGCCTTTCAGCTGACGGCACGCCTGGCTGGTTTACCCCTGTAGAGGAGCCATGTGGGATTTCCCCAGCATAGCATCCTCACTAAACCGGCAGGCAAGCGGGGAGGTCTCCCCGGGACCCCTCACCGGGACCATCCTCTGGGAACCGGCGCCCTGGGAGCAGCGGCGGTAATTGCTCGGCTGTGGTTTTAAGGGAGATGCTGGCAGAGGAGCTGTGGGAGTGTTACGAGGGAGGGCGAAGCACCAGGGGACTTCTAAGTGTTGCAGGAGGAAAGGAGAAAAAAAAAAAAAAAAAAAAACCCAAGAAAAAAAAAAAAAGGGAAGGCAGTTTGTTTTTCAGCTGTATTCCCAAAGACCTCTCTAAATACGTATGCCTCGCGCCTAACCGCTGTCAGCGGTGACGGGGATCTTCCCGGCTGGAGGAGGAACATCCCCAGCCCCGAGCTCAGCGCCTACGTAGGAGCGTGGTTCCCCGGCCAGGCTGGGCTGTGGGCAGCCCTCCTCCTGCCCTGGAGCATCACCAGCACCCTGACTCACAAGGCTGCCGGGGCTCGGCGCCTCGGCCAGCAGACCGCAGCCCACGAAACGCTAGGGGAAAGCAAAACAAAAACAAGCCACATGCTCCCCTCTGCTCCATCGCGGAGTTCGCTGTCTCGAGGATGGATTTACGAGCGGATTTGCAGCTGTTGCACAAGACCGTCGACCTTCAGAGGCATCGGCCCCTTCACAGCGACGAGGACGAAGGAAAAGTAAAGCCTGGAGGAGGGCACAGCTCTGGGAAACCCAGCTCTCCCGCTGAACCGTCCCAGTTGTTACTGGCTTTCCTCAGCTCGTGCACATTCAAACCCACTATTTTAGAACGGCAGGAATATCCAAATCATGACATATGTGTGAAAATGAAAGGAATGCAAATGTTTGGGTTTTTTTTACTTGGATCTGGAGAGTCTCTTCTGCTCTAAATAAAAAATAGAGAAGGAAAAGAAAAAAAAAACAAAACCACATAGCTTGCGTTTCCCAGGTTGAAACAAAATAATGTGTTTGCTTTTGTGCTGGGGATTTCCAGGCTCTTCCTTCCTCCATGAGGGCCAGCCCCTCGGCACTGCCGGTCGCCCCAGCACAGCTGGAGCCTGTGGCAGGGCCGGGGCAAAGGGCAGGGCACGAGTGGGCTGTCTCCAAAATAAGACTCGGCTGCGGCCACATTTCCTCCTCACCACCCTTTTTGTGACAAGTCAGGAGCCTTGCCCAATCCTGTCTAGCCTGATTTTTCTTAGCCAAGGCAAGCTGTACTGCAGTTTGTCTGAAAGGGATAAAGAGAAGGCAGTGGGTAGGGCTGCAACAGAGCCTGAAAAACCAAGGAGGTTGGGAGGAACAAGAAGCGGGATTGAAACAGCAACAATCATTCCCAGAATAAAAATGGTAAATCCCGAGAAATGATGGCTTGGAGAGACTCCAGGCAGATGCAACACTCAAAACTTCATATTTCTGTATTAAAAAAAACCCAAAACACCACCAACAACAACAACAAAAAAACCAGAAAAGAAAAACAGAAGGAGAAGCCCTGCCTAGCCCTCTCCATTTTAAAGACCACTTTCCCAACGTGGGAGCAGCAGTCATTGCCTTCGCTGGCTGCACAGCCCCATGGAGCGGGCACTTAACACCATGTCCCACATCCAGGCCCGGATCCTCTCCTCCTGCATTTCAGTCAACCCCATCATTTGAGCATCCCAAATTCAACCATCCCAGAAGAGCCCGAGAGGTGTGGCAGCACCTCGGCAATACCTGGGCTGGGACGCTCAGGACAGGGTGGCATCACCCCGCAGCACGGCTGGGACATGGGGAGCCAGAGGTTGCAGGTGGGCCGCCGGCCCCACCGCACACAGGTCACATCACCTTGCCTTTCCTCACTCTCCCCACCACAAATGGTGAGCAAAATAAACGCATTCAAGCCTCAGAGGAAAGTCTGTAACAAGTACTTGACAAGGGCTCGAAGCTGCAGCAAGAAGAGGTGCACGGACACGAGGTCAAATGGTCGTTTCTTTCCCCCAGGCAAACATTTCCATTTTGTTCACCCTCCGATGACACTTTCTCACTTTGTGAGGCAATCTTGGCCCACTCCAGCATCTTCTTTGCAAGACATATCATCATCTGGGACTTGTGGATAAAACTTATCCACTTAAAAAATACATATTACATACAATTACCGGTGTTGCTTAATAGGGAATGTATTCTCTCCAAAATAAACATATTGGGCCAGTGAACTCCAAGTGACTTTCAAACAAGGCTTACCAAGACAGAAGCAAAACAAATGTGAAAAACCATGCCTACTTTCTGCCCCCCCTGAAATAAAATGTGTTTGTCACCAGTGGAAGATTCCACCAGAAGTAGAGGAGATATAGGATTACATGGAGAGAACAAAGCCTCCTTCATTAGGGAGGGAATTTATTTCTATTAAGAAGGAGGAAGAGTCTGATTACTATTAGCTGCTATTTCACCTCAACAGTTGAGCAACAACAAGAAGGGAAATTAGTTAGTTTTGTGATGGAGGACACACAGACCTTAGCAGGTCCCAGGGAGTAGTAACAGGAGAGATTCCCATGGGGTCCCTGAGACAAAACCGCAGCGAGTGAGGGATAAGGAATTATCACCCTAATATAGAGCAAATGTCCACAGAGGAAACTGCTAGGATCACCTCATTTTTGGGGAAGGTCAGGAGGTGACAGGTCAGTTCAGTGACTTGCATGGTAATCCTTTACACCGTATGTCATCCCTAAGGAGCCCAGATCCCTTCCTTCCAGTGTTTCACTTGAATTTAAAGTTGCTGGGCTATGCCTCTATTCCTTCACAGGAGATAGCCAGCATTGGAAACTTCTCCCTCCTACCCCAAAAAACTAACTGGGCAGAAGATGAACAAGGTAAGAGGAAGGAGAAGGTCTGCTAACGATCTCCCACAATTTTTGACAAAATAGCCAGACACCCAGCTGCAGAGGACATGCTGTGCACCAGTGGAGAAGGGATGTGTTAAATCAGTCTCCTTCTACTGGTTTCCTTGAAGCACACCTTTTCTGCAAGAATTGTGTAACACCCAAAAGCTGAACTACCAGAGAAAGGGCAAGACTTTGCATCACTTCCATTTAACCAGCATAAAGCACCTGTAGTTGTAAAGAGCTGCCAAACCCAACAGTTACCCCCTTCAGATAAAACTGTTTGCTGACCACATGTGCACATGGTTAGATGAACTCTGGCCACTGAAACATTGAAAGTGGGAAAAGAAGAAGAGATATTTGGGGGCTACGGGGTGGGGAACAAAACCCAGAACACAAGAAGTCTCCTTTTTAAGTAGCTCTGAGGCTGCCGAGTGATCTCAACACCAACCCAGGGGGCTGTGCAGTCCTGTTCCACCTCCTGCAGACTTGGGGCAGCCCCAAGGGTTTCCTCTAACAGGCGGCAGCAATGGGGCACATGGTGCTGGAGGTGAACTGGAGCTCTCAGCCCGAGTCCAGCCCCAGCCTAGCATCTCTTGGGAATGGTCCTCTCCAGGTCACAGCTGTGATGCGGCCCAAAGCATCCCCAGGGAAGGGGATGAAATGGGCAGAAATGACTGTGCTTGGCTGGGTGCAGAGCCCACGGTAGCCCAGGTAGGGGGGGAAAAAGAAACAGGGTGAGGGCCAGGTGACACAGACTGATTTTCATGAGGCTAGTGTATTGCCCCTGGAGAAGGATGCAACTTTCTACAAACAAGAGCACGTTCGATCAATGCATCTCCTCAACTAGAAGAAGCTTCTGGCCTCAGCAGGGACTTTCAGCTGGTTCTATACGAGTCTGCTGTGGGCAGCAGAAACTCGACCAGGGCAGCTGCAACCCCAGTTCTTGTGCATTGCTTCTCTGCACATTCTGCTTGCCCTCATCTTAGTTTAAACCAGTTGCTGAAGTCACCTAGGGCCCTGGGTTTGGGGATGAAGCTGATAAGACAATAATGAAAATGACAAAGCATACACCTAAGAGCTACCAGTTACAGCTACAGCTACTGAACGGCACACTGGAAATATACTGGATTTACTCCTCAAGTTTTCAATTCACCCTGCTTTAGGTAGAGGCTTAATCACAGAATAAGCAATCTACAAGTTAAGTGTGACTTCTGACTGAAGAGTGGTTAACGCACACCATGGTCTCATACATAAGTCCAATCCAGAGACTGCCCCTTCCATCAGGGCACTGTTCCGACAGAAACAAAGCAACCCATGTAAGGCCATTCAGCATGTTGTCACAATCATTTTACATATATAGATATAAATCTATAAATGCACACATACATATATAAATAAATACAGGGAATCCAGAAGGCAGAATCTTCCTCCCTGTGTCACCAAGCTGTTTTTTTATTCTAAAGCAACAGCCTTAGCAGTAGATCCTCCTCGAAGGAATCAATACCCAAAGGTAACAAGGCCACTCCAAACTGCTGCTCCTGACATAGCTATCTATTTGCACAGGTGATCTTCTACATTTGAAAAGCAAAACAGTTCAAAAGAATTATATTCCTGCTTCCTGGAGACTGTTTGCTGTTTCCTCTTTCCATTCCTTCAGGCCACTTTCCCCCTTGCCCTCCTACATTCTTCCTGTAGTTCTCATGATATTTTTCATTTCTTCACCTTTTTTGCCTGCCAAACTTCTCTCCGTGGCCTAAATGCAAAGCTAACCACTGAGGCTCATTCAAAAGGAAGGTGCACTCAGTGAGACCAATTACACCCAACAGAGGGTTTTTCCTCTACTGCGGAAATACACTTCAAATACATTTTTTAAGAGTCCATACGTATCCCACAGAATTATGTGGCTAGCTTCAGATTTGCAACGGCAATCCTCAAACCCATCATTTAAAGATGCCCAGACCACTGCACTACTGAGACAGTTCAAAGAGCTCGCTGAAACGTATATTCTACATGTTTCCACATGCTGTTTCTGGCATTATTTCATATTTTGGCTATATATCTAGAACAAAAGACCAAAGAGTAAACAAGATATCCCATCTGCTGTTAACTGTATGTATTCAAAATCCCTGTACGTTGAAGTGCAAGGCTCCAGTTGCAGACCTAAAGAAGGGCTTTTGTTCTCAGAGCTTGTCTGCTTCTCCCCACTGCATGAGGCTTGCTGATGAAATCTGTTACCTTTTCTCTCCCATAAGCTGGAGTCAGTATTGGAGTGGCTTCTGCCAGTCCAGCATAGCCATGAATTCTGTGGAGTCACTGGGGAGCCACAAAAACTAGTTTTGTAGAAGAAACAGACTTGGGATTTTAAATGTCATGCAGCTAAGATATTGGGGTGGTTTTTTTAATTAACTGATTACTCCCCACAGATATTTTCAATAATCTATAGCAAAGCCCCTGCGTGCCCTGACTTTTCTGTTGTTGCAAACAAGCTCCTATCTCATGAAGGTGCAAGTCAGATCTGCTCAATATTTTCCACATTAATTTCACTCTGCTCAAAAAAGATCTCCTCTGCAACAGGCTTCCAGCAAAGCAATGCAAAGCTGCACTAGCAAATCCCTCTGCCAGCTTCGGGTCCTAAACCTGCAAGCTGTCCTGGGCAGGAGCCCTTCTGGTCCTTTGCAGGACCTCTCCTAATTGACTTTTGCTGGGCTCACGGAAACCATCTTTTGCACGATCCAGCCCTTGCTACTCCACAGGTCGTGGTCTGTGTTTTGTGTGTGCACACACACCATCACGCTGCATTTTCTGGCTCCGCTGGAAGGAGACTCAGGCGTGCGGCAGGAGGGAAGTTCAACAGCAAACCTCATCTGGGCAGCTAGGGGAGCAGGGCTGTGGGGTGCACCGCAGCTTCTACCTCCCACGCAGTACAGATGCAGCCCAGGTGGCTTACAGAGTCTTTGTTACTGCACTGGTGGAGAAGCTTGAAGGAATGCAGCTTTGGACAGTCTGGAAGTCATTATCCCATGGCGCTGAGTTTGGAGTAGCTATTCTGCCTTGAACAAGGATCTCTGAAAATGTACACAACCTAACTTTTATGCCTTAATAAGAGAAATACAGCTTTACTTGAAAATAGCTGCCAGGGTATATAGATTGCTCTTTGAGAGGAATATGCATTTGCTAAACTAGAAGAACTGCCGTGGAAAGCAAAGATGCTCTGCTCAAGGTTGTTACTAAATGTCTGCAAAGAACCACACAGGCCCGACTTCATTCAGCACAGACTTTTGCTGTGCTGTACAGTCAGCAATATTCACACGTGATACTTGGCCTTCCTGAACTGCATGCTTTACAGCTCAATTTAAAAAAAAAAAAAAAAAAAAAAAAAAGGGGCAAAAAAGGCAGTTCAAAGCATCCTCAGCATGTGTTGCAGTCACGTGCCACATCCTAGCTACAGCTAGGGGGATTGAACTAGACATTTTCAGCAGACAGTAGTTTGATCCAATCACTGGTATTCTCAGCAAAGCCTTTCTTCTAGCGTAGCATCAGCTTGCTTCAGCTCCAACACCAGGCAGGCTAGCGGATTACAAAACTTCCAACCTTTTATATGAAAAGAGTATACTTCTCTGTTTCCCAGTCACATGCAAAGTAAAACTTCTTTTCCCTCTAAATATCCTAAAATAACGTTAGCTTTTGAGCTTGGAAATTTACATCCCAACAGAGAGGAGAGCAAGACTGACAGAGAAAAGGGTGAGAAAGCAAAATAAGTGAAACTGGGAATGGTCATCCTTTTAATGTGGCAGTCTCTGTCCCTCCCATTCTGGTGTGAACTTTAGGTCCCTTCCTTTAACTACATTTGCTATTTGGCTATTCCTTAGTTTTCATGCATTACTACAGACAGCCTGGATTCTCCTCCGTTTTGCTCCTGGTTTCATCACGAAGCATGCATAAAATACTCTCCAGCATCACCTTTCATTGCAACCATGGTAGGCTGAACAAGGATGGTTTATTGACAGTGACTACACATCTAATTAGAAGAGCAGCGGCATCTGGATTCACACTTATTGCATCACCCCATCGGCGGACAGAAGGAAAGAAACACAGGCTGTGCTTATGTACATCTGTGCAAGTGACAGCTTCTGCCACCGAAGTCAGTGGAATAACACCAAGCTAAACCCAAGGGCACCCGCAAGCTCCGGGCTCTTAGTACCAGCGCAGGATCACCTACTTTTTCCCCTGTGCTTTCCGCATACGTGCTGGGCTGAACTCCAGGGATTAATTTACCACCCACTGCGCAGTTTTGCAGAGGAGGAAGGGATCAAACGCTGGTTCAACAGCACGAAGCCGTCGCTAATGACGCAGAGGCCGATATTTCCTCTTGGCAACCCAAGGTGCAGAGAGAGACGGTGCTGGCACCTCATTAGGTGCCACCAGCACCCCTCTCCGTGCCAGAGGGGCATTGCTGGAAGGCAGCGCTACGCAGCCCCGGATACATCTGGCTGCAAGGAAAGCTTCATGCTTTGCATCCCAGCAAGACTCCAGCTCAACTTACAGGAGGCTGGTGCTGATGGTACCCAGGAAAAGGCTCATCCAGGTCTGAGGTCCTTTCCATTTTTTTTCCCACTCTTGCCCTTTTTCCCCCCCCTGTATTTTCCTACCTTGGTCACCAGCACTGAAAGGAGCCATCAGAAGTCAGACTCCCCCTCGCAGCCACCTGCAGCGGCACCACTCAGCATCGGTGTACGTTATTGTGGACAACACCATTACTGTGTGAAAAATTTGGGAAGAAACAGGACTCTCTGAACTCCTAACTGTTTTTTATCTTTTCACCGACTTCCATCTAATGTATTGGGACCAACACCCCTGCGCAGCTCCTCTAGAAGCTCAGGTTTCCTTCTTCAGAGTACGGGCGATGATACCCTCCCTTTTTAAAGGGTCTTGAAACATCCAAGTAGAAAGCAGCACTGCAGATAGCAGCTGAGCGTTACAATTAAACAACAGCAGAAAGCTTCTGATGAAAACAAGCAGGCAGCGCTGACCGGCAACGCTGCAGATGAACTCAAGCTTGCTGCCAAACACAAACAGTTGTTTAGCTGTGTGAACAGTAAACAGTAGAATTAGCTGATAACCAGCATCTTGAATTTGGCAAGGGCAGGTTTCTTTTCCACCCCCACTTTTCGGAAGCAAGAACACAAGAGAACTCCAAGCCTTCGAGATGGGCAGCTAACAGCAAACACTGCCTCCCCCCCACCAGCTGATCCCAGAAGCATAAAGGTATACAAACCACCTATGTTTTCACTAAGCAGCTAAAGCACATGACTGAGAAAGTTCAGAGCCCTCAAATGCATTTAGCATTAATAAAACACACCATGTTTTCAGAGGGCAGTGAGAAGGAAGAGGTCAGCACAAGAGTTTTGTAGCAGATGGCCTTATTCCAAACTCAAATTCCCCACAAATACATCTGATTATCTGACCAATAACCAAATGAAGTATTGCAAAAGGTGGAGGCACTTTTCCTCACCACTGAAAATAGCTGTAAGGAAAGGAAACGTGCCAATGTGTGTCATGTAATGGAACAAACAGTGGCAGAAGGAAAGTTAAGGTGGATTTTGTCAAGAAGGATGAAAAGGATGTTGAGGTTTGGGTTTTTGGGGGGTTTACCCCCCACCCTCCTTTCCTTTCACCCAAGTTCATTTTTACATAGGATAACTTTTGAGGGATAACTTTTTGTTATAGGAGACAGCCTGTCTTGCAAGCAGCTCCGGCAAAATGCTCTGCGAGAAGCCACCACTAAATCAACCCAGTCCACGAGATCGCAACCTGCTACGTCAAGTAAAGAGACCCTGGCTGCAGATGCAAAGGTAAACCACAGCTGCTGCAGGAACAGCATCTCACTCCCTCACAGAGGGCAAGCTGAAGCTGTGCCCCGAGGACAGCCTGCAAACAGAGAGAGCAGGGCTGGGGAGCAAACAGAAAGTTCTCTTAATGCCCCGTCCATCACCCATAGCACTGCTACAGCACACGCAGACTGCGGATAGGTGCTGTATGTCAGAACTGGGTACTACCTAGCACAGCTGTTTGGGTAATACATGCTTTACCACAGTACCTTGGGGAGGTAGGAAAAGGAAAAGCCTCCCAGTCGGTGCAAATTAAGAACTACAGTGAGCAGGTACACACGTGAGAGCTAAGAGGAAGCTGGGGGAAGCAGACTGACCCCCTCAAAAAGATGTTGGTGTTGGGAAACATCTTTATGTGGGGGTCAGTCCTGGTGATCAGGCTAAGAAGAAATGGAGGGGAGGCAGTAGGCCACTTCAGCTTGAGGAAGCAGGGCGTGATGTACACGGGGTCTTGCTCTGAACATGACCCTTTCTGATCCTATCTTCAAGAAAGGGGCAATAAAATTCAGACATGGAGAAGGGGCTGAGTGATAGGGAGCAATTTGCCAGCTCTTCACAGTAGCAGGAGTACTCACACACTGCTGCTGAAGAACTGTAGCTGAGACACTGAGATACCATTGGTATCCCACACAGCTCCTGCTGCAGGATTTGCTTTTTTGTTTGAGGAGGAGATGAAAAGCGGCATTCACTTGGTAAACTGGACACTTGCCTGCTGACAGTGCCCCATTAGAGCCTGATTGCCCAGTCGATGCCTCACCCCCAGGGCTGTGCATGCTGCACTCAGTCTGAACAGCCTTCCCAGTAGCCCCAGTTCCAGTAAGGAACCACCAGCAGCTGACTGCTTCTTACACAAGTAGGGTCCAGAGCCACGAGCTGGGTCAGACTCTACTGATATGTGAAGACTGTAGCAATGGTGCGACTCCTCTTAGGTAGGAAACCCACTTGTTGTCCCCATTGCTAGACAGGTAGTCTGACCAAACCACTGGTTCAAGCTTCGTTATGTTGTTGCCATCGTGTTGTTAACATCACTAAAACATTGCGATCTTTGCTTTACCCTTGCCTTTAACGACTGAAAAATTTACTTTGTCCTTCAGTGTCTCGTAGTGAGCAGGAACTGGAGATTGGTTTGGTGTACAACAGCTATTATGGCCCTCAGGGAGAGAAGATCCTTGTACTTGCTGCTCTGGCCAACTTGCAAGATCCCCAGAATCTAGCAGGGTTTGGGAGGCCCTTGGGGTTGTGGCATGTTTTATAACCTGTTGAGTCATCTGTCAAGGTGATACCAGTGGTAGGGAGCCAACCAGCACCTCTTCAACATCTCTTGCAGAATTACATCCTTTCGACTTCAGGAGAACGATGATTAATTTGCATTTCAACAGAGGCTTTCAACGCGACCTTGGATGCACCATTTCACTGCTTTGGGTTGCATTTCACCACTCATACAGTGGGGATAAGCAGTTCCTTCCTCTGCCCAGTATTTGTTGCAATCTAAGTACCAAAGGTTGTGACAACAGATTTAGATACTACACTAATACAGGCTACAGATAGGCCTTCATTATCTAATACCCATTTGTAACAATATCTGCTCTTTAAGGTAGATTTGCACATAAACTACACCATTTCAGCAAGCACTGACTGGTGGGGTCAGCATTGGATGATTTTCTATTGTCTCGTATATGGACTAGTTATTTGTGATTATAGAGAGACCAAAGAAAGTCAAGAGTAACACACAATAGATCTGCTAATCTTCTGAACAGCAAGTGGAAAAAAGCCACAAGTGATGACTTCTTATAATCATGAAAGAAGAGTGACTTCCCTGATTTTCCTGCTCTGCCACCTGCAATTCTTACCCCATCAGACCAGCAAGGTGCTCTCTATGTCATAATTCTTTATGAAACTCTTCTGTCAAAGAGCTATTGTGTCCTGCCCTAGAAGTTGCTGAGTTTCAGTAGCAGATGAAGAAACCCCACACAAATCATAACATTTTGTTATGCAGTATGTTAACAAACACACATCTATTTGCAAGAACTGTTGGTACATTTTTGGCCCCCTCTAGAAAGGGCAAAGAAAAAAAAATAATTAACTTGCCCACCACAATTATCAGGCAGGAAGGAATCTAATGAGAACCAGTCACACCTTGTGTATCCAAGATCTAAAAAAACCACCCTGGCATTTCTTCCCTAGTACACTGTGGTTTAAGCACTTGTTTCACTCTGAACTTCAGGTTGTTTGTGCACAATCTTTCTAAATGGACAAAGATTAATTTTGCATCTCTGACAGAAAGTGGAAAAGGTGAAATTGAGAAGCAATGTTATATATCTCTTCAAAAAGTATATAAGTTTTTGGAAGATGTTGAGAATCAATGAAAAACATACCTTTTATTTCTAAGCAAAATTCACCTTGCCAAGAGAGAAGACACTATTAGGGTTTGGTGATAAGGCAAACAATTCCTAGTTTCCACTACAGGTTGGAGATAACGAGACAGGCAAGCATTTTTCCAATCAAATGCTTTTTTAATTTCAACATACCTACTTTTAGAACCCAAGTTGTTAGCTGAAAAGGTTTTGTTTTGATTAGTGTCATCATTTTCATTCATTTAAAAGAGTCAGAAATGTCAAATCATTGTTACACAGGAAGTTTTGTTTCTGGATCAAAGTGACATTTCATTTAGCAATCTGAACAAACATATAGTTTAAAAGCCAATAGAACTCAATGGGAAGGAGAAACTCTGAAATCTGAGCAAGTACTTCCAACTACTGAATCCAGTTTCTGCTTGTACACCAGTCATCATTCTGGGACTGAAAAAATCCCTCTGAATTTTGGCATTTTGGAACAACTTTTTAAAAACAATTCAGAACAAACATATTAAGATAAGATAAATCACTTCCTGTCTTCTCCTTAAAAATATATATTTTTTTTAAAAAAACCTCACACGAGATAAAAAGAGGAGAGGCTCATGCAGGAGGATACGTACGCTATCTCTCAACTCTCTAACTTTCCTGCTTGCCATACACAGCAAGGACATATTGCAGCATTGCCTGTTCTCAGATTTTTAGTGAAGTATCTCAGGATATTTTTATCGATCTTCATTAGCTGTCACCATCACTGCTGTGTCACTGGGCAAGGCCCTCAGCTTTTATTAGCAGTTAAAACATTTCTACACTTGTTGCTCACACAGCTGCGAAGAAGAGTTGGAAAACTCAGACCCCTAGGAGCTACTAAAGCCCAAGACAAATAAAACCAGAGAGAATTAAATCTTGTGAATTACAGTAACCACATGATTTGGGGGAGTTTGCCTCAGGATTTGAGGATGCCTGGAGCAGACTATGCCAGGCTCGCAATTTTGTCAATTATGTTTCATTTCATACATCAGGACCGTCACAGAACGAATCATTATTACAGACATCCCCGAGGACATAGAGCTCAGGCAGCCTCGCACTACATGCTAAAAAGCTTTCTTGGCTAATGCTTATCAGAAAATACTTCTTCCGCACAGACCTCTGCATTACCTGCAACTAAACCAGAACGTAGCAGAGATGGAGTCTGTTAACTGCGGACACGCTCCCATAGCGCACCGAGGATGTTGTACAAGAACAGCCCCAGGCCCTGCTTTCAAGGAATGCCGCCCTTAATGCAAGCCAGCTTACAATAGCAGTAAATTAAAGATAAATAAATTATGAAATCCGCGCATGAGATAATAGAACTGCATTGAGAATAGAAACAAGTGTCAGGAAACTAGAAGAAAAACATACTTACCCAGCTCCTCATATTTTCTTCACCCTATGAAATCCCTCTGACAGACACAAGTCCCAGTTGCGCATCAGCCCCTCGTTCTTAGATCGTGCCTAGGAAAGAGAGCCAGGCACAAAGACCCAGTTTTGCTTTTGAGGCCCCCAAACCTTTCCTAGGGCTTTGCTTGGCTTTGAATCCTTTCCTCCCACCTGGCCATAACTGCTGTCACCTGCCAGTAATTTCCTGCGCTGCTCTCGCTTGTTCTGCCACCACTGGATGCTGCCCTGACAGAGAGGAAACTTTGCCAGTGCAAAAATATTGAAGAATACTTGAAAGGCGCCTAACTGGTCTCTAAACGAATTGCCAGCCCATGAGGAAGCAGGAATATTTGTTTCTACCAGCTGCCTCATTAGCAAGAGGCTGAGGTAGTAACTAAACACTGTATGGTAATGACGGACTTACGGGGGAGCGCGCGATAGCCTGGAAATACCATGCCCATCAGTGGAGACACACAGTGACATTACAAACAGACATGTCGGTCTAAGATATTACCGGTTTACACTGTTCGCTGTCATCTCTGTACCTGAACCATACTAATAATATGAGCGAGTCAAGCCCATTTCGGTGCAAAAAGTCAGGCAAGCTGGCGTAACTCACTCCTCTAGAAGAGGGCATGAGCGGAGGACATTTTGTGTATACAACGTGATTTACGGCTCCAGTTACTCGTTACTATTCTTCAGCTGACCCATGTTAATGGACTAAGTGGGAGCTCCCAGTTTGCTTCAGTACAAAGTCAGCTGCCGCTGCTCAAACCAGACGAGCCCCTGAAGCAGACTTGGGAGGGTTGGCAGAGTGCGTGAATGTGGCTCAGTGCCAGGGGAGAAGCAGATGTGAGCTGGGGTGTGATACCAAGCAGACGGAAAATGGTATTTCCCTAAACCATCCCACTAGATCTGTAGCAGCACATCTGCCCGTGCTTCCATGTGCTCCTTCTTTCTTCCTCCTCTCCACCCCCTGCAAAAACTTTGGGGCTGAATTTCCTGTTCCACTGAACCTTGAGTAGATGTTCATATCCATGGAGAGGTGTAAGATATGAGCTTTCCAGTGTATTTGCTCACTGCAGTGAAATAAGAAAGATTCCATGAACTGTGGGGTATTAGCCTTCAGATCCTATCTGCTTCTCATCCTTTCTTTGCCATTTTCCTACATCTGAACTTCATCCCTTATCTAAGCTGAAGGATAAGTATCTTGCTTCTTGTATATGGGAAAACAAAGCAGATGGTCTCAGTCTGTTGGACAGGTGTCCACATCAGAAAACTGTCACCGTACTTGACACCTTCCCAGCCATACTGGCCAAGATCCTCCAGAAAAGAAAAAACATACTTTGTCATTTTCCATACATTTACATTCATTTGCATGCATTCGGGCACCTACTGAGCAGAAGCACATGCCTTCGCATTTTTAAAGTTGCTCTACAGCAAAACCTCAGAAAGGCTGGTGTGAAGATAACTTGTTAAGTGCTGACTGCTTGGTGCCTTTGATACGCAAATCACTAATAAAAAGGGCCCTTCCATGGCATGGTCCTATTCTGTTCCTGCCTTTTGTCACAGGGATGAGTCTTAACAAGGAGGAGCAGAGGAAGAACAGCTCATGACAGCACTGCCTCTCCACAGAAAGTTTGTAAAGGCAACTGAAAACTATTTTTTTGCTGGATTTCCTAGGAAAAGACTGGTGACATTGTCAGAGTCCAAAAAACATATTCCCATCTCTTTTTTTTTTTTTTTTTCTTTTTCTGGCAAGGGGTTTTCTCCTGCAAACTCAAACAACCACAAAAGTATCTACATCTTTATTTTTCCTAAGTGAGGCAGAAATATTTCATTGGGATTGTGATGGCTGGAATGCCTGGGGAATCTGGATGCGGGTAATCTCAGTTAGGGGAGAAGTCAATGAAACACAGGAGGATATTGAAGTGCCTTAGTGCAAGGGCTGTTTCCCAACATGCATCCACATTGCTGCCTGAGTTCATAGGAAATCATCCCACATGGAGCCTTATGTCTGGTACCAGGGGGGAAAAAAAATGCAAGAGAAAAACCAAAACAAACCAAAACACAGCAGATTGCTCAATGCTGCCTGTAGGCCAGTTAGAGGGGAAAAAAAAAAAGAGATCCTTTAATGCAGTCTGCTTGGCCCAAGCCCAGCCCTGCCCCCGAGGACAGCCTCCGCAGGGGCGAGAAGAGCATCCCCCTCTCCCCGTCCTGCGTGGGCAAGGTCCAGGCATGGGCCGGGGCATGGTACCTGCTCCCCAGCAAGGCCCCCCTGAAACGCTCAGGTGGCAATTACTGCTGACAGCACTGCGATTACGGAGACTCTGGCCCAAATAGCAAATGCCGTGTGTTTTTTCCAGGGCTAATTAGGGAGGGAAAAATGAGCGTTTCCATGAGAACTTTTTTGATCACTTCATTTTAGGGTCGTTGCGTGAGCATCGGTTCTTTTCTTGACCCCAGCCCCGACGGTGCGATAATGTCGCGCCAGGGAAGAGGGGCTGTCTGAAAGTGGATGGCAGCACGTAAAGAAGCAGGTAGGCGAGACGCCCTGCTCAGTGCTTAGGGTTTGTCACCCAAGGCCTTTGCCCTGGGTCTCCATCCCTGCCAGAGCTTCAAAGCGACTCAGGGTTTGGCCGACCTGCCGTGCACGGTGGTGACGGATCCCAGCTGCGTGGAGCGGCATAAAGGCGGCGGAGCCTTTTCCCACAAAAAAATGTCAACGCTCGCACTGATTTTCAACCCCAAGGACCTTTGCCTACGAATCCTCTCAGCTTCCTTGCCACCTCCATAGCCTATCAACAAATCAACTCTTTTTTTCCTTTCACAGACCGTTATGTTTCCCACTTCTTCCTTTGGCACAAGGGAAAAACAGTCACGGAGGCTTCCCAGGCTGAGCTGGAGAAATGGCTGCACCCACCGCTATGAGTGAGGAAAATGCCACTTGTTTTCACTTGCTACCCGAAGCGTGACAGCCCGTTACACAAAATCAGCAGCAAAGCTCCCCCCACTTTTGCAAAAAAAAAAAACCCCAAAACTTATGTAACTCTGCAACTAATCCGCTAATCTTGAGCAAAGCATTTAAATCTGGGGAATAAGCCTATTCTTCTCGGCCCCCTCCCCCCCCAGCCTATCTGTACAGTGAAAAGGGTAACAAATAGAAGCAAAGTTCGCAGCCTTGTGATTATTTCTTTTGACGAGAGCAAAGCGGCAACGACGTGTCCCGAGTCTGCTCCGAAGTACACCCTCCTGCCCTGCCATTTCCCATGCACAGCGACCGAGGACCTTAAGAGAAAAGCTGCTTTTGTCCCGATTATCACTTGCTCTTAGCTAAAGCATGGAAATCTCTACTCTCGCAACGTACCATTGCCTTGCTTTTGTCTGGTATTTTTTTGTTGCCTATTCAATCACACACGTAAGAACAGAAGAGCGGCCATCTGAAGTGTTTCTTTACGGTGGGCAGTGGAAATATTTGACAGTCCTCAATCTGGTAAGCAAATCATGTTGTACAGTGATACCAATTTGTCTATTTGTTTGTCTGCCATCTGTGCCTCAAGACATATGCAGCTGGTATATTTGCTGCTGTTAAACTGCTTCCTTTAACGGTTTATACCCCAAAGGAAACTAAGTAGGGATCCATGCTTGTGCTGTGAAACGTATTCACAGGTTTTATGCAGAAAGAATATTGGCTGGTCGGCTGCTTGGCTTTCAGAAAGTCCTCTGAAGCTAGCTGCCTCCTTGTAAAAGAGACAAGCTATCAGTGAGGAGAAGGACAGAAAGGTAGCATACGTCCAGCCAGGACATGTGCAAGTCTGATGCATGTTACCTAACCCTTAATTCAGTACACATTATAATGCTGCTTGAAGGTTTACTTCAGTTTTTTAATAGGCTTTTCTGTCCTGTAAATTACAGAAAAAGGTAAAGCAAAGCATAGCACGGTGCTAATTTAGCCATTCAGCGTACTTGCTTAGTTTGACAATCAGCTGAGAGCACGAGGGAAAGAAATTCCAGCCTGCAGAGAGAGGTGATTGTGGCATTAGTGCCTGTGTTTTAACAGCGCTCTCAGCTGCTTGCTGCATTTCCTAACAGTACACAGAAAAACATAGACCGTGATGTGTTCTGCTTCGCCTAATATGCTAACATTTCACAAGGCAGAAATCAAAATGAAAGCACGTGAGATACCCTGGGGGAGAAGGTTTGTTCGCAGCCCAAGCGGTTCCTCACTGACTGGTGGCAGCGGGGTGGAAAGACCAGGTGTGTGGAGAGGGTTCCTACAAGGGACAAAGTTCAGGGGCACTTGCTAATCCGAAGGATGACCGCCGGGACCTCCGTAGCCTTTCGTCCGTTCTGTGTGACCATCAAGAGTTAAATATCAGTGGGAGGTCTGGCCCGGGGTGTGTTCGTCTCTACTTTGACTCTTTAGAAGGAGACACCCCATGGTGGAGTTCCATGGAAATTTAAAGGCTCCCCAGTTCCAAGTGGGGCCTTTGGAGACCCCCAAGAGGCTGGGAAATTTAGGTCCCTTCCAACCTCAACCATTTGGTGACTCTGTGAAATATTTGCAACTAGGAGGCAGTGAATGGCACGTGAGGTGGCTACAACAGCCTGGGCTTCAGGGAGCCACGGTGCCCTTCTGAGTGGCCAAGCTGGCTGTGGAAGGATGAGGGCACATGGATCGCTGCAGTCAGGATGGCACATGTATGGTTTGTTGCTATGTTGTCTTTGTATCAGTACATCTAGGCTTTTTGTGATGGTTTAAAAATTAATTTTTCTGAAATGCCAGCGATCAAATGGTCAGGATTCACAACCTTACGGATATTCAGTTTGTCCTGCTGGGGCATATGTCAGTAGACTAAAACACCACCAGCCAAGTCCAAGGCAAGAGAGTGTGTGCCCAGCGCCTCTCCTTTGTTTTTTGGGGAAGCTGGCCCCATTAAAGTATCAGTCATACTTTCAGGCAAAGCAGCATCTCCACCCCCATCCCCTGGCACCGTTATAATGAGATCTATCACGCAGTATATGACACAACTCTAAAGCATGACATCAAGAGGAGAAAGCAAGTAACCCATCTCCCAGTATTTTGGCATGCAGAAATACTCATTGAAATTATCATTCATCTTCCCTTAGTGACCAGCAGTGGATGATCAGGGAAAGGCTGCACAAGACAAGAGCATGTGTAAGTGTAAAATGAACTTTTTGTGACTCTACCCTCACGCTGGCATACCGATGTGCCCAGTCAGGAGAGAAATCCAGAGGTAGCTAATACCCATTCAAAGCCTTCCCTTCATCTATCTAAAGGAAAAACATACCTGTTCATACTTTTGGTACCTTCCCTATCCTGTGGCAATGAGTGCCACGAGGCAAGTGTGCCTTGTGTGAAAGAGCAGTTCATTTTGTTGATGTAAACCGGCTTCCTGACAACTGAATTCGGTGCCTCTTTAGTTCTGTGTTATAATTTAATTGTCCGCCCCTGTTCACTTTTTCTTTGCCACTCACTAGAGACCTCCACCAGATTTTCCCCTCAGTTATTCTTTTCTTCAAGCTGGAAGTCTGAGCCTTTTTCATCTCTCTTCACAAAGGGCTGCTGCTTTCATTAAAGCATCCTTGTCACCCTTTGCAGTAGTTTTTCTAGTTTCAGAAAGGGGTGAGCAGGGCAGGCTGCAGTGGTTGAGCTATGAGCACAGCATGGATTTATACAGTGGCCTAAAGGTGTTTCCTCTTCTGTTGTTTATTTCTTAACAATTCTTAACTCTCTATTTGTCTTTTTTGATTACTGGTGAGCAAGCAGCTGGCAATTTGAGAGCGCTATCCACAGTGATTTCTTTCCTGGATGGCGATAGTTAATTTAGAACCCACTGTTGAAAAATATATAATTGAAGTTGCTTTTTTTTCTGAAATGCATTATATTGCATTTACCAACACTGATTTTCACCTGCTATTTGATCTCTCAGGCACTCAGCATCCTGATATTCTCTGGCAATTTTGCAGTCAGGCTTCGTTTTGACAGAGAGGGAAAAAAAAAAAAAAAAAAGATTTACAAAGCTTTACCACCTTGGTGTTTGCTCCCTTCCCCAGCTCATTTACGGATCTGCTGAACAGCTCAGGTCTCATTAAATCTCCGTGAACAGGAGCCCTTGCTCCACTTCTCCAGTCCTTTGTCTCCCATATTTTAACCACTTATTAATCCAATCCCGACGCTAAAACAGTGCTGTCAGCCAACAGGGACATGGTTTGGGCTGAAGATGTTGCCTAGGTCTCACACAGAAAATGTGGCAATGGGGCAGCATGTGCAAAATCACTCCTTCATGGCCAGTAGTCCTTCTTCTACAGAGACGTTGGTTTTTTTCAAGAAAGGATTGCCAAAAAGGGAGAGGGGCACGGGGAGAGAAATGCCCTCCTCCCCCCTTCTCCCGCTGATTTGGACAGCGTTTGTTGGTATCTCCAGGTGGCAAAATTTTCCTGAGCCGCTGGATAAGAGAGGAAGAGGGTGAGAAGACAACATGGTCCAGGGGACCGTGGAGCTCCCTGTGGGGCTCCCCAGGCCCTAGAAGAGTCGTCCCATGGTTTGGCATTAAACCACTCCCTGCTGAGGGACATCAAGGAACGAGAGGCGGCTGTCGGCCACAGACGTCCATCAGGTGCACACCCGACGCGTTACGTTTCTGTGCCTTTGGACGTAGTCCCAGGAGACACCTCGGGATGCCGGGAGGTACGGTCCTGGGGAAGAAGATCAGGCCAAAGCTTCTCGCTGGGCTGTGCTGGTTCGGTGGAGCCGCCGTGCTGGGCAGGGCTGGTCCGTACCTGGGAGGCTTCCCCAGAGCCAGGCACGCAGAGCGCTTGCCCAGCTCTTCTGCCTGTCTCCTGCCAGACTGTGATTGCCTGGCTTCTGGCACCAGCTGACTGAATCACTTGGAAATTTTCCCCAAAAAATTCCTCTTGGCTCTTTGGAATTGCATTTGAAAACTTCCTTCTGTGGAAAGCTGCTGTGGCCGGCTTGCTCTCATCCAAAATGGAAATACTGGGAAATGTGACATTTTCCGGGGATGGAAATGCAGCTTGACTCCTAGCTCTGCTGGAGGGATGCTGGAAGAATTTTTTTCTAGATATGACCCTCTTTTATCACCTCATTCAATTCCTCGCTAGTCATGCAGCTCTCCCAAGAGAGCTACAGCTCTGACGTTACTTCAGATTCATTTATCTAGTTAATGATCATAGCAATCAAGATTCAGAAAGGAAATATTTTTGTAGGGGAAAAAAAAAGAGATAAGTGGGTTTTGTACCAGAGGAGTTCATTGACCGATTATTGAACAAGCAGAAATGACAGATAAAAACAGTTTTGTATCCATTTGTCCATGACACAAAACAGTACAAGCTGAATCATTCATTGCCTGAAATATCCAAGCTCGTAAAAATCTGCTCACTGCTGTAAATCTATTAGTAAATCATTGCATAATGAGCACACTGCACCTTTAAAAACTATTAATTGCATTCCTGCCCTATTTTATTCCTTATGCCTTTGTCTCTCATAATTGAAATACTTTTCAATTCTCTTGAAAGCTGTTTTTTATTTATTTCAAAATAGACCCAGTATTTAGTATACATATTTTCAGGTCTCTATCATGTGAATGGATATGTGTCTACACTAGAAGTTGACTGTTATGTCTAATAGCCTATTTGAAATATTGGATTTATGCCCCCCTTAAGGGCAGAGCTTGGAGCCCGATTTATTTGTACTAGTTGGAGATTTCAATATACACATATGGCTAGATCTTATACACGAAAGTAAATCATGTCAGGTTAGTTAAACAGAAACACCCCTTTGATCACTGCAGCAGATAAAAATTAATGTTTGTCTTTGTCACTATGACTCTCAGCTTGGAAAATCGATCTGGCCAAATTTAGCATTTCTACAGCACCTAGTGCCATGGAGCTTTGTGGGTCTAGAGAGGAAAGCGGCATCTCTCCAACAGGGATAATCATATCCATATTCTCTTCTTTGGGTTAATTGTTAGCTTTCTGAATGCTTCCAGTCTTCCTTCTGTTTGTGTGGGAATACTTTAGGGGATCCTCTTTATTTACAGCCAGCAGATTTATATTCCATGAGTGGCTGCAATGGATTTGTGAGCGCCAGCACTGCTGTTTGGGAAACTCACAGGACATCTGGAATAATTTGATGTTTTCATGGATTTTTTTTTTTTTTTTAATGTCAACATTTTCCCATAGTGAAGGCTGTGAGATTTGGATGCACCTTTCTTACAGGAATAAAGCCTGGAAGAGCACGGGTTTGGAGCTCTGACTCCAGTCTACCGGTAGCACACCCTGCCAGACTGAGCATTACTAGGGATGGTTCTAGCTAGGTTCAGTTTTCTGGCTTGAAAATTACTTGTATATTCTTCCAGTGCTCCTGGAAATACCGGGTGATCACAAACTGACTGAAATGCCTTTGAACCCACAGTGACGGACAAGGGTAGAGCTATGAGCAGGGCAAAAACAAGCTCCTGAGACTGATTGAGTTCAAACTTCTTCAGGAGTTGTTCTTCTCCATATTCAGCCAGAGAAATGGGTCAGGTTACACACTCAGATAAGCATTTTCCATACAGAAGATAACATTGTCCTCCCCTGCATATGACAGAATATTTACCAGGCTGAGAATGTGGCTGTTTTAGGACTGTTTCTTTTCAGAAATGTTTATTTTAGTTAATTTTGAAAGTGGGGGGGAGAAGTAGCCAATCCCTGTCCCATGATTAATGTAAGGCTGACCATGAACAAGATAATAATAGCCCCATCCTCTGGGAACCAGGCCTCTCCCTAATTGCTTTATTGGCAATTAGTCACCATGTGTCACCAGACTGTCACCATCCTCATGTTCATTTTTCATGCTTTTTACAGAAAGTTAGTGTTGGCTCTACAGGGTGTAACAAGAGCTTCTGTTTATTACCAGGTTTTTCTTAGTTCTTCAAGGACTTGGTTTTGGTGTCCTGGTGAGGCCGGGGACTGGGGCAGACGTTTGGGTTGAACGTGTGCTTGGGTCGAAGTACGCTGCGCCCCAGTACGGATTTTTCTGAACTAGACCGGTGACTCGGAGGGCTGAATCCCTACTGACTGAAATTGCGCCTGCAGTTACAGAGGCTAATTGTGATAATGGGGAGAGAGAGAGAGAGAAAACCACATTTGAAAGAGCTGGTTTGGGTGCCTCAGAATTGAACTAAACCAGATGTGGGTTCTGACGAAGCTGCTTGGGTTGTTTTTATGTCAAAAGGTGGCTGTTCACCCCATGCTCTTGAGAGGAAACTCGGGGCTTTGCAGCTGGACCGGGTGGTGCAGGACCTCCGATACCTCGTCCTGGGTGTCCCTGGGCCAGGCACCCAGCCCGTGCCAGCACCCCCCACCTCCACCGCGGTGGGTCTGCGCGGGGAGGGGGGACACCCCACCAGTGGCACCCGGCTGCAGTCTGCGGCGGCTACCATCTGGACTGCAGAAAGGAGAGGGAAGGAGGGATGTATCTTTTCCCTTTGCTGGGAAGCCACAGAATGGATGGGGATGCTTGCGGATAACTGCAAGGATACTTCGGCCACGCAAACTACGCTCGTTTTGCTCCCCAGGACGAGCCAGTCTCTGCAAACTAAAGCTTGCAGAAACCTGTGTTTGACAACGGGCATGGTGAAATCATAGTCCCCTCTTTCCCTCAGATATTTTGATGATAAAGGAATTTCTGATGGAAAAGCATTGCACTAATTCTGTCCCCTCCCAAGCACCACCCTTCTCGGCTCCTTCAGAAACCGATGAAGTAACTGGCCACAACTTCAGACACTTTGTTCTAAATAAATATCCAGTTCGGAGTAAGATCATGGCAAAAGAGATCTCATCCTGAAAGCTGTAACGCAGCCTCTTTCCATTTAAGCATCGCTAGCTGGTCCAGCGTTTGCAGTACGCTGCATTTCCCGTATTGCATCACTCTGGGACAACCTAGCCTTAAAAAGAAGAGGCCGCACCGTGAGTTAACAGAACTGAACTAGACTCAGTGCTGAATGCAAGGTAACGGGAGAAATATTTTTCTGCAAGGCTTTGCCTTTGTGCATCTGACAAATCTCGTTTAACAAGATCCCTTGTGCAGTGTTAGGAGAGAAAATGAAGTAATCAGAAAAGCAATCTTGGTTTAAACCACAATATTGTGGCAATTTCATACACAGTTTGCAGAATTCTGTTTTGTCACTGTGCACTTACCTAGTTCTTTACCAAATCCTCCCAGCGCCCTCCCCAGACAACCCCATCCTCATTACTTGTAAACGATTTAAGGAAAGAAAAAAAAACCAACCCAAAACAACACACACAAAGAGCTCCAAAATTCGATGGTTATAAATAGTTTAACTTACTTTTAGTTACTGAAGTCTGGATTTCTGCTTCTAAGCACTTGAAATCCTTTCCTGAATCCCTCTGAGTTCAGCAAAAGAGGTTCTGGTTTTGACAATTTCCACACCTAATTCTCACATTAGAGCATTTTGAGCTACTGGACACTGAGATCAACTGCACTGTGAGTCCCTGGAAAGAAGGCCCTGTGTTGGCTAAATGGTGGGAGAAGCTATCTAGCAATTGCTTTACAGGAAACGTTTCCTGGCATATTTTGTTCTCTCCTGTTCCTACACAGATAAATTGAACATAACAATTAACATAGGAAGTGTGAAGGAGCTGGCTTTCAACATGTCCTGCCACCTCTCCCATCTGAATCACATCACACATCTCTGTTTAGTCTATTAAATGAGATACTGTTAAAGTTACCTCCCGAACAACTTTATTTAATCAGTTTCCGTTAGTAAAAAAGATTTAGCCAACAGCTATTTCCCTCACGCAGGCTTGCATCTCAGGAACAAAACAGCTCCCTGAAGAGCAAGAACAGAGTTCATTGAGGAACGTGCTAATGAAAGCTGGATGAGTTTCCCTCATTAGGTGTAATTACTTTAGGTTTTGCAGGCTGTCTTCTATGGGGTGTCCTTCCTGGCTGATGTGTTGAGACTAATTAAGAAACTGCGATGTGCTAAGTGCATAATTTCCAGCAGAGACCTTCTTTTCAGTGTCCTGGCTTTCCCAGTGTCCACAGTAAGTAACCTCTGTATGTAAAAATAATGTTTGCATAAATGATTAGAGGTGTATAGCAGCATAACATACACATGTATAAAATAGATAAGAACTGTAGGCTCTCTTTTACCATTTGAAAAGGGATTTGGAGCGTTTAGAAGAAGAAACAGTGCTGAGCTTGTCATGGTTGAATGCAAAGCCTCTTGCACAAACTTTAGGGTTGCTGTCCCCGAGTGAATACAGGTTGACCCCAAAGGGTGAATGACGTGTAACCTCTTCGTTAACCTCATAGTCCAAATAGCTGTGGGTTTATCAATTCAGGGCATTTCTCTAAAGGGCAGCACAGGCCAGGAGGACACGAGAGGGTACCTAAGAGGCAGCAGAATCTCCCATCTCCTTCTCCGACTCCAGTGTGGCTTTAAATAAGTGCTGGAGAGAAACAGATTCACAGGAAAATAATTGTAGTCACAGCCTCTGTCAGATTCACCACGGATCACCTACTCCCTCACAGACGATGCTGTTTATTGAAAGGCTGTTTATCCAGTCGGTCCTGTGGGTTGGACAGGAACCGGTGGGTTGTATGTGTAGGTACTGCTCTGCGTGAGTGAAGCCTGCAGCCACCTCTGAATCTCAAAGGGCTGAGAAGTGCTGCTTAAATCCGGTCCACAACGAGCTCAGCCAGCTAGCTCACTAAAAAAGCCCTGCCAGGGATGGAGACAGAGAGACTGGCTAATTTATCTTCCCTGCACAGCAGTATTCACGATGCTGCTGTCATATTCCCCCCAGGGATCCTCACCATGCCCGCAGGACAGAGGCACAGGGTAGTCTTATTCTTCCAGCATCTCACGTCCCTGATTTCCAACCCCAAGCACAAAGTGTGCTCAAATACAAAGCCAGACCAAAAAAGTGCAAATCAGCTTCCAGGTATCAGTAACTGATACCAGGGTTCATCTCCTGCAGTTAAGTTCTCCCACTGTAAATCCTTCTCTGTTGGGAAAAAGATGGGTGCCCACAGTGTGGCTTGCACCTGCAGTTTAGGAATTAGCCTTATGAATTGCGAAGATAAGGGTAAGTTTTATGTGAGCTGTCTTACCAAGATCTGTTTTTACTTTGTTACTGAGCAGAACAAATGCTGTGGCTTGACAGTCAGTCCCTCGAGGAGAACTTCTGGACCATCAAAAGATCCCATCTGCGAAGGAGGCGGCGGGGGGGGGGGGGGGGGGGGGAGTTTAAAGCTAGTATTCCACAGAAAATGTCAGTGTTGGTAGTTTATAAAGGAGGTTTTTCTCGCAGTATCAACACAGAGCACTGCGCTTCAGAGTAAATTCCTTTCTTTATGTTGTAACATGTGAGATATGCGAGTTTATCTGGCACTATCACCACATTTCATGTAGGAGATGTTTTGCCTTCTTAGAAATGAAAGCACTAGCCAAATCCCATCAGTTATGTTTATCTTTCATTTTGTAATTTCTTTCATTTTGTTTTTTGGTTCCAGTTTGTGTCTATATCCTTTTGGACACTGTATACCTACAATCGAGAGCTGGTTTACCCCAAAAGCCTTGATGGAATCATCCCACTCTGGTTAAATCACGCTATGGTGAGTAAGAAACACCCCTGCCTCTCACAGAGAAGAGAGACTTTGCAATGCATGTCCCACCGTTGCATTGTGTCGCTTTCCAGAAGAGTTTCACGGCTTCTTCTTTCTCACCCCCTCCTTCCTACTTATCTGAATCTGATGTTGAGCTGTACGCAGCAAACAGATGCATGTGCTTGAAGTCACCTCAAGAAGCCTTTTAGCACACAAGCAATGTCAGTGAATCGGTGCTTGTCAAACCTCTGAAGTCAATGAAGTGATGTGTAGTCATAAGGAAAAAAAAAAATCTCTTCTCGCTTATTGTAGCTCAAAAAGAAATTGTTTCTGCAAACAGAAGCCTATGAAATACAAAATGGCTGGGAGAATAACAAAGCAGTTCTTAATTTTTAAAAAAGGTAAAAGAACCAAAGAACATCTGATGGCTCTACAGCTAACAAGCTAATGTGTGCACAGCTTTGAATAGCTGAATTGCAATGATTGTTTACAGATTTTCTATAAATACTTTCCAGATTTCTCCTTCATTTGCTCTGGCTGTTTTTATGATGTGTTGAATAATCACATATTTCTCATCAGTCAAGTGTAAGGAGGCTGACAGTAACATGGAAACCGTGGGTGGATTGTAAGGTCAGGGAGGCCTCGTGGGGCTAATGGGAAGGGGGAGAGAAGGGAGAGGTTCAGCGCTAGACTGAATCAGAGAAGCCAAAAAGTATGAAATAATTGCACAGAAGACTCATTTCTCTCCAGACTTCATTTCTTAAGTACAAGGCTTTGCAACCCACTGCGGCAGTTCCCGATGCGTGTTGAAGGTAAACGCGGGAGGCTTCGGGCTTTCTGGCTGAGGACACTTGCTAAAGGTTTTGAGCAGCCGCTTGATTTAGGCAGGCGTATTCAGATACGTGTGCCTGGAATCCAAACACACATAGGCACGTCCGCATTACTGATATCCGAGTGATAAAACTGCAGCCATCGTGCACTTTTAACCTTATCACCTGCTTTCTGCCCACCAATTCGTCTCCACTGGGACCTTTGTGTGGCTGGCCAAACCTCTGCACAGAAGCGTACGGGCACCACTCCTTGTCAAACCCATCATCCACCAAAAAGAAAGATTCCTCGTGTCCTCAGCATCACGCTGGTTTCAGGTCTGGGATTTGCTATGGGTGACTGGTTGAAGCTTAAAATCTTTGCGGTGGTGGAGGTGCTGGGGACAGGGAGGGCACAGGGTGGAGCTGAGAGGAGATGGGCTTTGCTGCTTGTTTTAATCCCGGCGCACAGCTGAGAATTTGCCCTTTCCATTTCCACATTTGTTTATGACATGGGAAGGTCGACATGTGCTAGAACGTACATTTTTATTTCATGTGCAAGAACTCTTTGCAGGAATCCCTCAAACGTATTCGTTATAACTTCTTCCTTACCCTACCTACATCTACATTTCATAACAGAGTCATTTTGACAACAACAAAAAGCTTTTCCATTTCAGAAATGTCAAAAACAGGTGTTAAAAAAGGAAAACAATTCTTCCTCAAAATTATTTTGACGAGAGAGAAGCTTCACATAAAGCAAACCTCTACCACAACCTAGTATTTTATTCTAAAGCTCTTCATACACTGCAGACATCTTGTGCTTGACAGTTCCTGGGTGGGAAATTTTCCTTCCAGTCACTATTGAGCATAAAACATCTGCCACCAGCGTAGACCGATCCCTGCTATTGAAAATCCCCACATTTTGGGACACCTTCCAACAGGTGCCTTCAGGCTTAGCTGAGGCATTTCTTTCTTTCAACCCAAAATATCCGCTGGGAACACTGGGAAGATCCAGGCAGCTACCAACACTTTAAGGGACAATCTCCAAGTTCTGATTGCCAAGCTTTTTCTCTGGGTTCATTTCCTTGCACATTGCTATACTTTATGGTGGCTCTGAGATTACAGACTTTTCATGGCAGATTGAGGCAGCATCTAGCTGGCTTTGGTGGGAAAAGACATCGGTGTATCAGTAGTAGACGTCAGTGCCATATCGTTCGCAGTGGGAGTATATTTTTTTTTATCTCGGTCTATTTTAACATTGTAAATAGGGAAAGCATATGTTGTTATGTAACTGAAGAGTGAACCTAAAAAATAATCATGCAAAAACACTTCAGGAATACCAAGCTCCTTGCGTTCGCAGTGATGCTGCAGCACCTTCCTTGCAAAAATGAACTAGCCATTTATTTTTCTCACATTTACTGCTCTTACAGTGGGAAAGTGTCGTTGCCCACCTGGTAGCCCAGAGTCGTACAGAGAGCATTACATTTTAGGCATGTTTTTGCACTCCGAGCAGGAACATTTTCTGTTTCGCAGAAAGGATGGCTAATGCAGAAAGGAATCTTGCTAATATTTGAAGGAGGCCAAATACTCCAGACTCCCTCGGTTTCTGTCTTTGCCTTTCTACTGAGTTTAACCCAAGAGTTATGCCTTGGTTTCCTCTTCTGTTTGCCTGGGATAATTATGTTCCACCGTCTTTATACAAAGCTTTGAGCTGCATGGGTGAACACTCCCCCCTCCCATCCCCCCCCTTATGTCTTAAGCACAATTATTTTATTTGAACAAGATTTTCAAAGTGGAATATGGCTAAGACAAAAGATACACTGGCCAATTCGTCAAGTGAAATTGTTTATTTCTTTCCCAGCCATCTCTTTTCAAGCAACACCTGGATACTCTCCAGAAGGCGACTAACTGCAGGAGACAGCTTGGATTAAATCATATGCATGTATTATTCAACTTAATGGCAGCGTAGGGGAACACTACATTTTGAAGGGGCTGACAGAACTGAATGCTAAACAAAGAGGGGCAATGGTGGGTCAGAAGAGATCACTCAATAACATTTTAGTCTGTAACAAAAAGAAAAGATACACATCAACATTGACCAGATGTGTTCACAAAAGTGGTAATGGTACAATTGCCTTTTTGTAAAGGAGGTTTGTATTTTCAGTCTGTAAGGCACAGTTCTTGTTAAAGACAAATTTTCTTTAATAAGCACAGTTTTCTTTATTTTCAGGCTGCAGCTAAGTTTAGTTTAGCTGTCTCTTTTCCTCATTTATTCTGTACCCATGTTACCCTCTCATCTTGACAAAAATCAGCATTTTAGTGTCCTGGGAACTTTACTTCCACATAGTCATGAACTGTGCATGCTCTGAAGACCTTGTAAGCTAAATAACTAAGAATAAAAAATGAGTGATGGTAAATGGAGGCACAGAAGAAAAATGACTTACCTAGGAGACTTTTAGCAAAGATGACAACAGACCCTACGTGGCCTGAGCCTCTCAAGCTCCTTTGCTCTTTGCCCTAGTGTAGCTAAGCAGTATCTGAATGTAAGAAGAAAATACAAGGGAGTTGAAAGAACAACCTGGGTGCATACAAGTAATTTTCCTTCACTGAAGCAAGCCATCGATGCCCTGACAGTAAGAATACCCGCAAGACTTGCCATGTCCTCTCTCATCTTGGAGCTTCTTGGTATCTACAAGCTGCTCGTGCTCTGCCCACCTAGCTAAACCATTACCTTCCCTAGCATGGACACAACTACATCAACAGAAATGTTATTTTGGATCGGTGTGATTTAGTTCCACCTGGAAAAGAAAGTAAGTTACATGAATACAAATTACTCTTACTCCTATGTGAGGGCATCTGTGTGAAGGATTATATCTTCCTACAGCTTTTTTAGGAAGCTGCTGCAACCCTAACCAGCCAAGGGAGTGCAAAATCAGTGCGTGGAAGAGAACCCGCTTGTCCAGGCTACTCTTACGGGACTCCTGCTCCAGGTTTGTGCACGAGAGCCACCTCGGGTTCATCTTTGACCATCTTAAACGATTCTCCTTGCAATTGGTATTTAATGCTTAATAATTCTTGCATATTTACACAAGAGAGAAACATTTCCATTTGTTTGCATTTCACAGTATCTCAATTTTAAGCTGTCTGGCAACTATGGACATTCATAGGCTTCCAATTACATTCAGCTTTTGGCAAAGAAGAAGAATGTGTGTGTGAGGGATATGGCACATGAAATTAATCACCCCGCACATTTAAGAGCAAAGATGCTTAGCTTTTCCCAGCACTACATATATATTTTTTTGAAGTTTCCATTTTTGTTGACATAAGCCCATTTCCTCAGGGAGAAAGTATGTGTTTCACAGACAAATGTTATGGCAGGGAATCCTCCCTGGCTGCTGCTACCCCGGCGTGCACAGGTGCCGTCTCTGTAACCCACCCTGCGAAGGCACAGCTGGAGACAAATATTCCACAGCGAAGGATGTGTCACTTCAGTCTCATGTCAGCTTCCAGCTGCAGTGCAACATCAGTTTCTTAGACTACGTATCTAATGTCAGGGAGAAATGCAATTAAAATTCTGGCACTGACATGGAGACAAAACATTTGCTAGTAAGCAATAGGATAGTCAGCCAGGGCCTTATTTCCAAAAATGCATGTGCGCACGCAGGAAACGTTATCTCTGAAGCTCTTTTACCTTTGATCGTACAATTGGTCTGACGTTTCATCCATTTTTCACAGTAATGCTCCCAAACTACCTACACATCTCGGAAAAAGCAGGGGGGGAAAATGTTGCTTTTCAGATGAGCATGAACGGACCTGGAAAGGGCAGAAACGGATAGTAGCTGACAGTTCAGAGGGGAGTGCTGCTGGAGTTAAATTGAGCAATAGCTTCCTGACTAATTTGTCACCACACCTGCTCAGTAACAGGACTCCTTGTCCCTCCTGCTCTTTCCATAAAATAAAACTGTTGTTCCCTGAAAATGTACTGATGGCTGAGAATATAAAAGACAGGTAGCAACTCTAAGAGAGAATTATTTCTTTAACTCGATATGGCAATGTACCAGTTAAAGAAATAAAATGAACAGTAACGCTTAAGCCCCTCCCACTCCAAAAAACTAAGAGGAGGTTAAGAGAGGAAGCAAAATGCGTACAGACAGATTACAAAAGAAAATTTTAAAGGAGGCATTTGAATGAAAGCAGTATCATAGCAAAATAAATCAAAAGAGGGAATTTGTTCCAAAATGAAGCCAAGAAAGGAGAAAGCATACAGAGATTCAGAAAATTATGGGGAGTATAAAACTAAATAGAGGTTATAGTGACAGGAAGCCATTTAGTTTTACTATGCTCAGATAACACAGGCTGTAATTGTTTATGAAAGCATCCAACCCAAGGAAATTTCCATAGACGAGAGGACGTTTCCCAACCAAGACCTGAATAACTGAGTAAACACCTCAAGGCTCAACCAATGAACGCTGGCTTCATGAGCCTCGTAAGACAGCACCAAAGTGGGTTTTTACTTTTTTCTTTGCAGCAACATACCAACGGAGAAGGTACAAGCATGAGTATCGGCCACGAATGGTTGTCAGCACACAAGCTCTGCGGGGAGTGTGTCTGAAAGGAGAAACACGGGCAGTTTTTCAAAAGCACTTGATGGTGTCCAACTGTGCCCAGTGGAGTTTAGTTTGGCCAGTGGTAACTGTTTGTGAAAAATCCCCCGCTAAAGTCTCACATGTTAATGAAAAGCAGACACGGAGGGTATGTAAATGCAGACGAATTAGAAACAAACAGCTATGGTCAACCGAGGCATCATTTCCTTCGCTCCAGAGTCAAACGGGGTCAAACCGAGTCAAACTGCGACACACGCGTTAGGCGTACGAGTGATCTCAGCAGCTCTGGGGAGATTATTCATGGGCTTAAAACTCAGCCTAGGCTGGAGCCTGCAGCTGAACACAAACTCTACCCAACCCTGTCTTCTCAGCCCCAGGAAACTGGCTTTTACTTACATTCTCAATAGCAAAACGAGGATATAACATTGAATAAATACACAAATTGCTCAAATTTTGGGAAGAAAAAATTCCATATGGTCTTACCAAACAGTGGAAACAATACTCAGACAGGACTATTTATCTCAGATTAAACTCATGAACCTGAAACGTATCCTGGGAAACATACAACATAGGGTAGGAAACAAAAAATAAAGAAGCAGCAGAATGTTATAATTTCATTCTTCTTTGCAGGAGATGAGTTAACATGCCAATATTTCAGATAAAGTTCCGCATATGTTTAAGAAACTTTCTTCCCCCTGTGTTCATATGCCAGAATTTATGAGCAACAAAAAGAAATTTGCAATTTTATAACTAGTTCAGATTCACCTGAGTTTGTCAGGAAAAAAGCAAAGAAACCAAACCCAAGTTAAAAATCATAATAAGTGCCAAAAAAAGCCACAGAGGATTTTTAAAGCAAATGCTTGGAATCAGAATTCAGATTATAAGTGTGATTAGTTGACAAAATGTCTCTGATAATTTTGAAAGTCCCGTACCTTTTATCTTTCCACTGTACAAATACTTTTTTTAAAAAAGCATTTTAAAATACTTCTGTCCTTACATTATTTGTATGCTGAAAGCTTTCTTCGACAAACAGAGGTTATTAGACAAGTAAATGTATTAATATTTCAAAGAACATAAAAATAAGTACTAACAGGATTCTTGCCAAGAGAAGAAAAAAGCTCTTTGATTCAGTTTGGTTCATTGATAGCCTGATCAGTACACACAGCTATTGTTTTAGCATGTTTTCCTTACCTTGGAGTGAAATAGGTTTTTCCTCCCTCTGTGATAATTATTTTTGACAGTTTCACTGTTTATATGTGAAACTGAGAAACTGTTAATTGAAATAAAAAATGAGTCACTGTTTCCAGCAATTTTTGCCAATGTTTTGATCTGTGTCAATCTGAGCTTAATTATTAAGTTTTCTTTAAAGCAAGAGGCAAAACTGTATATTTTAATTTGGCCCTGTACAAATACTCTTCAGACATACATCCATTTAAGGATACAAAGTGCAGCTAAATAGGGTTGAAAGCATATTTAATGACCATGCACTAGAGACCTATGGTAAAAATCACTCGAATGAGAAAATACATCTTTTTTATTGAGAAGGATACGAGGAGTCTTTAAAGCCTTTCAGCAGATATGATTAACCATGATATATGGTCTATCACTAATGATGCTGCCAAAGTCAACGTCTATCGGCTATGAGAGGGAAATCATTTGGAAAGCCAACTGCGTGTCACAGGCAAAGGGCAGGCTTTGCACCCGTAAGCCAACCCCGCGTTCCTGTATAAATACACATCCACTCTCGCAAACATGCTCAGTTATTGGGTAGAAATTCCACCGTGATTTTATTGTTACTGGACAAACAGGGCTCAGCAGAAATACGTGAAGTCACCAGCAGACTCTGGGGTAGCAGAAGTGCAAGGGAAGATTTTCCCACACGTGCATTGGGCCTGAGGTGTATGTGTACATGAGAAGGAAGCAGGGGAGGAAAAAGAAAAAAAAGGATCTTTATATCCACACAGGAAAAAATGCTAAACCAAAAGATTTTCATCCTGGGGATGCACGAAATAGCTGAGAACTGTTGTAGAAATCTGTCTCAAGAAGGTATTTGCATGGCAAGTTTAAATGGCCCTACAAAAAGCATGTCTAGTTAATATATACAGTGATTCTCTCTAACTAGGAATAAGCTAATAATCTATTAATAAATAAAATTGAATTAGTAAATGGCAAAATATTTTTTAAAAGATACAATTATTTGTACAGAAGACACAGCACACACTTTAGAAAGTCACGTGCCAGTGTCATCATTGGACTTGGGAAGAAAGCAGCTTTCCTATGCCACAACAAATTTCTTCCTTTTTTTTCTTGCTTTTGTCAAATCAAGACAGATCCAAGGTAGATCCAAGTCCTTTAACAAACTGTTCACAAAACCAGAGGCAGACAGCCCCACTCCTGAACACTTTCGCAGCTCTTGGAGGTGGAAACACTCTTCCATGCGGTGGGAAGCTCAGCTTCAAGCCCCTGTGAATCAGGCAGAGCAGAAATTTGAACCTACCCCTTCCACTAAGCTCTTGGCTATTTCCAAAAGCAGCCAAATTTTCCAGCTTTGCCAGTGACTTTTAAACTTCTTTTGATTTATGGCCCCCCTGAGTATTTTCTCCAACTCCTCCATAAGTGGAGGAGCCCGCCAAAAAACAACTAGCTAAGCAAGTCAGCATTTTCTAAATCACCTTTTCTAAATCCCAACTGTCTTTCACAACCACTGCCAGTTTGCTACTCATCAGATGGTACTCATCTGCAGTACCAATGCGTGCGTTAGAGCAGCGGGCTCTCCCTCGACACCCCCAGCTCGCTGCTCCCTGTGACCGTACCGTGCTGTCCGCCGTTGTCAGTCTGCTGCTGCAGGGTGCCTCCAGCCGTCATCCAGCGCCGTGCCACTCGGTCCCGTAAGGAAAAAGAGAAACCGTAAATGAAGTGCAAAGCTCTGCTTTTCTCTCCTCTTCCCCCTTTCCTGCCGGATTCAGGTAGGGTAAGGTAGCGGAAAGATGTATGAACTGAGAAAAAGAAGAAGTTGGCTAAGCGAGTGGAGATGTTGGTGGTCTTAGCCATGATCGCTTGCTCCTGTCAGAAGAGGAGACCCCCCCTGTTTCTCCACGCTTTCATCTCTGCTTATGGACATGTGCACTTGCACCAGCTCTGGATTCTGCATGGCCCCTGGTAGCTGGTTCAGAGGAAAACTGAGGCCGAGTCAGAGATGCCCAGAGGGTGCTTGGCAGAATCACGCTCAACTTCTAGTCTAGCTTCTCCTGGAAAGGGCTTGCCCAGCTCCCATAGCTGGTTGTTTCCCTGCTTGCCCTTGCTACGTATTTCCCAGTATAAAGCTACGTCTCTCTTGAGGAAAACTAAGCCAATTGCCCTTGGTCATACCCACAATGGACACGGAGAACTTGCCCATCGCAGTCATCACTGTATCAACCTTCCCAGGCCTTTGAAACCTCTCTCATTTTCCTTTTGTCTCTAGCCGCAATAACACATTCAGTCCCGATTTCTACGCCTGTCTTTGGACTGCTTTCCTGTTCATACTTTCTGGCTGTTTGTGCTGTCCTTTTCTGGACATGCTCCAAATTATCTGCACCTTTCAAAATGGGGTGCCCTAAATCAGAGACAGAGTGCCAGCCAAAACCTCATCAATTCAAGCGGAGCAGCATACTTACTTCCCAGGTCTTTCTTACACACAATATTCCTGTTAATACCATCCCAGAATGCCACACGCCTTTTCTATTAAAGCAGCATCATACTGCTGACTTGTACTTATTTAACATTTACTCTGAGAACAAAAAGCCCCAAACGAAGGAAATAAGTATGTAAAATAACCCCCACCTAAAAACTGTTCACTTCGACAAAGGGTTATTTCACCAGGTCACTCCCACCAGATCCCTCTTAGGACAGCAGTAATACAGCTGGAACAACCAGCTTATAGTTGTTAAAAGTGTTTAAATTAATTAAAAGACTAGCAAGGACATTTCATGTGTCCCAAGGGAATTTTGTAGCCCACTGGATGTCAGATGAAAACCAGGACTTACATCCACTTCCCATAATGGACAAATCCACGGCAAAAGGCTAAAGCCTAAAACTGAGGACCAAGTGCAAGTTTTCCATCATTGCTGTCTTGCATGGGCATTTTGGTTTATTCAAAGACAAACTATGGACCACCCATGGAAAATAAAATTTTTTTTAATCATTCTAAAAGCAGCTTAACACACAGATTTCTGACTAAGAGACTGTTACAGAGATGATATATGAAAACTGCGTGCACTGAAGACATTTTTCTGGTTAAATGAATCCAGGAATCACTTGTACTGATATAACGAGACCTCTGCTATCAACCAAGCAGGTTGTAGAGCTGAAGAATATCTTTGTGAAACAGAACAGAGGAAAATCTCAGTGCCAATGAGTGAGAGGAACTGGAACATCAAACAAATCTTTTTTCTCTTTTCTCTGAAAAATGATAACTGAGGTGGGAGGGTTATTTTGGTAGTAGGACAGCCAGGTATGAATAGCAGCTCCTGGGGGTGTGCTGCGGGGCCTGAGGGAGGACATGCAAGTTGTCACTTGGCAGCGGCAGGCAGAAATGGCTGTCTGCCTCTTAAACAAATAGGTAAAGAACATTTTCATGCATGCTGTCTGTAGCTCCATGTGCATTTAAAGAATTTCATGTGTATTTGTGGCAACTTGTACTATAAATATACAGCAATAAAACTTTGACACCATACTACCATATCAAATACTCAGCACAGCTTCTGACAAATATATACATTGAAGGTACTAGAACCACTTACTTGGGACAAGAGGAAACTTCATATCATATACCCAGCAGGTTGTGCCTTTAGGGAAAAAAACCAAAAAATAATTAATTTGGTGTTCTTTTCTGTTTAAAAGTCTATCTATCTTTTTCTGCTGCCCTCCCTCACTTCCTCCCCCCATCTACCTGTGAAACTATTTGCTTAATAGGAATTTAACCAACTAGCCAGCTATAGTTGTTGCTGTAGTTTTCTCCCACTGCACCTCATTGACTGTTTTTGCCGTGTTGTCCCCCAGCGTTGTTTAGGCCTTCTGCCCTAGGTATTGCAACTTAAAACTATTGTTTGCTTGCACAGAGAATATTACAAAACTTCTAGTGGGGAAATTTCACCCCAACAAATTATTTTCTGAAGTTGCCAGAAATCGGCCAACAAGTTGAGGCGTTAGCATCCCAAGAGCCCCGCATTGTCTGTTTCACATCCGAGCCCAGAAGGACTTCTGCTGTGCTCCCAACCTCCTCCCAGTGAGGAGCATCCCTCTTGGAGGCAGATCCCACCACAAAACAGTCAGTGCCACCAGGCTGCCTGCCCTGTGCCGAAAATCCTCCGTGCTCAGACAGTTATCGTCATAAAAGGCCTTGAAACTGAAGCTGCTTAATACAATTCAAACTCTTTGACAAAAAAAAGAGAGAAGAAAAAAAAAGCTTCTTCAGCAAGGTAACTCTTTACTAACTCTTGGGTAAGCTTGTTTGAAGTTCCTTGATCATCTTGAATCACAGCTAACTTAAGTCCTCTGTATGGTTACCACCACATTTTTCAGTTTACGAAGAGAAGCATAACACATTGCAATTGCACTGGAGTAAATAATAAATGACAATATATAAAATACAATAATGACTTGAAGAGAACATGAAGGCAATTCAGCAATTGCTTAATGAGTTCAAGGAGGAGACTTTTGACATCCTCATGCGCACATAACAATAGACTTCCATGTCTTTTGTACTCTAATGGGAATTACCAAAAAATTTATTGCATTATAAAATGTAAAAGGAAACCTCACCTATTATAAAATAGTGCAGATCATTCTATGGGCAGACCTCATTACAGTACTTTTAACAGCATACTAACAAGAAAATTTCCTTGCTCATTACTGCAGGGGTAGTTCTTCACTATAAAAAAAAAATGAAGTATGTACATTTGTATACAATTGCATTCAGTATTGTTAAATAATCCTTTGCTCACGGGCAGGCTCTTGAGCTTTGCAATCAGCAATGACCAAAGGCGAGGCACTGCGACCGGTCAGTGACGGACTTTCTTTTCTCCGCAGCACACAGCTGTATTGCCATTTGCTGTCCTGGAAATTCTTGCCACGCCGCACCGTTACCCAGCAAAGAAGAAGGGATTGATCCTATTAGGATTTGTCGCTTTTCTGTATATCAGTTGGTAAGAATTATGTACTTTAAAACATTTTCTTCAAGTGACCTACTTTGTAAAACAAGGCCAAATGCTGTACTTAAATCTAAGTTCCCTCCCAGGCACACAGGAGACAGCAGTCTGTTCTGTGGAGAAGTCATTTAAACTTCAGCTGAGACCCACGGAAACTATTTCCCGACGTATGCAGAGCAGGTTTCTTCAAACACAATACAGGTCCTGAGACCATACATAGTATCTCCTGCTCTTCTAAGGCCTCTTACAGAAAAGCAACTAAATTGCCATAAGCTCTGGGGTACTTTGAGTTACTTCTGCTGGGTTGGAGTTTTTATTTCTGCCAGTACCATCAAATTTACCTCCGCTCACTGTCTTGCCCACTGCAAAACCACCAAATCTCAAAGGTCTGGGGGTCGCAGGAGCGGAAGAGGAGTAAAACTCAGTTTGGTATTTGGCAGGGACACATGGCTGGGTTTAGAAACTCGAGATAGAAAATGATACTCAGAGCCAGGTGCAAACTGGCGGGTAGCAAGGAGGCATCTGCCCCACTACCACCTCCCACTCCACCGGTGGACACCACCTACATTGCCAGCAATGTACCACAGTTGATCTCCAACCTGTTGGAGGGTGATCCTGAGAGAATAAACTATATCTAACCAGCTTCCCCCTTTTCCCCCCCAGCCCATAGCCATCCACCCACCTCCTCTGTGTCTGTCACGCACCCCTCGGAGCTGGGTTTGCATCCCCTCCTGCTCGTTGCATCCCGGCTACAGTGCCGGGATCTGGAGGCACTGCCTGCTCAACCTGACTGTGGGCAGCTGCCGACACTTCACACCGCTCTCTGAAGACGCCTTATGCTGAGAATCAGCTCAGGAACGGGTCCTTGTAGTTTTGGGGTACGCTGCAATATCACTTTCCAGAGCTCAGGAAACACCCGGGCCCTGGGGTGGAGGATAAGGAACAACTGGTCAGCAGGGAGGTGACTTGTCCTTGTGCAAAGATTTCTGAGAAATCACTGGGACTATGAGGGAGCCCGTCCTTCCCAATCCTACCCACCAGTTCTCGCTCTCAGCTAGAGGCTACCTTCAGGCCACAGAATGAAAATCTGGAATAGAAAATAAACTGCACAGATGAAATGCTCTTGTGACTTGAAACCCATCGGAGCGGCTGTGGAAGCGATGGACTTCACGGCTGCGTTACGTAACCAAGTTAGGAGACATTTATCCTAATCCAGCCCAGAGCCTAATAGGATTACGACCACGGCTTCCTAAATTCCTTTTCTATGTTCTGATACACCCAGTTGCTTAACAGCAGCTTTGTTTTGCTTGTCTTCTGACAGCATTTGTTTTTTACTGTCTTTGAGACCAGACGGCTCTCCAGGCAACGGCTGCAGTCATGTGTGCCATGCTTTCCCCTACAGCCCCTATCAGCTGAGCAATTCCACCCCACAGGAGACACAGCTCATGCCAGAACCTGAGGATGAGGATCAACACAAGCATCAACACATTTGTGCCATCCCAGTATCTTCTCTGAATTGATGTTGCGTGGTGCAGCCAGGGTCCTGAGTGGAAGGCGGTCCCTTAGAGCAATTGTCCCCTGTGTCCCAGGGTCCCAATAACTGGATAAAAGATACTAGGACTCCAATACTGTTCCTTTCTGTCCTCCCGAGGCAGCAAGGAACCTCCTGTCTGCTTTCTTTTTGCCTCCTTGTCTTGGTTCCCTGCAACCACAGACAACAGCTTTCAACTAACAGAACATTTTTTTAGCCTCTGCACTGAAATCTTAACACGTGTACACATTTTACTGTTGGTGCTGCAAGCCGTTTGGGCACCTTATGTTTCACAAGCAACAGAGTCCTTCCTAAAAGCCTCTCCTTGAATTGGCACTGTCATTGCTGCGCTTCCCCTTCCCCAGTGTCGATGGGCTGAGAACAGACTGGTGCCTGCAAGGCAGTGGAGAAACCGAGCAGCCGGTGACGCCTTGCACCAGGTACCTGCCTCTGAGTGGGGCTTCTCTACGGCTTTGAATACCCGTAGTGTGCAAAAAGGAAAGGTGGCTTTCAGCTGTGAGACACCAGGGCTAAGAGAACTGTTAGGCATATTAGTTAATTCTTGCAAGGATGGTTCTTGCATCTCCTGGTTGCATTAAGTAATGCCTTACTCCTGGAGTCATCACATTGAAAACCGTGAAGAATACATAAATTTTAGAACTTGCATTTTAGATCTTAAAAAGGAAGTAACAATAGATTGCCTTTTCCCATTTCAGTGGTAATAGATCAGTAAAAATAAATCTTAATCTTCACAATTTTGCACATGTCTTCGGAGAAAAGTTCAAACTACCTTTGCAAGGGAATATAAGTCATTATAGATTGCACTTTGTATACAAAACTAAAATTCAAAAAACCCCAAACCAAATTAAATCTAGAGACTGATGGCTTTCTTGTAATATGACCATATTCTACCTCTGTTAGGAATCAAAATATTTTGCCTTCACTGTATGCTTCTTTTCAGTTCACAGCCTTTTAATTTTGAATTAACCACAGTCTCCGAGAGCTCATATGTGGCCAATATGTTCTTTTCTCCTTTCTGGATCTTCCCATTTAATAATTCCCTAGTGATACTTTCTTTTCCCTTCACTGAATGCAGTGGTCGCATAACACTAATGGACAGGTAACAAGAGGACAGGCTAAATCCCCCAGTTGTGTGCAGCTGTACTACGACAGCACATCACCTCTCCCTGGTATCTATATGCTGTCCTCTATCCTATAGCAGTTTGGCAACTTTGGTTATACCCAGGACTGTTATCTCATTCTAACCCCCCCCATAATTTAGGGCATTATCTGCTTCTGACTCACTCACTGAAATCTAAGGTAAAATCTTGGTAAAAAGTTGAAATTTGGTAAAGTGAAATCTTCAGAATAATAAGCCTCTGAATCCTGCATGTATATTTAGCAGGTGATTACCCATGAGAAATAAGCAATATGTATTTGCAAGTTGTGGGGTGCACTTTATGAAATCCCTAGCAAAAAAAAACCACCCCAAAACTAAAAGCAAAACCTGTCAACCATTTGGTGACCAAAACGAGTAAGTTCAGGAATCTGGAGGTATGCCCCAAGGTAAAAAACCTGGCAACACACAGCTCCCACCAAGTCAGGATGCTGAAAGTGCTTTAGTGGTCCTGCACAGCCATTTGTTTAGGTTTGAAAATACGCATTGGAGTGCTTCATATGGGGCACACCAGCTGGCCAAATTGCATCAAGATAATCTAGTTCCTCATTATATAAAATAAAGGCGGTTGTCACTCTCTGTTTTACTGTTTGAGACACATTAAGAAAACAGCAGCCCTGTGCAGTGAAGAACACATGCTGACATTTGCATGGGCTCCAGTTAGCACCAGTATTTCTGCTGAGCGTCTCTGTGGCCTTCTGTACAGGCTTTTTTTTTTTTTTTTCTAAATTACTTAGATATTTCACAGCCCTGTTCGTTTGATGAAAGAACCTTAAATCATGACAATGAGTCTCTACACTTAACATTTCCGTGCTCAGCCCAGGCAGCTCCGCTACCAACCCCCTCCATTTCTCCACTCTACCCCTTAGGTGGGGATTAGTGAATCTCTCTTTACAGGCGAGGTAAAAACCCACCTATTTTTTTATGCCTTACCTCTTCCGTCTCTAACTAGAGAAAGGAGAAATCACCTTTTCAGACTTTTTTTTTTTTTTTTTTTTTCTCTTGGCACTCTCCCATTCCTCAGTTTCACGGCACAGTTTCAGGCTGGTGGGGCAGCCTGCTTGTCACTTCTCTTTGAGGAGTGATGCTCAGTGTAAGGTGGCAGGCTGGGTGCCATCAGAGAGAGTGGGGCTGCATTCCCATGTTAGCACTGGTGGAAAATATGGCATACATAGATGTCTTTTTTTTAATCAAGAATTAAACCTTTTAGGACTCTTTGGACCCAAACGTTCTTTTTAGGGAAGTGCTGCCCATCGTTATAATGGCACATCCTCATAACAATCACTGGAGATCTACACTGTTTTTCACATTGTTTACATATTCAATACAAATAAATATAATTTGATCCATAAAAATGTATTTTTTTCCTATATTTAACATAAAAAGACCATTTTTATATTCTTAAGTCCAGGCATTTACTACCAGCCACTCTTAGGAGCCATAAACAATGAAAATATTATCAGTGAACTGAGAGCCACTACAAGATTTTTTTGAGAAAAGAAAAAGGCAGAAAGAGAGGGCCTAAGTAGAAGAAAAGAAGCCCTATAAAGCAGGCATGTTCATCCTCTTCCTTTTCCTTCTTTCCCTTTTCCAAACTGTGCTTTGCAGATGGTTCTGGCACAAAGGAGCAAAGCAGCTACATCTGCTTCCTACCTACCTGCTCTTCGTCTCCTCCTCCTCTTAGACCAAGAGAAATGTGCTGGAGAATTCCCCTTGCCCTCTCGCCTCCTGAAAAATTCTTTCCTCTCCCCAAAACAGTGGTCAACAGTGGCAGGATAGAGACAGTGAGAAACAACACTTTGTCTCCACAGTCCCTCGAGATCTGGATGGGGGCTGAAAAGCTGTTGTAACTAAAAAGCAGACATATATGTGAGATCTTATTTGAATAAGTTTCACTTAGAATAGCCAAGTGCACATCCCTATTTCTGAGCATTTTGCTATTTTACTGTTATTTCACTGCCGTTAATAGCCAATGCCACCAGGGTGACAGCAGAACATTGTGTGCATTTCAACCTGCGCTGAAACCCATCTAATTTAGCAGTGGTTCAAGTGTGCTTCACAGCAAATAGCCCAAATGCCGAAGAGATCTGTCAACAGCTGAGCTAATTTTCTCTGTATCAAGATTATTTTGGTAACTTGGCCCTTCAGGAGTTAGAAATCATGAAGTGGTTCTTCTGACTGAATGATCCTAACCAAAGGTCATTTCTCTCCTTGCCTAGGGTCCTGTGGATTTATTCTGTAACGGGAGAGTGGGTATATCCTCTCTTTGCTTTGTTCAGCCCGGCTGGGCTAGCAGCCTTTTTCGCCGGTAGCCTTGCCATCGTCGTCTCTTTCTACAACTTCGGGGAGTTCCTCAACCGTATGATATGGGGTCAGTCCAAGTTTTGGTTTTCACTTCTATCCATATGAAAAAAAAAAAATTTATCTAAAATTAAGTCCTGTGATTGCCTAGGCAGGTGAGGAGAGGAAGGGAGCCCTTGTACACTGGGGGGGTGGCATCTGGATGTCTGATAGAGATTTCCAGGTCCTAACCAGTTACTAACAAACAGAGAACAAATCAGAGCAAGAATCCCAACCCTACCAGATAAAAGGCTGGGCCAGGTTTCTTTAATCTGGCTCGAGAAGCACTTCTTACTAGCATAATCACTGGATTTTGAATTCTTTCTCTAACAAGGGTCCAGAGAAGACAAATCTCGCTGGCTAAAACTCTTTGCACCTGCATCACGTGGTGTTTGTCAGACTAGGGAATGGCACTGTCTACTGACAATTTATAGGAAGGCATTAGTGTATCCAAGTGAAAGCAATTGCAGCAGATCCGTGAGTAAAACAACACTTCAGAAAGTTTTACAAACTGTTGAGAACATCTCCCGTCTGCTTTGGTAGTGATATAATCAGTAGTGATTTAAAGAAAATGAAAGGCAGCTTCCTTGGATGAATGGGCAGTTAGAAAAAAAAAAAAAGTAGTTTAGGAGGACACGTTCAACAGGTGGAAGAAAGAAAGAACTGAGGAAGCAGCTTTGGTGTTTTGTCATGGGATATTATTATTGTTATTATTGTTGTTGTTATTAGTAGTAGTAGTATTAGTATTTTCCCTTCCGGTTTCCTCTCTTCTTTTCATTCAAGATAAAGTTTTTGAGGATGAAAATGTTTCTGTCAGGAAAACGTGTGTATTTTATTTAGGACAAATGTGTGAGCATTTGCAATTTCCTAAACTAGCTTTCTGATGAAAGAAAAAACACTGCAAAAACACCTCTGAAAATAAATAAGACAACCTCCCTCTGTTCTCAGGGAACGTTTGATGCCTGATCCATTTTGTGAAGTCTCACATGCCTGTCAAGCCAAAGTAGAGTGTCTGTAGCTAGTCTCTCACCATCCGTACTCGGCTACCTAAAAGCAGCAGATTGACTTTCAAATGTGCTGAATAACCAACCTCACTGCTCGATACCTTTGCAAATAAGATGCTTGCTCTACATGTCCATGTTTGGAAATTTTGGCTGAATTCTATTCTTGCATAAACATGATACAAGATGAGGATTGCTGGTAAATGAAAACAGATCTGCAGCCTTTCTGCACTAGCTCTGGTTTAAGAGGCTTCACATAAACATTAACTATTACTAATCAAAGACCATATCATTGCTACAAGACAGTATAGGTCTTTATATGAAATCTGATATCTGACACATCTAGATATCAGATTTTTTCATCACTGAGTACGTGTTAGTAATTTCAGGCCTAAAGTATGCCTAATGCGTAAGTTGGAGATAATCAGAATTAAAATAATTTGATTTCCAAGGTGTTAATTGATCTGACAAAAGGTTGTGCCAAGCAGAGATCAAATTAACTGCAAAAATTGGATCCATTTTGAACAGTTGACTAAATATACTCTCTTAAGAGATGTTAGAGATTTCTAAAGAAACTGGGCAAGCAGTCAACTTTCTTTTCTGTGCACACAGAAAGGCTGAAAAGCACCCCCATGAATGTAGCATGAATGTAACCTCAGAAGATAATATATAAACCCGGCATACATGATATCCTCCGTTGATATCTGGTGTGATACTTGGCATTTTTCAGAGGAGCCACAAAATCACGGCCTTAACAATTACATGGTGTTTTCATCCACGTGCAGCACGCTCCCCCTGAGTCACGGTTCCCCATGTTTGTGCAAACTCTTGCTGCTTCGCGGACATCCTCAGCTCTTCACCCCCAGGCCTGGCAGCATTGCCTGGATTTGCTGTATGCTGATAAAAGAAGCTGCACCCCAAAAGCTGGCAACTCTGCGGTATCTGAGGCTGCAGTTCGATAATACGGGGGCTTTGCAATACGTTCTCAATAAGCTCCTGCCCACCGCCCCTCACTCCTCCCTACTCCACCCCACACGCCTGTTTCTTGCAAGCAGGGGCTGTTTTCAACTCGGATCATTTTCCCAATCCGTTTCCCAGCTGCGTCCACCCAAGAGAAGGGTAAGACTTCCTTAAGCTGGTATTGATAACAAGGTCCCAATAAGCATTGAAACACAGCCAGAGAGAAGCTATTCCAAATTACGGCGTGCCAGAGTCTTAATATGTTCCTGACTGAGACAAATCTTTGGCTCAGCACTCAGCCAGAGGAAAGAGAGCTGCAAACTGAATGAAGACGCGATTCCAACATACCTTTCTTCTCACAGCAAAAATGGCTCCACGTACTTTTTTTCATCCTACCCTTTCCTGTCTCACTTTCCCACTAACGATAAGGTCGATGATGCAGTTAAAATAACCCTGCAGGAAAAAAAACCAAAACGAAACACGCAAAAAAACCCCAACCAAACAAAAAACCAACACATGTGAAGCAAAACAATCTGTGGTGGTAAAGGACAGACCTCTTCATCTCTCCAAACCCTCCACCCTGCCCACCTCCTCCCTCCCCCAAAAGAAAGGGTACATGGAAGGGCACTTCTGCCCTCTCTTTTGCTTTCTGCTCAGTGCCCCAAAAGCACAGTTTGAATTACAGAGTAACGCAATTGTCCACCGGGTTCCTATAAGCACATCTGGAAACCCCTTCTCCAACAACACCTGCAGCCACCAAGCAATTAGACCCGGCGCTGGAGGCATCTGCGGAGGCAGAGCCCCCTGCCTGGGCTGCTGTCACCAGGCTTTGCCCCAAAGGGACAGGCTCCGGGGCAGCTGCTGCTGCTTCTTTCTTTCCCCCCTGAAGGAAGAAAGCCTGCCGAGTTTGCGCCCGGATAAGTTGTGTTTATTCGAAGGTGCAAGAAGTGATTAACAAATCGCTCCACATGAGTGGCAAGCCTGGTTTCCTTCTGGACTTACATCCCGTGGCAGACCGTAGGCTGCAAATGAAGCTTGTCTCACAGCGTCCCATGCTTCATATGGGCTCTCTTCCATGTTCCTTTATAGCTTCAGGCCACTATCGCTTTTCCTAAAACCAGCTACATAAATATTTACTCTTTTTCACCCTTAAAACTACATTCAGTTCCAACTTATTCCAAAGTCTATGGAAGGCAGCTTTCAGCTTCAAGCAAGTAATTTTTAAAGCTACATCCTGTGCTTGACCAAAAAGATGCAGTATCATTTCTGAGAGCTGGAAAATCCAGGCTGTCGAATAATATAACCTTGTTTTTCCTTTTCGGAACAACCAAAAGATGCCAGACCCTATATTTGTTTTATTATTTATAGACAAACTGTTTCATACAGTACTGGAGGTTTTAAAAATGTATTATCTCTCATGTGCCTCTTCCTCCCCTTGCACAGTTGGATTGGTGGTAACTAAGGCAACCCAGCTGCACAGCCTGAGAGGCAGAGAAAATAGTACCAGTAATGACTTTTTTTTGTTTTAAATCCCAGAGTTTCTAGAGTACTAGACAATGTTGAGCAATACAGAAACTCCAAAGAGGGTAACTAGAAACAATGGGCTGATTCTTTTACTGCCATAAATTTACCTCGGCCACGAATTTGGCTGCAGGGTCTGAGTACCAAAGATGAACCGTGCAATAGCTTCTCCCGTTCCTGATGGGTAGAAAACATCATGCAGGCAACTGATCTCATGTCACTTTGACCAGTCAAACTAGAACCCTCAAAAATAAAGCAAAGGAGTTTTCCCTCGGGTTTTGCTCCTGGTGAGACAACCAGATCCTTGGGAGAAATTTGGATCAAAGTTCTCCACATCAGAGAGCAACATTTCAGGTGAGGTGTCTTCTCTGGCACCAGCATTTGAAGATGGAGCAGATTCATTTGTCTTCCATCTAACACACCTGAAAAAAAAATGCAAACCAACATTAATCACCTGCTTCATTTCAATACTTTGAAATGCAGGTGGATAGGAGCTACAGGTAGCAACAGCTACCCACTCCACCAGTGATTTAAATGCCTGCTGAGAGACATTGGGCAAACCACTTGTGAGACTTTACAGCCCCAAGGCCTCTCTCTGCCAACATCCAGAGAAATGCTCATCCCCAGGTGGTGGAACTGGCCTTTGGGAGAGAAACGAGGCAGAAAAGGAGGCTGGCTGTCCAAGTGGGCAGCAGCTCCAACAGACTCATGCCTGGATGCTCACTGCCCTCCAGAAGGGAAAGCTTTGGTCAGCAGGTGGCTGAGGAACACTGCAGGGGCAAAGCCAGGATTAAAGATACTCTAAAGCAAGGGATAAAGCAGTACAACAAGAATAAGAGCCATTGCTCTCAAGAAAAAGAGGAAACTTATGTTGCAGTAACTTCCTCGTGCCCAGCGCACGGATGAATGTGCTCCTCCGGATCTTCTACGAGCTCTTGAGTATCTTGTGAAGACATTGCTGAAATGTATTCATCTAAGTCTGGGCTAAAGTTAGATGGCAATCTTCTCTTTAATGTTTTTTTCCTCTTCTTTTTGGAGTACTTTTGCATTAAATGCATTTTCCAGAAAAATAAAACAAGTTTTAGGAACTGGGTTTTTTCCCTGGGTTTTGTTTTTATATTTATGTGTTTGTGAAACCAAGCTCCCTTAATACCCTGTAGTCAGCTATTGGTAAACGCCAGCCTATGTGACTACACATGAATCCGTGCATTACAAAGCAATATTATAATATGATTGAATTCTTGATGCTCTCATTCTCCTGAGCAGCTATGGAGACTGCAGAAGCCAGAGTAGCAAATGAAGGGCTGCAAAGAGTATCTGTGTGGGGTACAAAGTCATTCTACTGTTGCACTGGTACAGGCTTATGAACAGCAGTTTTTGTATGAATGTTAAAATGCTTATGATCTGCAGATAATTATGGATCCAGACACAGGTTCCACCCATCGTTATTACAGCCCTCTTACTTCTTTACTACCTTAGGGAGGGATTTTTGAACTGAGCCTCCTGTCTACAAGATATCTTCATTTGTTCTATCACGCCTTTAAGAACAAAGAATAAGAGTCCAGGGTATATCTGTTTCCTTCAGTGAACAAATAATGTTTCTATCTACAATTTCACTGTATTGCCAGTGACAAATGGAACTCGAATTTAAGAGGATTTACAGGCCAGAGTTTGCAAACTAAATAGGAATATTTACTTTTGTCTCGTCCATTCATCCTAGTTGTGCCACAAACCTGTGATGGCATATTTATATCCTTCATATTTGTCACTCCCCCAAGCTGCAGTTTACCCCTCGGGTAGAGGAGTCTAGCTATTTAAAGGAAACCTGCACCATCTGTCACGCGCTCTACTCTTGCTGACAAGTTTATCTGATGATCCACTGGAGGCAGACTGGATCGGAAGCTCTGGCAACCCAGGGCTTACAATTTCATCACTGGAGGCCAGACATCAACAGGTGCTTGCTAATATGCTGTCCCTGGCCTAATAGGCTAGGTGGTTTTTTGGTGGAGTTTTTTCTCCGTCATCTTTAAAATTTCTATTTGGTCAGTACAAAATACTTACAGGATCATTTGGGAAGAAAGAAATGCCAGGATTTTGTTCCGTATCAGGCCAATTGCCAAATGCTATGCAGGCGGGAGATAAATAAAATACAGCAATTAATGTTTCCGTGCCTCTGAGGTCTATGGACAAGGAAAGCACCTTTAAAAGAGGGTTCCCTGTGAATAAAGGATCATCAACAGGGAAGAAGAGATGCCGAGACAGTGCTTTAGGTAAGGGCACCCAAATATATTTGGTTATTGCCACACCTGGTGCCCCACAGTAGCACATCTGGTCTCTAGCTGGTGCTTCAGAAAGCCATGGGTCTTTGGCAGGTCCTCTGCCATCCTGGCCAGACACGTGAGGATGCTCCAGATACCTTAGCTGCAGGATTAATCGTCTGTTGCCTTTTCAGGCGAGCTTTATTTTTACAGCTTTTCACATGTTCTTGCACCAAGCTAGGCTTGTTTGGTGGCAGATACTTTTTCCCCCACCAGCAAAGCACCACTATTTTCAACCGATGTGGCCCGTGCTAGATTTCAAATTATTCCTGAGTAGTCGAGTAATCCCTTGCTTGCTAGGGACATCCCATTCGACTTCTGCAGCACTTCAGCATTAGCAGCTGGTCCAAGCCATTCACTCACGGCCCACTCCCACTCCCAGAGGGGTTCAGCTCCCCAGGGATGGTGGGAGGCTGGGGCCAGGTTCACATCCTCCTCCCAACAGTGTGCTTGGTCTGTGGGAGGACTTCTCTATTGTGACCTTTTTTTTTTTTTTTTCCCCAATAATTTCTTTTCCTCTGCCTCCAAACAGGAGATTCAATAGCAATACTGGACTACAGGCGGAAAGGCAAGTGAATCCTCCTCTTCAAGCCAAACAATGTCTCCATGAATGCTGAAGCCATGAAGTAGAGGAAAATAAATGCAGCTGTGATAAATCCTTTCTCCAATGCATTGCAGCTTCTGCTGAAGCCATTTAGTCATCAGACATATGGAAAACCGGTGGAAAATATGAAATATTTGCCTCTTACATGATAACTCCGCAACTGCTATGAATAAGAAAATTGTGTTCATCTGTTTACACAGATTTCTCATCTCTTGCACAATGTATGTGGGGATGTGTCCATGGTTAAAACTCATCACTGGTAAACGAACTCCCTCATAAGCTTGGCACCACTCTGTAAAAGACCTGTGAATGCAAGCCAGCTCTTGTTTGGATTGTCCTTCATCAAGTCTGGAAAAAATTAAGATGAGGGATAAATTTAACAGTGCTGTGACTTCCAAGCTAGCTAGATAACAAATTGGGCTAACAAGGACTGTAATTAGGAATGTCTGCTCAGAAAGTTCACCATGAAGCCAAGTTCTTCTAACAAGAAACTTTCTGGAATATTAATATGCATAATATCCCCCCCCCTCCATTTTAACAGGAAATCTGAATGCAACGTTTTCTTCCTTTTTCTTGGTTTCAGTTAATCTTGCAGCAAAAGTAACCTAATTATACTGACTGTATGATTGCTTTGACAGAAAGCATGTTAATTTAAAGCACTGTTTAACATAACGCTGCCTGCCATATAATTACACTCCATTCACATGTTTACTAATCTTGCTCAATATACTTGATTTCTGTTATTAGCCTCAACATTTTGTTAACATCTAAAACACTGGAGATCTGCTTTGCAAACTCCAATAAACAGGCAAAACTGACAGTAGCGTGTTTCTTAATGGTCAATGTGGAAAAGAAAGATCTCTGTTATTAACCTTGCATTTAAATGAGGATTTGAAACCAGTTGCAGTACGTAGATGTCTAACTCCATCTTTGTTGCCAAAACCCCTAGCTTAGAGCTACTGTGCACACAGTTCACCGGGGTGTTATTTTCATCTTTTGAATGCTGCTGGAGCTTAGTAAAAACGAAACACATTGTAAGCTGCCTGTGAGCAATAAAAAAATAATGTGTATACATAAGATTGCTCTTCTCACATGTTAAGCACCTGATAAAATTCCAGTCTGAAGTTAACATACTAGGGCTAGACTGTAAACTAAGTTAACTCAATGAAAGACGTGCATGCATTCAATGATTTCCAGCTTATCTAGATAACTCACTCCAGCTAACTTTGCAAGGGGAATGTAAGCAATTACACATACACCCCCCTCACTCCTCTTCTGTCGCAGCTAAAGGAGAACATGGAAAGAATTCAGCTGAAAGATGCTGGTCAAAAGAAATCTTTCAGAGAGACAGACAGACAGAGGAAAAACCATGAAGGGAATTAGGGAAGAGGAGAAAGTTCAGGAGACTCCCTGTACAAGTTTGGTGGGTATTTTCCTCTCTCTCTTTTTCAAAAAATTATTTCGTACTGACAGTCCAGTGCAGTTTAAATGTCAGAAAGCTAAAACAAAGCCTGGGCCCTGACATGGAAGAATAGTTCTTTCCATGTCCAGAGGAGCTGAGTGGCAGATCTCGTCCTCAGCTCCTGCTCGTGCCGGGATTACCTTCAGGATCTGGCACGGTGACTGTGCTGCTGGACTACAGGGGTGTGAGGAGAATCGGGGTGGTGGTGGTGGTGTCGTTTTTAACTTTGAAAAGGGCTCAGCAGAGGCACTGCTCTGCTACGTCCTGCATGGAGAGGCTGGATCCCAGTCATGCCCTTTGGGAAAGCAATCAGGAATGCCTGTCCCCCAAACACAACTGCAGGCATCTTGGGTTTGCTTTGCTCCTTTCTCTGATGCACATGAAGCCCTGTAAGAAAGGCGGCATGCATTGCTGTTCACAAACCGACATTTTCCCTGTAATTTCAAAAAGGCTTTACTGAGGCACTCTGAGCAAGGATCTGGCCTTCACATTTACGCTAGATTTCTCTTTCCAGTCTGTTTCTCTCTCTCATTTTATTTTGAGTAAGTATGCAAAGTCAGTCAGAACTGTTTATTTATAGCTGTAGATTTTCATGGCTGTATAAATTAGATGTTATTACTGAATGAGATGCCCGCCCACTCACCCAGTGCAGCTGTACAGGAATCCTTTCATGCTGCTCGACAGTACGCAGTCTCAATCGGGAGGAAAACGACATGCTCCCAGTCAGACGAAGGGACCGCTGCTTAAACCCTCAGGCGAAAAAACAGCAATTAATTTTTTCCACAGTGCAATGTGCAGTATGATAACCGCAATTACCTAATACTATTTAGACCTGCCACTTTTGTTTGGCAAGGAGAGAAAATGAAGGTTTAAATTCACCAGAGCAAAAAAAATCCCGAACTAGAACCTAACCCTGCACTTTCTCTTTACGAGATTAAGCGATTTTTCTTTGGAGGGAGTTTAGGGGACGGGGACAGTCAGGGGAAGTAAAAGTAAAATTGGTCGTTATTTGAGATAGGGCACCATCAGAAAATAAGGACACACACACAGAGCTATTTCCAGCAGAAACAGCTGGAAAGCAATATCCACCACTATGAGGAGCTTTCATCTTAGCTCACACCTTTGTAACAGTTTACTCCCACAAAAAGCATAGGCAAGTGCTAATTTATTCCCTCCCCAATTTCCCACACAAATTTCTTGGTTTGGGTCTCTGCCAGGGCTTCAGGGTCACAATCTGACCTCAATAACGTAACTTAGGATTGTTCCAAGCCTTCAGTGGAACTACTGAAGATTTACTTTGATGGATATGGGGCCAGGATCTGGCATGCAGAAAATCTGCATTTACGTTCTACCAAAGTGTCTAAAATAGTTGCCCAGAGAGGCTGAAATTCAATTTGAGACCTTGTATTCACTTGGCAGAGAGCATAATTAAATATTTTGTGCCACAAAATTAACCAGAGAGTCTCAGGGGTATTGGTAAGAGGAGGTTTAGGATCAACTATGAGAGCTAAACTAAGACCCATTTCCCAGGCAAGTTATTCAGTTAATATTGGAAAAAATAATTGCATTCATGTATGGGTTCATATTAATTTTTGTTAGTATTTAACCTTACTGATTATCTGGTTACCTTGGAGGAAGAGGTTGTTGGCTGTGTAGATTCATATGAATAACCCCAATAACAAGTTCTGCTCTTGAACTAAAGCTACTGCTTACAGCTAAGAACTGTTTGTGATTGAATTAACCATTTAGAAAAAACAGCAGGTAAAACCCAAATACAATTACAAGAGGCCAGGCCTCGTAACAAGTGGTCAAAAGCTCCAGAGTGAAATTTTTGCCTTTTTAAAGTCTCCAGAGGCCCTACCCAGCAAGGAGTTAAATGTTTCTGAAAAGCAAACCAAATACCTAAGGTGTTTGACGTCAATACACTTTAGTTTAAATTCCAGACATTGGTGTTTAAAAACATGGGTTTGAGTAAAACCTCTAGGACACGGCCCAGTAATAGTTCTGAGTTATAAAATCTTGTAATAACACTTGGTGTTTCAAATGTCACCTTCTATCAAATGCTCTCAAAACATTTAAGGAAGCCTTCAAGTTTCTTTCACCTTGAGACAGTAATTTCCCGCTGGAGAGGAACACGTATACAAAAGAATAACGCTTTTTTTCCTACCCCTGAGACAAACAGAACTACCTCCTCCTCGGAGTACACAGGACGATCTGGTTTAATGTTGGTAAGGACTACGCTCTTCAAGGAGAAAAGACGGAATGCACCAACACATACCTGCTTTTCGTTTTGAGATGTTCGTTGGAGTTTGTGGCACGGAACCGCCTAGTGACAACGCTGTTGCCAGCTGGCAGGTGAGAGACACGTTCGTCACCTCGTCTGCTAAAAGTTTGCGTGCTACAACACACCGCCACTTCTGCCTGTGTTTGGAAACACCGGTTTTCCCTTCCGCTGCTTTTCTTCCACATCAAAAGCTCCGGTAGCAGCATCCCCTGGCCCTGACGCAGCATGCGGTACCGCAAGGGTACAAGCACCCAGGGAAAGGGACCGGTTTACAAACCGAGCGCCGCGCAGAGGCGACTGTCCCTGGCACCCACCTTGCCACCTTCGGAGGTGACCATTCCGGTGGCGGTGACGGAGCGGGCGGCACGTGCCCCCGCGAGGCTGACGGAGCCGTCGCCCTCGCGAGGACGCCGTGGGACCTTACCCCGCGCCGCGGTTCGGCCGGCCTGAGCATCCGTGCCAAGGTGGGAAACGGGGACACGTGTACCCGAGAAGAGGAGCTCCGGGCCGAAGCCTTCGTTTCTGTCCACGCAGGAGGACCGCTTTGGATGCGTGCCTTTGAACGGGAAGAAGAACCTCACTTTGAAGCGCGTGTATTGCTACCAGAATAAAAATAAAATAAAATCAAGTAAAATAAAATAAAATAAGCCCCAAACTCAGCACCTCGGTTCCACAGCGGGTCCTGACATCTCAATTTCATTTTTTTTATTATTATTTTTTAAAATTTTCCAGGGGAGGAGCGGGCTCCCGAGGCGCCACAGCTCCACCTGGTGGGTCGCGCCGGCGCCGGCGCCTCCCACCCGCGGAGCAGCGGGGATCTGCCCGGCCAGCTCCCGAGGCTGCCCCAACGTTCTACACCGTTGTGGAAAAAGCTGCGGTTCTGGGGTGTTTCACCGTTACCCGCGACCGCCTGGGATGCTGCAGCCGGGGGGGGGGGTCGCTTCGGGATCATAACCGGTGCTAATTAATACTTCGTTATGAGACGCGCCACCCGAACTGCCCACGGGTGGGTTAGCGTTTACTCCTCAAGCACCGGTGGGGACTTGCGGCAGCCCCAGCCCAAAAGAAAACCCACGTTCTGGCCCGCTGTGTCATCTCACAACCAACCAACACCGCGTTATTGAGTCAAAATCACGGGGAGAATAAAGAGAAAGTTGGTCTTTTTGGTCAACACGTGTAACAATCATGTGGAAGAGGCAAGAAACAAAAGCTAATAGAGCACATTATTTTTACGCATAGTCGCAGGTTTGGGGAGGTTCTGCTTTTTTTTTTTTTTTCCTTTTAATTTTTATTTTTTTACTTTTAAAATCAGACGTTGCCAAATAGTTTTGACCTTGAATCACACATACATTAAAATGGCTCACAACCTTTTGAGGAACAACCCCCAGGCTCTAAACTGTTCCATCGCTAAAGCAGCCTCCTTGTTGCTAGCTGCCAAACAATAGCCATTGTTCCTGTAGGATCTAGCCAAAAATAATATGATGTGCAACTGCCTTCCCACTGTTGTCTTTGCAAAAGTACTTATAAGTTCCAGAGATGACTTTATGCATGGTGTACAGCACAAATAAACCCAAAAGGAGCAGAATGACTTAAAAAGCATGTAGAAACAGTGGAAGTGGGTGGAGTAGGAATAAAAGCAGCAGGGGATGGAAGAGAAAAAAAACATTATAAGGCAGAGCTTATATTAAAAGATAGTGAAGTGTTTAAGTTAAGCAGCTGTTTTTATGTTGTTGTGTAAGTGAGAACAAAACACAAATATCTGAGTACTCTGTCCACGTGCCCCTATTACTAAAACTTGCATATTCTTCTTGAGCAGGGTCGTTGCATGACTGCACCTTAAATGGTGCTTTTATGCAGCTCTGATTTTAGGAAGAAAAGGATTTGCAAAGAGAGAAAAAGGTACAGAAGGTTGAAGTAGTTTTATCTTAGCTTCCCCCTCCCCCCCCCCCCCTTCAGCTTTCACTTCAACTTTGCCAGCGTTGTTTCTCAAGACACAAACATCAGTTTGAATGACTATTTGTGAGGGAACATACAATGGCTACCCCCCTGGTTGGGGGAAAAAAGTTATTTGAAGATGAAATATCTGGAAATCATAGGGATGACAGACACACAGCTAAATATACATAGCCTGTGGCTTACAGGTGGTGTGTCCTGATTTCAAAACTTTGCAGAAAAGCGGGGGCGGGGGTAGTTATTAATAACTGAATTTCCTACGTGGAGTTCAAAAAATACCAGTGAAGGGTCAGCTTAGCTTTTCGGCTATCCATAAGTCCAGGCCATAGCAGAGGCATCTTGGACAGTGGAACTTCATGTTGTTATTGTCTTTGCTGTACACTTCCTGATATAAAATAAAGATAATCCATCTTCCATCAGTAATGCATTTATCTTATCAACAAAGAAAGCCCTTGAAAGAAAGGACAAATCTGCACAGATACAGTACATTGTGTGAAAGTTTGACTTTCAAGTTTTCCTTCACATTTCTACTTCTAGTCATCAGCCTACTCAGTCATCCTAAGTCTCAGTTCTAGACTCTGACAGAAATTTACAGCTGAACTTTGACTTAAGTCCTGAATCATAGGTGTAGAAGAAACAAAGCAGGCCAAGAAAAGTCACCTCAACTAATAAAAGCTAATTTTAAAGTCCAGTTTGAATTTCTGGCAAGTATTGAAGCTGATATTTCCATGTAATGCTATCCAATTACAACATATTTACTAACCACAGCATATTTATTGCTAACAAAATGTTGCAAATGCCTGCTATAATAGGCCTCTGTTTAGCCATTACTGGCTATTTGATAAATGATCTGCAGTGTTAGAAGGTTACAGAAGAACAGTAGAGAAACACGGGTTGGGGGGGGGGGGGGGGGGGGAGAAAGACAAAAACCCCCAAACCCCAAGTGGCCGGCAAGACCAGACTGTGGGAGAGACTCAGTTATGCTCTCTTTAAATATGACCAACCCTTATAAGGGAGAAAAACATTACCAATGTCAAGCACAGCCTGTAGGCAATGCCTGTGCCATTCGGATGCATCCCCCAAGCTTTGTCCCTGGTGGTATGTGTATATACACTCATCGTAAAAGTATGTTCCATGGAACGTACAGCTGCAGCGACTTCCTCCTCGGGGGAGCCGGCATCTATATGTCTAGAGAAACTAGCGCATGGGTCCAGGTCCAACCGCTCGGGTCCACACAGTGCAAGCTGCTTCCAGAGCTGAAGGAAAGGAAGGGAAAGGAAATGACCTGGGGGAAACGGTGCGGGATGGCGTTCCGTGAGTGCGCTGTTGTCATCAGCTGGGAAAAAAACCCCAAACGGTCACAATGGAAATGAGGTTGATCTGGTCATTACTCTGACAGAAAAAAAAAAAAGGCATTTCCTTTTAGTGGTGGTGGTGCCTTTTAGGAATTTCTGGTTTGTTTTGCTTAATTACGGGGCTTTGGAGTTTCCCAATTATCAGAGCACTCACAAAGCACTCCTACATTCTCTGTCTGTGCATGCGAGTGCCGTCTCCTATTCCCCGAAGAGAGAGACATTTTTAACAAATTGATAAGATGGCATTTTCCCATACAGTCGCTATCAGGCAAATGGAGCACTGCGTGGCATGTTAGAAATGAAAAAATGTGCTTACGCTCTTTCTAACTTGGACGAACCCCCCCAGTTCCTCCTCCCTCCTCGTCTCAGGGTCAGAGCCAGATAGAGAAACATCGCCCAGGCTACAGCACTTGCATTGCTGCACCAAATGCCAGAAGCCATCTCGTGCCCTGGGTTTTGTCGGTTTGCACGCCCCACCTTAACTGATGGGGGGTTTCAACAAAGCAGAAAAAACAGTAGCTGAGGGAATGAAAAATAAGCCATTGTACCAAACATCGGTAACAAGCTCGCAAAACCTGTGCGCTCTATCTTATTTGTATATTGCCTCGCATGCTTTAAGGAACAGTCAGTAAAGTATGATTTCCCTCAGATAGACTGAAAATATCCAAGACATGGGCTTGCAATGCGAACGCTGGGGTTCATACAGGAGGGTTTTCCTGTGGGAAAGAAGCAAGGGGCAAAGGGGAATTCTCCGCTTGGCCAACGCACCATCCCATGAAACACCTAAAACTCCCAATGGGTTAAAGAGAAGATTTAGGTTTGGGCAAGCGGTACAGTCATAGAATAATTTCATAATGAACGGAGGGGCTCCTCCGTTTAACTCCGCTTGTGGCGAGCTTTTGGTTCTCTGTGGTGTCGGGAGCGGCCAGGACTTTCCAAGGGGTGGCAGGCAGCAGGCCACATCTGTCAACAACGTGCTGCTAGAGGCGGGCAGCATGGGCCAGCTCAAGGACCTCTCTTCCTGCCATTGTTATCCCTGCAGCCCTGGAATTTCATCCAAATGGATTTGACCCCTCGCTAAACAGCCCGTGCATACTTCCCTGATTAGGGTATTCCTGTGCGTGGAGAGGATGGAGGCGGGGGTGGAGGTGGAAGGAGAGCAGCTTGCTCCATCCCTGCCAAAGTGCCACGAGCGTGCTGCTGAGCACCCGACTCCCGGCTGGGCACGTGGCTTTGAGGGGCAGCAGCTCTCCTGCCTGATGGGGAGCGGATCTGTGCACCTCGGGTGTGCTCCACCAGCAGCAACTGCTAACGGGGAGAGAAAATAGCACAACGCATGCAGTTTTTCACCCAGCTTGCATTTGCTTGTGAAACGCGAAAGAAATTTAGTAGGTGCCATTTATGCCCCATGCTTTAGGAAAAGTCTGTCATTATTTCAACTTTTCAAGTCTGAAATGCATTGTACTTTCCTACAGTGCAGCTATCAGTGTGCTGTAATGCCTCGCCATGCTTGCGTACAGTTTTTTATTTCTGCACGTTGCATTGATTTTGCACAGCATTCCCCTATGCAAGCACTGGCCTTGGTTTCTGCCTGGGAGAAACCCTCTTTTTGCAGGAGAGCTGATTCTTTTTTGTCTTTTTAAAAGTATTTTCTATCCATAGGATGATTTTCATAACAGTTCATTGCCACTAAGCCTCTGACATCTCAGATGGTGCTCCAGTTCCACACCACAAGAATACATCTGGGTGGTCTCTGCCTTGCAATTTGATGGGTATAGCTGCCCCAAGGTTGACTGCTGTTTTTATCTTTTTCTGATCCTCACAATCCTAAAAAGCTTCATTTTGTTCTCAAACCTCCCTATCTGTTTTCCCCCTCATATTTGTACCACAGTGTGCCCTGCTAAAATTCCCTTACTACCTTACTAGACCTCAAAATGTATGACAACATTTCATATAACACAGAATAATGACCAATTAGTAGCACAATCTGCTTCCAGCTGCCCTACTTTGGTCTTCTCCATTCTATTCGCCCAGCTTTCCTACAAAAGAAACTTCACAATTTCTTCCATGACAAGGCTGCTGATGTCCAAGGACAGGTCTCTGCCAGCACTTCAACCTTTATCACGCAATCTATCCCTCTGCCGATTCATGAAAGCATTTCTAAAATCCAAATATTGAAGAAAGCACTTAAATTTGAATCCAAGTTTTGCCTTTGTAACTGGTTCTCAATTTCTATTCCAGGGCATCCCCTTGTCCCATGGAGGGGTTGGAAACATTAGGACCCCCTCTCTTCTCGCCTGTCATTCAAAATTTCCGTGTCTGTCTTAAACAGACTGAGTTAACAGGAAGCCTTCCTACCTCTTTTTTCCTCTCCTTTCCTCCTCCTCCATCCCAGACTTGACTCCCTAGCAGATGCCAGTCACTCACCCTCTACAAAAAGCCATATTCCCTCTCAAAGTTTCCTTCCTTCCCCTCAGGATCTCCTAGAAGAAACATTCCTCTTCATTCTTCTGTTCCAAACTTCTGCCCCGAGGCAGATATGGAAACATTAAAACATGTATAAAGCATTATTAACCCTAGACAATGAAGAGTTATTCAGGAAAAGGTCCATAGTTTGCTATATATTAATAGAGTTTTTGGTATCCCAGGGCCATGGCTTCCTTGTAGCTTTAAGGAAGAGTGAATGTCAGAGGGTAATAATCAGAAATCCTGTTTCAGCAGATTGACCTTCTCCCTAAGAGGATATTAAACAATCTTTTGTTTGAACAGATCTCCAGGTACTTTGAGTAGGAACTTCAGCTGGGTGTCAGCGTAGCTTTATCTGAAATTAGTGGGATCATGTCAGTTTATGGCTGGAGTTGCTGACCTGGCATAACGTAACTCTTTCATCTAAGAAAATCTAAATATCCCCAAAATATTAATTAAGCCTGAAAATAGGATAAATACTTTAATACTGCATTTACAAGCAGGGAAACTGAGTCTCGAGAAGCCAAGACCCAGGTAATCCATGATATCCACTGCTTCTGGACAGGTGCACATGAAAAGTGCACCTAGGCTGGATTTTCAGTACAGTTCAGCACAACAGAAGTCAGGGGAAATGGTTGCCTGACAGTACTTCTGATGGCCAGGTCATAGGGCTCTCATCCTGGATTACCCTGAAATAGAAAAGCACATAAACCAAAAGCTACTTTTAAAACACATGAAGCCAGAATGCTCCAGTCTTATCAGAAGAGGATCCGGGTCTTCTGGCTCCTTCCACAAGACCCTCATTTCATTCCCTTTGTCTTTGCTGAGCTTTGGATCAATGCATGCAAAAAATGTTTCCACTGGGCTTTAACTTTGGCCATCCACTCAACTATGCACTCCTGTACAGTCACATGCTATTAATATGGTTTTAATCAGTAAAGGTTACACAGCTATACCTATTGTTTCAGTAAAGTTTTGGCCACAAAGTTCACATGGTCATACTGAGCCGAAAACTGAGGTTATCAAGTAATCAAGCCAAGTACATTTGTTGTAATTACAGCTCCTTATTTGTTTTATTCACACACACTCACCTTCCTCTCCTGCCCTCCCTTCTCCCAGCTTACCAGCTTGGAGCAGTATTGTTGCTTTGTGTTGAGCAGTGACCCTGCATCATGTAGACAGCTGAATTAAGTCCTATCGCTGTACCGATCTAAACTGACATTTTGACAGGGGCAACATGGGTGTGCCTTGGCAACAACATGGCAGTAAATGATGTTACAGCAAAGAGACACCATTTGAATAGGCAAAGAACATTGTTTGTAGCTCTGCTGCATTGATTTCAACCTCAGGCCAGGCTGCTCTTAGCCAGTGGATTCAAATACCATAATTGATTGAGTTCTTCCTGTGCCAAAACAATAATGAGAGATAAAAAGGGATTTGGACGTTCTTCCCCTTTCACTCTCATCTAGACTCTAAAGAAACAAACAGCTTCATCACACATGCAGGCAATCAGGTATTTTGAAATGAAGGTGCACGTAGAAGACAAATTGTGGAATGAATTCTGTTCTTAGTTGCACTGGCAATAGTCCCGTGTAAACTACATCAGAACTTTGGCCCCTGCAATTTGACAGAACTTTCACCTTCTACTGGTAAAAAAGGTTATGTCTAATAATCTACATAAAGTGATTATTACCTGATACATCACTCCATATGGCTGTTTTCTTATTTACATTGTACCCATCTTGGACTGTGTCATTGAGCGAGCCCATTTTACTTTAATATTCCGCCTGTCATTTTTTGGTTCTTAGGAATTAGCATGAGGTAGTTATGTTTGGGTCACTGCAATGAATGCTGATATTCAAAATTTGCAATAGGTTAGCTTAAGATGGCTTATTAATTGATTTAATTCAATACCTGGAAACTCTGATATAGTCAGTCTTACCTATTCAAGCCTTGTTTGGTTCAGTTTAATTATGCCTCTAAGAGATTCAGCTCACTGATAATTGTAGTTTACCACCCTGCTCTACTTTTCACTGTCTTTAAATGCCATGTTGAAAAACCATGACATTAAGAGTACTTCAGCTGGGGTTCTTTTTGTTTGTATTCTGTCCAGCAATCCATTAAGTCCTATGCTTTTCTCAGAAGCAAAATGAAGACTAGAATCTCTTTCTGCCTTTTGTGCTTTATTTATGAGTAATCAGATTTTCTCATAATTAAGCGGCACTAGAACAGTGGGACCTAAACTGTGCTGCCACCATGATTCACAGCAAAAAAAAGCAGGGGTTTGCAACACAGCTATTGTACTCCATAAAAACAGTCTGGTACACAGCCCACAATCAGCTCTCATGCTTGCGTGGTCAAGGATGTGTAAGCCCACGTTTGAGCTTAGTTCAGTGGCAGGCTAAGACTTAGGCACGTGGTTAGGTATTCAGGTGACACAGGGCTGTTGTTAAAGCCCTTGAGCATCTCTGGAAGGGATTCAAACCAGGTGACCCAAAGGTGCTACGCAGAGAGTGCTGGTGTCCTCCTGGAACAATAGCCTCTTCCCAGAGACCAGCTTTTGTTCTTTAACTACTCCCACTAGTTTATCCCTCAACAGCTTCTCCATATAGAGGAGCCTTAAAAGTAGGTCTTCTTGAGCTCTTTAGCTTGAGAGAAAAGGATGACAGCTATCTTCAAATCCAGCAGTGACCCCTCCATCAAAACCTGTTTAACACAAGGTTTATTCATGGACCACACAGGTCTATTGTTAGCAAAACACTCCATGCCTGTAGCGGAGTGGTTACCTTCTTTTTCATAAATGCAACCACAGAAAAATCACTTTCAGTTTAATTAAACAGTAAGACTGATTCTTTTCTCAAGAATTAAAGGGGTTTCAAATATGGTGGCAAAACCAGACTTTCCCAGATCTCAGAACAAGTGAAACCAAGTCCTTGAAGACAACTAGTCTCAGAATCCCCCCCAAAAAAATTAAGGAAAAAAGATGTAGGCAATTCTCTGATAAGAGATCAGAGGTCAGATCCAATAGAGCAAACATACAATTTTTGTTCTTGCTCAAAAAATAAGGGGAGCAGTCTGTTTGGGATTCCTCAAAAAAATTTGTACAAGAACTAATTTACTTTGGAAACAGAATGGTAATTAGTACCCCTCTTCTCAAGCATCTGTTTTGCTTTCCCAGGTAATGTATTTTTAAGCACGGTATTGATTAGCTTAATGCAAGTTTTTCCTGTGACTACTCACCCATAATGATGAAGATTTTTCCTCCTTAAATGCAAATAAGCAGCAATATCATTTTAGAGCAGTAGGTATCAAACCATATGGTGACTTGCACCTGAAATTTAACAGTTCAGAAATTAGAAGAAATAATATTATTTTTCTTAATAAAACCAAATTTAAATATTCCTTTTATTATACCTACTTTTTTAATTCCCTCCCTGACTTTCATACTAATAAGGCTGTAAGTGTCTAAACTGGGCAGCTCATGGAGACACGAAGCACATTCAGAACCAAGTTACAGTAGTAAATATCAACCATATTTCATTTGATTCTGTGTGAGGCAAACACCTGCTTTGCCTGTCCCAAGCAACCTTTTGTGCTTCTTTTCGAGCACAGAACAGTTTGCATTTTGTTAAAACTGGTGCCACTAACAGAAAGAAACGAGTGCTACTCACTGAGCACAATTTCCAATACAATTTGCCTGTCACTGTATCAAATTCATATCACAATGAAAAGTAAGTGGCATAGATTAGTTTTGCACTGGAGACTTTTCGCTAGCTGTGCTCTGAAAATGCTTGTAATTAAATCTGACAGACACAAGAAATTACTTAACATTAGGCTCGCACAACACAGAGCTCCTGAGAAAGGCCAGAACAGCAGATACTCCTGTTTCAGGCTTCTTTTTTTTCTTCCCAATAAACAGTGACAAGAGTACATTATTGCAAGAGTACTGTTTATTTAATGAATGCAGACTCTGGTTCAGTCTGTCCTCACGTGAGGCATCCAGCCATTGCAAGGCTGTGTCGCACAGAGGAAGGTGGTACAGGAGGTAGGATGCTACCGCCGTGCCAGCTAGTTAGCGCTAGGATACTCTACAGCCGAAATACAGGCGATAAAAGATCCACGGCCGCTTTCTGCCCCTTCTGGCAACGACTCTTATGAGACTATGTCCTGTTCGATTTCCGTTTAGCTGGCTTGCTGTTAACACACTTAGCAAGCAGAAGGAAGAGTCAACAAAGCCTTGGTTGATATTTTGGAAAGGTCTTTTGTTTGGTTGGTATTGTTCCCCCTCCCTCCCCCCCCAAGAATAGCACTCTCTTTCTGCCTCTGCCATTCAGTTTCTCCATCTCTTTCTTTAATGCCAACCACAGAGTAAGAAAGGAGCGTAACGGAGAGATATTTGGAAGTTCCTACAAACTAAATCCTTTTGCTAAATCTATCTCAGCGTCCTCAATTTCTACGAGCACATGGCGAGACCAACATGAGGACTAAGAGTCATCTAGAAAGCACAACGTTACTTCACAGACTTTGGTCAGCTTTTTAATTCTTTTCTTTCTCTTTGGGTGAAAGAGTTCAATGAACCTAAAAGACCATTTCTTATTAGAAATTTTAAGTTCTTAAAAATAAAAAATGCAGATGTGTAGGGACAGAAATCAGGACTCTGTGTAATGGTTACAAAAATATTTTAACACTGGAGCTGGTGACACAGACTTACTTTTATTCCACAGCTTGCCTTTGCTTTCTTCCCTTACGATCTCCTGTATGTCGTACATATTCATGGTACTCTTCCAGCGGTGAGGTTGCGGTGGCAGTACAGACAGCAGCGCTCACCTGCAACAGAAAGTGAGCTTTTATTTATGCCGTGAATATCCTATGCCACTTAAAGACATCAAGTTGTTTGGTTGTGTGGGGGTTTGGGTTTTGGGTTTTTTTGAGGGATATGTGTTTTAGAAAACATTCTTGCTTGCTCAAAATGCTAAGCAACTTCACAGAGTCTCGCAGGGAGGAAATACAACTAATTGTCATCTTTCAAAAAGTGACAACTGCCACATGAGTAGCAATAGTGCCTTATGCAGTATAATTGCTGGTATTTCAAAGATGACCGTGTAAGTATGGATGTCTATAATGCATGCTGCTGTCTGTGTGCTATTTGTAAGTTGCTGTGGTTTTGTGTGATTTTTTTTTTTAGCTTTTATCTTCTCTGTAAAAGCAACAGTTTGACTGTAAAGCAGAGCTTGGCATGCGATTTAGCTTACCAGTGACAAAACTGTGGTCTCTTACAGAGATATCAGAGAAGACCAAAGAAAACATAGAGATAAATTCTAAGAATTATAAAAAAACCTAATTCTAAAATCCTGTGGCTCTTTGTGAAAACATAGCTATGCGAGAGAGAAGCAGACAATGGATTTCTACCAAATCATTTTTTACTGAAATTTCCTCAAGCAATGTATCTAGATTATCCACTGTTATCTCAAACAGGTTCATAGGATCACGCGTTAACCCAGGTTGGAAGGAACCTAAGGAGATCATCCAGCCCAGCCTCCTCCCAAAGCAGAGGCAGCTATGAACACGGGGGTTTAAAAAAAAAAAAACAACACAACCACCTCCCAATTCTTCCTGTTTATATCTTGAACACCACTTACAACTAGAAAGCAGCCTCGTTCTCATCAAGCTTTTGAAAACAATTACATCTTAATTTTTTTTTCCTTTTTTAAATACAAGGGTGTTTATTTAAAGATGACAGAACATGAAGCTTTCCCATCATCCAGTACCCAGTGAAGAAAGCAGGGAAAGAAAAACCTCTCTTGGTAAATAGATACATTAGTACATACAAGAGGGGACACGTGGTGACAATGCAAATGCCGACATCTGACTTATACCAGTTAACTGCAGGGAAAACTGCTAGTGCCTTCAACAGAGTTATGGGTTTACCATATGGAATTACAACGATATAAGCCCAGACTAAGTGAGCTCTAAATCAATCTTCTAAATCTTGTTGAAAGAGGTGTTGGGGAGAGGTGGTGTTGACCAGTAATTATAGTTTAACTCAGACAGTATTATGAACAAGAAGCAGCAGCAGAACTCAGAAAAAACATTTCTCCCCCAACCCAAACCTCCCTTAAACCAAAATCTTCACTTGTAGGTCTGACTTTGTTTGACATGCTGTTGTTCACATGTAGCAAACTTGACTTTAAGCCCAGGAGAGATGAAGAGTTCCCAGGAAAGAAAGTGGCTCAACAACAGAGTAATAAAAAGCTAAGAAAGTCCTCATCACGTGCTGAGCTCTGAACCAAATGTCTACTCAGGGAGCAAGCTAATGCACAACACGATGAAGTAGGAAGTTGCTAATGACAGACAAGCTCCCAATTAAATTGTTACTGGAGATTCTCAGGTGCCTGTCAGATGAAAAGAAATAATTGCAGCAAAGCAAAATATAAGAAAACATCAGAAGAAAAGACTATTCTTATGATCTATTGGATGTGGAACAGTCTCCCTAGCGAAGAGCATTTGTCTCGAGTCACTTGTCCAAGCTTTGTTAAATCAGTTGTAAATACACCTCCTAAAAACCCCAGAATTGCATTGGCAGGTGGAAAGACATGGTGATCCAGAGGGTCTTTTCTATCTCACAGTACCATGACCTCAACTGGACATGCCCAAAAACTTTTAGAGAGGAATGTGTGTTAACGCTTACATGAGGACATGGGCCCCTGGAGAGATGAATGCATAATTGCTCCAGAAAAGAAACATCATCTAACTAGTCAGGAATGGAAAGCTGTTGTACACAGAGCCAGTATTAGTCCAGCTGGGCAATTTCTTCTTTTTTTTTTTTTTTTTTTTTTTAATTACCATCAGCAGTCTCCCAGTGTAATCCGGGTGATTGGTTTCAACTAGGTTTTCTATCCCAGTTAGCAATGAACCAGCCAGATTTCAAATATTTTTAAAGTTCAGATTAACAGTTTAATTCAGCAGTATTTTATAATAAATTCTTTAACATTTGTATCATTACCAGATAAGCAAAAGTTTGTTTTGGGAAGAAACTGCAGCATGTTTCAGATATTCTCTTCACTGAGCACACCTGCCCTCCAAAAATCAATGACTGTAGTAGTAATCAGGGCTGATTGAACTCCTATTGTTGACACTACTTAAATCAAGAAAATTTCAAGCAGCATTATAAATATTTATGGGCTGTCTGCTGGAGAGTTTTTAGCTGCAAAAAATGATTTTGGAAAAAAAATTTCAATTTTTTCTTACTTTTCAAATAATAAAGACTTTTTTTTTTTTTAAATATAAAATTGTAACCAAAGGTTTTCAGCAACATTATATGTAAGTTTTTTGTTTACAGCTTTCTATTCAACAGGCACATAAAAATGTCATAAGAGATTAAAAAAAACAACAACAAACTTCAAACCACATCCATTAAACATTTCCTGAGAGGCAAAAGGAGTTACTGACATTTTTATTGTTTTATTTTTAATAAGAAAGCACAACTGCTGCTTTGTTTCAATGGCAAGTTCTGAGGACTTGTCAGAACAAACATTACTAAGTACTAAAACAGTGATAGTTGACTGCAATTAGATTCAGCATTCCTACCTGAAGAGCTTATTGTATAATCAACGTAAACCTATGCGGTTAAACCAAATCAAAGGAGTAACATAAAAATCAGCATGGGAGCACATAACCACGCCAAACCATAGGCATACTACATCACTGGCTTTTAGTATCTGAGGCGAAGACCTGGGAATAACATCAAGAATGGAGTTATTGAGAAAGGTGAGGAAACCTCCCTGGCCTCAGCTTGACACGGAGCAGCAACAGGATGCCCTCTAAGTCTGAAATCAGGGAAAGATTTTGCAGTTTTAAGGTCTTTCCCACCCCAAAACCTGCCCACCACCATCAAGGTAGCGTTCAGCCCTAGAACTTGCTGAGACTGAGAGGACTAGAGAAGCACATACCTGGGGACATAAGCCTCTGGCTCTTGGTATTAGCTTTGTCAGTGCTGAAGATAAATATCTGAAGAGAACAGAGTTTAGAGTTTGGGATTTTTCTGGTGTTAAAATGATAAGGGGAAAAACTCCTGCTTGGTGCTCCATAGTGATACGACTTTTTTTTAGTCACTGATAACATTCAAATTGCCTTAAAAGCCATGATAGGGAAAGACTACATTTGAAAGAAAGATCGGGGTATGAACTTCTACCCAATCTCCGAGGGAGGTGGAGATTTTTTATCATCACCATCATCATCATTACTTTGTTATTGTCCTGAGATTAGTCTTAACAACAAGAACTATTTTTGAAACCAAGACATGAGTGAAAAATGCTTGGGTGGTGAGCCAAGGTTTCCTAGGGCACTGTTCCTTAGCCAGGTTTTTAAATATTCTGGACAACACTTCAAAAAAAATTTTTTTTTTTTTTTTTTTAAAAGCAATATACACTGTTAGCTGCTCCAGCATCAGTAGCTGCACACCTTTGGCACCCTGGAGAGGAAACACAGCCCTGCCAGAGACACCTTGTTTCTGTGCCTCAGGATGCTCCTTGCCTTCCAGGTGAGTGAAAGGGCTGCGGTCAGACACCTTCCCAGCCGTGCTCTTTTAGGGTCACTAACTACTCAGCAGTGCCTCTAATCCCAGACATGCAACCCAAGCAGGAGTGCAACAGGTGGAGTAAATTGTTCCTTTCCTCTCTTTTCCCTAAGAGACCCTTGGCAACTCTATGAGCTGGAGCTTATGCTTTACATTGGCCAGCCTGTACCCACTAAAAGCATTATTTTTTATTTTATTTTTTTTTCCTAAAGTCACCACAGGTCTACATGCTGCAGAGACTTCATGTGTACACTCATATATATAAGTATTCTAAAAATCGCCATACACGTGCATATGCTCCCTACAGACTGGGTTTCCGTACAAGCAATGCTTTTCTAAAATGTAGCTAGACTGTGTTTCTTAAAAATATCAAACTGAATAGACTGCACAAGGTATCAGCAAGGAACTTAAGTATGTACCCCACCTTTAACTCATTGAAAACAAGATGTGTGCAGCTGAATATGCATTTACCTATCTTGCTAAATTGGAAACTGTAAGATTTGCAAAGAACTGCTGCAAAATAAATCAGAAACTTATTGTTTCATTTTCTCAATTGGGAATGCATAGTTAAAAGTTTGGAATGACAGTTTAATGAACGTTAAGATGAAAGAAATGTTTCGCTGCGCCTTTATGAAAATCCTCATGGATTTAAAAAAAAAATAATTATAATTGACTTTTTTTCCGAGATAGTTAAAGAAATAAGAGTTTTTCCTGTCAGCAAAATGTGATTTTATAGAGGGTCATTCCTCTGTAGAGGAGATAGTGGGCACCTGTTCCCAAAAATGTAACAGCTTTACTTCTGTCCTCAATTAAGATAATTGACTAAGTGCATATTAGATTAAAAATTTTGTTCTATAGGGATCCTGCCAAGCCTACAAATGTCTTAATGTCAGTATTACCATTCAAGAACCGCAGGATGGTTTGGCAATGAATTCCTAAAAAGGGATTATTTATTTTCTTCCTCTCAAAACTGAATTCTTGAAAAAAATAAAATAAAAAGGCACACCAAAAAAA